>NW_005842465.1:369214-409845 GCF_000455745.1 Alligator sinensis
TCTCTCCAGCCCTCCCCCAGCTGGGGTATCGGGGGGAACTGAGCTGGGCCCGTAAGGCAAGGGGTCTCTGTTCCCCCCACCCCCACTCTGGCCATTCGGAAGCATCACTATTGCTGCTGTCAAGAGGCCTAGGTTGGGGTGGGGGAAAAGAGAACCCACCTCACCTCGTGGGCCCAGGCCAGCTCCCACCAATACCCCAGCCAGTGTAGCCGGGGAGGCCCATGAGGCAAGGGGGCTTTGTTCCACCCACTCCCGTCCCCAGTTCTGGCCATTCAAAAGTAGCCAGAGCTCCATGATGGCACTCCCCCTTCCTGCTCAATGACAGCCCTGCCCCCACACAAAAAATTAACCCTGGAGGGAACACAAGTTCCCTCAGGTGGTCTAATTTAGAGTGCCTTAAATCATTTCATTTGATCAGGCTTAATCTTTTGCACAAATCGGCCATTTAAAAACATTTTGCCACCATGCACATGTGTTAAGTCATGGCTGTGGGGTATTTTCAGGGGCCTGATCATGGGAAAAAATGTCACTTGTGTAAGCACCCAGAGTGGACAGCGTGGCTGCAGCCTGTCTCACACAGAGTTTGTTCTTTCTGTGATGGTGGTTTTCCTCATTCTAAAAAAAGAGTTGCTAAAACACAAGACATGCTGCTCGGCTGTCTGGAAACATGGTCCAGAGTAGAATACGGTCATTAGAATATGAAGATCCCATGGCAGTGGTCACGAGGGGCAGAGCATTACCTGCCTATATTTTGCCAGCTACCCAAACTGCGCCTGCTCCTTGGGACAGCTGACACATTTCAGATATGAACAAAATGCAGAGGCAGCAGCCAGTCAGCTCTCTCAGACCCATTTCTCCTCTCACGGCTAAGCTACCAAATAAGAGCCTAGGTGACTCAGGTACCTGTCCCAGTTTCAAATGTGGAGCCTAAGTCTCACTAAAAAAAAAAAAAAAAAAAAAAAAATCACTGGAATGTAGGAGTCCAAAACTCACTTTTGGAAATGGGACTTAACCCATAAACCCCTTGGCTCTAATTTTATTTTAGACTGTAATCCTTAGGCTACAACGTCAGAAAACCTTGTTGACTTCCCAGGAGGTTTTGAAAAGACTGAAACATCCCATTCTCCAGAGCAACTGTTTGTTTTTAGGTCCTGAACTCAGCTTCATTTGGCAATAAAACAATCCCAATTATCTGGCTTTTGCAATGCAAATTCTCAAGAGACTTTGCCTTTTTCACACTGAGCTGAATGCATCCTTGGACTTAATGCAGGCTTGCCAGCCCCAAAATGGGCTGTTTCTGATATGAAACATCAATGATCAGATTTCTGTATCGTCTCCACTCCACTCCCTCCCATGCCAGCATCTGAGATCACCCCAGCACAAAACAAACAGCAGCAATTAAAGCAGAGCTCTTAGCCTAGTGCCTGCAGTGCAAGGTTCCTGGCCAATGAAGCCAATCCTGAGAGCTGCATTTCCTGGAAGTTTAAGGGTTTGATCTGGCCCTGCACATCAGTGAGGTGCACTACAGGCTTGGCAGCAAGCTGAAGAGGAACAAACTGGACCAAGGATCCTAGTTCTGTTCCAGTGAGAGAGCAGCTGCATAGCCACCAAGGTACTGCTGCTTTGAAAGAGATGCCAGGCCTAACAAGGGACAGTGGAGGTAGCCACCCTAAGGAATTCAAGGGACCGCATTCATGAACTACAGTTAGTTCATCCAGGACTTGGAATAAGGAAGGCCTGATTTTCAAAAGCACTAGGAATCAAACAGGAGCTGCTTGATTGATATTAGGGCCAAGACTTTCCATCGCATTCAGGATTTGCTCACTTTGACAATCTGAGGTGTGCGACCAGACACTGAACTCACTTGGTTGTGTTTCCTCTTCCTGAGTGGATAACTCAACTTCTGAAGCACAACAATTAAAAACACTACGGGGAAATTATACCCATTAGAGTAGTAATGATCAAACATGCAGTGGTCATTCTGGATAACGTTTATGAAGCGGCCTCTAGGACCAAACAGAACCCTCATCTGAACCCCGTGCTCATCAGCAGTAGATGATAAGTCATCACCAATACTGTACCAGGGAGTTAAAGCAGCCTGATAATTGTGAATCTGTTCTTGACCACCCAGTTGCATATAGCTGAAAGCATATGTAACACTGGATGGTACCTAGAAGTTATACAAACTGTTTCTTTTGGAACCTCTAGTCTAAGACAGTGGTTCAGCAAAACCTTTTCAGGGGTGTTGCAGCACTGGTGGTGTCATTGCCAACATATCCAGGTAAGAGTGCCTTGAATGCCTTATACACAGCTTGATAGGGAAGGACAACAGCACTTGTGTGTGCTCCTGCCTGCATTATGATTACTTGATAAGCCTAAAACAGGCAGGGGGGCTTGTTCTTGCTGCAGGCCTTCCCAGTCTTCCCCCTCCTCCCACCCTGGCCCTGCTCCTCCCAGAAACAGGGGTGCTTGGGACACTTCCACTTACCCCACGTGTAGGCCTCAGGTTTTGTTTGCTCTGGTCCATGGTTATGTTCTGCTCAAGCATGCACAGCTAAGGTCTAGTTTCAGAATGACCTAGGAGGAGCGAGCTGTTCAACTCCTGTCCTACTTTCCCAAATGTGAGCACAAGTAATTTGTGTCTGAGTTCTGGTGGGAAAGATAAACTGAGTGACAGGTGTGCACGGTGACAGTCCTGAGGTCAAAGTGAGAGAAGAGTGCTACTCAGTGAAAGATTATTGCCATTTGGATGAGTGGTCGGTGCTGTCACCAAGGAAACTGTGATATTCAGGATGTGATGGGTAATGAGGAGGTGGTGGGTTACCAAGGACCCACTGCTATAAAACAACACAGCAGAAGTGCTTGTGCGTGCGAGTGCTCCTGAGAGAGAGATGTGTGGCGCACATCTGGGTGTGTGGAGCATCTCTCGTGATACGTCGCTCTCGGGGTGTGATTCTATGTGTTGAGAACTGAGCTGCTGCTGAGTGTGGTTGGGTTCATATTCACAGATGTTAGGGATGGGAAGGGACTTTACAAGATCATCGGGTCCAGTCCCCCTGCACTTGGGTTCTGCAAGAGTGGCCAGGCCACCCTAGAACCAAACTAGAGAGTGACCAGCAAAGTCTCCCAGCAACTGAA
Organism: Alligator sinensis; assembly: GCF_000455745.1. NCBI lineage: Eukaryota > Metazoa > Chordata > Crocodylia > Alligatoridae > Alligator > Alligator sinensis. Next base: position 372,353 of record NW_005842465.1, read on the forward strand.
GGCACCAGTTTCACACCTCACTAGAGTCCATTGGATTATTCTGCTAGTGACTTCAGACTTTGGATATCAACTTTGGATTATTATGGAAAGTAACACCATGTACTATCCTCGTTCGGTATCCTGCATCCATGTTTCCTATTTTGCTTATCTCTTATCCTCATTGTCCCTGTTTTGTTTATTCCTTGTTACTGCTGTTATTCTGCTGTTAATATTTGCTCAGAAAAACTGATTGAACCAAGCCTTTTTAGCTTGGCTAACCAATAAGCCATCCACCCACCACTTTCACTGCACCTGATTAAAATAATTGTAACAGACTGCCAATGCGGGCTCACCAGATTGGCTTGGGATACTTACCCTGTGCTAGAAACAGTGCCGGTGAAGTCTGAGCGACCCCAAGGGTGGAGCAGGGCAGCCCTGCCCTGTGGAAAAGGAGAAGCCGATGGAAAGAAAGGGTTTTCAATCCCCTCATTCGCATGAAAGGGGGATGGCCAGACTTGGGGGCCAGCCACCCGGAGCCCTGGTTGGCCGGTTTGCAAGCCAGGGAGGGACTGCTGGAGGGGATAAAAGCAGCAGCCAAACTGGCTTGTGGGGGCTGCTGACAGTGACTCCGGGGAACAACGCAGGAGGCCCAAGAAGAGCTGGGGTGAGCTGACCTAGCAGAGGGAGCAGAGAGACCCCTCTGAAGGGCCTCGAAGGCCCTGGGAGAAGAAGGCAGCAGCGGTCAGCCATGCCTCCAGCCCTGCAGCAGAGAGGGAGCCACGGCCAGGGCTTGGGGCAGGGAGCTGGTGCCCCAAGGCCCCATTGCAGTGTGCTGAATGTGCCGGGCGTCCTGGAGGCCAAGGGTGGCGGTCGGCCCCTGACTCCGCTGCGGAGGAGCAGCGACGGCCAGGAGTGCAGGTGGCATCCTTGTTCAAAGCAGGGAGCTGGGCCAGCGAGTTGAGAAAACCCCTCACCTTCCCTGGGGAAGTGGGACAGCAGCAGGTAAGACACTGGGATCCTGAGGAGCAGCAGAGCGCCAAGACAGGGGTCCCCCAGAGCTTGGGGCGCAGGCCAGAGCTCGGACTGGGACCACCAGCATCTGGGGGAACGTTTGTTCACCAGAGCGCCCCAAGGGATGACGAGGTCGAATGGTCACAAACTACTTCAAGATCGTTTCAGGCTGGACATAAGGAAGAACTTCTTTACTGTCCGAGCCCCCAAGGTCTGGAACAGCCTGCCACCGGAGGTGGTTCAAGCGCCTTCATTGAACACCTTCAAGATGAAACTGGATGCTTATCTTGCTGGGATCCTATGACCCCAACTGACTTCCTGCCCTTTGGGCGGGGGGCTGGACTCGATGATCTTCCGAGGTCCCTTCCAGCCCTGATGTCTATGAAATCTATGGTGAGCCACAAGGTATGTGGGGCGCCTGGCCAGTCATCTGGAGCAGGGGTTTAGAGCAACGACCCCTGGGAGCTGCCTGTGCTGCTGACCCTCTGCCATCAACTGCCCCAGAGGGGACTCAGTCCTGTCCCTTATTCTGCAGCTGACTGTCATCGGATGGAGCTCCCGAGCTTTGTGTTTGGTCATGCCAGTTGCTGCAGGAGCCTACTCTGTTCCTTGCCTTTTTGGTTGCCACGGAGGGTCGCCCTTCATTCTCTTTTGGGGGTTGGGGTTTGATACAATTTGATTCCTGCAGACCAGAAGAGCCTACACTGTTGCAGCCAGTTCCCCTACCCGTGGTTCTTGAGTCAAGGGTTGACTAATGCATTGTGGTTGGTTTTGTGATTCTGGTTATGCCATTTCAGTTCACTTGTAAACAACCTTTCCTATTATTCTTGTTTTGTAAATAAAGTGTAAATAGTTAAATCAGTTAAATGTTAAGACCTTCTCGGGACCACGGGCTGCTCTGTGGGAAGCAGGGGCTAGCTGGAAAGTAAATTGGTGCTGGCCGGAAACCCTGCCCCACTCTCACCACACCATCCCTGATATTTGAGCATGGGTGGCAACTATTGGGCCACCACCCGGGTTACATAATTAACACGGTAATCAGAATTTTCATGCAACACATGTACCTTTCTTCCCATTGAGGCACCACAACAGTTGTCCTATAATCAGGGGCGCTGCCAAATACAAAACAGTTGTGAAGGGGTACCCTGCATCTAAAAACATCGAGAACCACTGGTCTAAGATACGTGTCAAATAGCACAACACAAGGAAGATTTAAAAAAGAAATATTTTATCAAAAACAGCTGTATATGATAAGGCATATACAGAAACTTCCCATTGTGTGCATCTGTTACATCAGCCCATCCAAGCAAAGTTAACTTGCCAGCTCTGAGCAAACTGGAATCCTGTGCATGTTATTCCCATCGTCCTGCAGCGTGTTTCTCTTAGATTGTCAACTAATTTTGTGCTGGAGGATCATGACCTAGGGAAGGAAGCAGTTCAAGTCTAGACCACGAGATATTCCCCACTGCCTATTCCACAGATTTATCAGATTCTGGGAAGCTCAGTAATGATTCCCAGCTGGCACTGGGATTTTTTCCATGTTCATCCTGTTCGTACATGACAGCCTCTTGGCTGAGGACCCTAAACCCATATATTTTATTTACCAGTACTTACAAGTGAACACTGAACATCCTCAAGTCCCACTGAAGTCAATGGAATGTAAATACTACGGTCTGGATTTAAACAAAGAACTCCTAAGCACGTGTCCTCCCACCCCGTGCCCCCTATGCAGTGCCTATGTAAGCATGTGCTTAAACCCTATACATTTCAACAGGATTTAAGCATGTGCTTGAAGTTAGGACTGTGCTTAAATTCTTTGTTAAATCAGCATCTAAGGCTGCTGCATCAAGCCCCTTATTGGGGTCAGGGAACAACAATGCCCTCAAACCTGGCATATTTTAAGATGGAGCTTAATAAGTTTCTAAATGGTGTTATATGGCTTGGTTGCCTGCCAAAGCAAGAGATTGGACTTGATGGTCCAGGAGGTGCCTTCTAGCCTTGTGTCCCTGCATAGCATTCATAGGGCCTGTGCCCTGCACAAAGAGTCCTGGTCCGATTTCAAGGATCTCACAACCCCAGTAAGGTAGGTAAATTACTACATTTCACAGATGGAAAAAAACAAGACACAGAAAGGAAACTTCTTTAGGTGGTGATGCAGTGAATCACTGACCACCAGGAGTGGCGCTCTGGTCCACTGAGTCCCTGTCTGAGACACAAACACATAGACAAAGAGTGTCACCAGAAGACTTAGGGCAATGCCCTCCAGGATGTTTCCCCATTCGAGCTGGGAGAAGGAGGACTGTCTAAATCTGTAGTGAGTGGAAAGTCCCATCTATGCTGAAATCAAAAAAATTATGCGAATGTGTGTGAAGGAAAAGTACTACACACCAATGCAGGCTGCTGGCAAGAGCTGCAGTTACTGCCCATGTTGTGCGTAGACACGAATCTTAGTTACTGCCAACTAGGACCCCAGCTAGTAACAAACCTGGTTAAAAGCTGTAGCATATGCATGGGAGCAGCTACCTTTATTCCTGCCTAAATAATTTTAGACATTTCTTTCTATGGCTGAGAAGGTTTATTGTAACTTGGCTTTTTCAGGCATCGTGTTTTGGGACTTGTTTATTTTTGTGGCAAATTCATCTGTCTGGAATTCCACCAATTGAAATACATGAACAGAAAGCCCATAGCAGCCTATACTTTACCTGGAGTTGAACTCACAGTTGTGGAGCTCAGCAGACTGGATTATACAATCATATGTTACAGCCACAGAAACATACAGTGACAAGCTAACCGCAGGAAGACTTGTCTGTCGATCTCCAAAACCAACAGATCTATTGCCAGGAAAACAGAGCATGGTCTAGTGGCTAAAGCGCAAATGTGGACATCATGAGACCCACTCTTCTAGCTGCAGACCTTTCAAATGCACGTTGAAATCTTCCAGCGAAGAGCAGAATAAGTGCAGATTAGTAGCATTTAACTAACATTAACTGAGAGTTGTCCAGCTTAAATTAAACCTAGTCTATGCCAAGGCATCATGCCCTTCAGGTTTCATGTAATGTGGGTTTCTTTTTGGCTATATCAATACAGAAGTAAGAAAGTTCAAAGCAGCATGGAAACTGGAAGTGGAAAGAATTTTTAAGGCTGTTTTGTTTGTGTCCTCTCCAGCTGAGGCAGTGCCCTGCTGTCCATCATGTTGGAGATACAGTAGGATTATGATTCCTCTCTATTTTAGAAGAAGTCAGCATGATGAAGTGGAGGGAGCAGGCAGCTGGAGTCAAAAAAAATTGCTGATCTCCTGCTAATGACCTGTGCAAATCACTTCTCCTTTTCTCCATTTCCCTTCCCATCTTGCATCTTGACTAGAGGATGAATTCCTCAGGGCTGCTCTCATTATGCATTACTGCAGTAACTAGCACAGCACAGCCCTGATCTCTGGTGGTATCTCAAAGTGCTGTCCTACCACTCTTACGGCCAGGCCAGCCATACACTCCTTTGTAAATAGCACCTTGCTTAGACTTCTTGTTGTCTCTGGGGTTAGTCTTGTTAACATCTTTGCAATGCTCATCCTATCTTGCCCCTATTGGCTCTTTTATTTTGTGTCCATCCTACCAACACAACGTTGGTGTCAAAGACTTTACAGATTACAATTAATCTGGTGGAATCTACAATGAACATGCTTTGTCCATGGGTTCCACAATAGCATCTGATGAAATGAGCTTCAACCCATGAAAGCTTGTGGTCTCTCTCTCTATTTATATAATCTTAGAGAATTAGTCTGTAAGGGAGGTGCTCCAGCCCTGGCCCATGGGCCACGATCCAGCCCGCGACACCATGTCATCTGCCTCATGGGGCTTCCCACAGAAATTTGTCAGCAATGGAGTGGTGGCACCAAATCTCTGGATCCATGATGGTCCTCAGGCCCTGCATGCTGGACGGGACACTTTATCCCAGTGCACAGGGCTGGGCAGGAGTAGCACTGGGTGCCAGATCTCAATCCTGGTGTAGAGGACTGGGAGGAGGCAGTGTAGGCTCCCAAGTCTCAGTGTGGGGGTCATTAGGGAGTGATTTTGGGACCCAATCCTGGCATGTGGGGGGGGGTGGGAAGAGGCAGTGCCAGGTCCCCAGGACTCATTCCCAGTGCATGGGGCGAGGCCCCAAGCCCTGATCCGGACCATGGACTGGCTTCACACCACTCCTCTGGCCTGGGGGGCCAAAAGATTGAGCACCATTGGTCTATAAAAATGCATATCTACCCTGCCTTCTGACATTCTCCTTAAGATCAGTCATTATAGCAGCTCTATTCAGGGAACATTAATGTAGACTAGCTGATGGCATTTTCCCTCTGTGATACTGAGACCTGGTCTAAGCACCATTAGAGAACATAGTAGCAAAGACCCAGTGGCTTATACATTCTCATGATGCTACCAACAGGGCAGCTTCTATGGCTGCACAATAGCAGGAGGCTGCCACCCACTTCACCTGGTAGTTGTCACTGCTGAGGCCTTACCTGGAGCAGTGTCCAGTTTTGGCCCCACACTTCAAGAAGGATGTGGACAGATTGGAAAATGCCCAGCAGAAAGCAACAAAAAAGATTAGACACCTGTGAAGCAAAACTTACAAGGAAAGGCTAAAAGACCTGAGATTATTTAGTCTATAAAAAAAGAAAACTGAAGGGGTGTTTGATAACAGTCTTCAAATATCTGAAGGATGATCATGGAGAGGATGGATATGGACTTGTGTGTGACCACAGGGGACAGGACTAAAAGCAAAGGCCTCAAGCTGCATCATAGGAAATTTAAATAGGAGATTAGGAAGAACTTTCTGACTATGAGGGTATTCAAGCTTTGGAACAGGCTACGTAGAGAAGTTGTGGAATCTCTATACCTGGAAATGTTCAAGATCAGTTTGGACAGACACTTACTTGGCTGAGATGACTTAGTCATGGATAATCCTATGCTGGCAGGGGGCTGGAGTAGATGGCCTTGTGAGGTTCCTTCCAGCCCTGCTTTCCTATGATCTTTTGGTCCTATGATTTCATTGGCACCACTCCCAGGCTTCTCAAGTTCACTAATCTGACAACAGATTCCTAATTCCCTTTTCTCCAGTTATGCCTGAGCTACCATATTTACTCAAAAATAAGATGACCCTGTGTAACAGATTTCCCTCCCCAGTGGCATATTTTTCTTTTGTTTGCTGTCTGCGGCCTATGAGGGGTACCCTTGAAGTCCCTTCATGCTTCTCGTATCCCACTTTTACTCGTCTGCCACATCTTAATGTAAATATTATACAGATGTTCTTACAAGCAGGAGACTGCCTATTGTATTTCTAGGTTGGGGTTCCCAGCCACCACGGGCCTTGCCCCCCTGTCTTTCTCTAGCTAGGCCTACCAATCTAAAGCCACCAGATACAGCTTGTCTCCAAGGCTGTAGCTCCTTCATCTTGGGGCTCGTGGCCCTCTTTTTTGCATCCAATATGGAGCCCAGGCTTTCTGGCCTAGAGGCCTGCCCACTGGCCCTGCAACCAGAGGGCCACAAGCCCAAAGCTGGGCAGAGGCCCCCAAACCCCCACTGGCCCAGCCCAAAAGCATGCAACTACACACACTGGTGCACCAGGCCCCCTTGGCCTTTTATGACTGTGCCCAAGGCACTAATGAGGCCTTTGCCTCTCCTACAGCCTCATCCACAAACCACCAATGTATCAATCAACAAAAAAAAATATATATACAGTAAGTGAATGGGTTCTAACTACAAAAAAATAGAAATTAAAGAAGGCAACATGCCAGCTTACATTTTCTTCGTGGCTTGGTGCTTCTGCTTCCCTGTTGCCTGTGATGCTCCTCCCTGTGGTGCTGCTGCCACTTCTCTTAGAGTCAGCAGCAGTTCCCATCTCACAGCAGCCCGGCCAGCAGCTAAGTCTCTCTCTGGAGCTCTCTCACACAAACTCCTTCCCCTTTGGCTGCTGCCCCCTACTGCCGCCAAGCCCAGGGTTTTTATAGTTCTGGCCTGCCCCTTTCTGATCACCTGACTAGCTGGCCAGGCTCAGCTTTTAACCCCTACACTGCCACCAGGATGTGCCAAGAAAGTTCTGGTCTTAAAGGGATTGACCTGCCTCCTGGTAACAGGGCTAGGGTTCCCTGTTACACCCTGATTATAAGACGATCCTGATTATAAGATGAAAATAATTCTAGGTGATCAAATAGACCCTTTGCCCTCTGCCCCTTCCCCTGCCCCCCCCAACTTCTTCCCCCTGAAGCCCTTTCACCCTTTCTTACCATCTGTAGCCAGGTTCAGGTTCTAGGGGAAGCCATGATGTGTCCTAGTGACCTCACAAACCTTCCCTGCTCCAGACCTAAGGTGCCATCCCCTTCTCAGTTTTCTGCCATGCCTTAATATATTTGTTTGATCAAAACGGAGGCTGCCTAAGGGTCTTAGAATGATCCCCAGTTCTTCTGGCCACAAGCAGATCCCTCCAGGACCTCTCTGGTCTCAGTTCTGCTCCTCTCAGGCTAACTAGGCACCTGTAGCCTTAAGAGCTATTCACACCCTCTGACTTCCCCTATAGCCATGTCCATGCCTTGCAATTGTTACTGTGCAGTTGCTCCTTTGTCCCACCTTTGGCCTTCTCAGCCTCCACCCCTTTTCTCTAGCTGGGCCTTCCAGCTCAGGCCCACTGTGCTGGACCTGGGTTCTGGGCACCAGCTCTTATCCCAATTACTTTACTTCTGGGCCCCTTGGCCCTATCTCAGTCCTGCTATGGCTTGAGTCACACTCAGCTTCAGTTCTTCCATAAGCTACCATCTATGGGCGCATCTGCGCATCACTGTATGGCAACATAGATAGTCACCTGTCTGGGGTCATCTGACCTCGGTCCTCTTTCCTGCCACGGGCAGGGGGTCGGACACGATGATCCATTGTGGTCCCTTCCGACTCTACAATCTATGAACATTGCTATGATGCTGCACTTTAGTACTTCCAAAAGGAAGTGCTAAAGCATGGCACAATACTGGTGGTTACTGCACTGTGTACATGGCACGTGGGTAGATTTTGCTGCTACATGGCCATCACAGTGTGCTATACCCAGAGAGCACACCACTACAATGACATAGCTGGTGATCACGTGTAGACACTTGTGATCACCACATCACCATAGTGCACCATACGGTGGTGTAGCATGACACTCTGTTACCATTGGGCAATGTGTAGACACAACCTATAAGACGCAAGCCTATTCTATGCCTCAAGCCCCTAGGCCCTGTAAGGCTTAAGACACTCCAATGCCCTCAGGCATTATTGGGACCTCCACCAACCCCTGATAGTCCCAAATCCAAACCAACAGTGCACGCTATAACAAAGGACTAAGTCCTTTGACTATAAAATAAACTCTAAGCCTACTGGCTATATAACAGACTTCTCCCCTGCCTTGGATCATATTCCCCTGGTAGCAAGCCTTCAGTGCCTTACTTGCATTCCCAAGCCATGCCAGGAATCAGCTGGGCATTCTTGTACAGCCTTCCAGGCTAGGAGCTCTTCTATCTGCTCTTTACAGGGCTAGACTGTTTTTCTGGTTTGGGCTCTGGGTTTATAAGCCTACTAAGCTCTGCCCCTTCTGGTCAGGTGGTACCCAGCCAGCCGCAGGGGTTTCTCCTTAAGTCCTGGTTTCCATGGCAGCTTCTGACTGCTGCTTTAGCAGCAAGCCTGCTGCCCAAGTTAGACTTTGCTCTGCTGTCTTATGCCTAGAAGCTAGCTTTGCAACAGGCAGTCCTAAGCCGATTCTCCTGACCAGGCTGTAGGTCCACCCCTTTACTCTAATGATCATCTCCCTGCCTAGGCAAAGTGTTTCTCTACTGTCTTCCTTGATGTATCGGGCCTGTATTATGCTGCCTGGGCTCTATTGTCTGCAGTTTTTTTCCTTAAAGTAAGAGCCCCAGGCTCCCTGTTACATCATCAGACTCTGGTATCCCTGAGCACGTGGAAGTGAAGAGTAAATTTGAAGACCTTGAAATAAATATACCTGTAGTAGTTTGCATATAGTACCCACAGTTTTACCCTATCCAGAATTGATGCATTTTACCTTTTTTGAAACTGCTGCAAGTTTTATCACAGGCACTCCATCAATTCACTTTTAAGCAGCATTTTGGCCCCTACTTATATACAGTGCAAACTATGCTTTTAATTTAATTTTACGGGTCAAATCTGTTCTGACTTAAGTTCCAAATTTCAACTGAGCAGAATACAATCATTCAAGTCTGTGTGGCACTACCACCAGAAAGTATCCTACCTCCCAGAGTCTTCAGTCTGGGGCTTCAGATATTCCCAAATCCATGTAGACATCCTGTGTACAGGCCCCAAGCACAGAGGCCTTGGAGTTCAGATGCCCCCTAGTCTTGCTTGCCCCAAGCCAAAAGGCCAAAGGAGCAAACTAGAGGGAAAGGCCAAAAGCAGTCTCCTATCACCATAAATTGTGTAGCTGAGATCCTTGCATCTGGAGGCATTTGCAGACTCTAGAAGGGATCAGCTTCCCCACAGTGCAAGAAACAGGCCTTCACCATCTAACTACACTGAGTCATTCAAGGCTGAGAAAATGGTATCTCCCCTACCAGGTAATGATGTCAGTCCAAAGCCAAAATGTTCATGATTTAACACATAGATCATTGGGTTGGGCCCCAGCAGAGCCAATACCATTTCAAGCCATGGTGATGCCACAGCTCAGTACTTCCCAGTACAGTAAAATCCCTGTTATCTGGCATTTGAGTAACTGGAACTTTCTATTAATTAGCGAGGCAGGCTGGGGGGAGGGCAGAGCTCACATGCGGTGGCCACTGCCACTGCCATCCACCACCCTGCGCTGCAGCTGCTCTGCATGAGGCCGCCACCACTCCCCAGCCCCCTGCTCCACATCCATCCGAAAACCACCGTTTTCAGGTAACTGGCATTTTTAGATACCTGGCACCCCCCATTCCCCACACATGCCGGATAACAGGGATTTTATTGTATATGTATGTACTCCAGATACCCCAACAAAGGATCCATATACTAATTAGCAGTCCCATTCAGTTCCAGTCCTACTCGTGACTGGAACTGGGTGTTCTTGTCATGAGTCTTGGGATCCTCCAAAAAATTATATGCAGATGAGTCATAGGGCAACCTGGTCTGCTTCCCCTCATGGAGGAGTGAGGCCACACTAATCATATGTGACAGGCTGAGAGAGGGGCTGACAAAAGAATTATGGGTGAACTATTTGGGACCCTGTTTGCTGATGTTTGCCAGACATTTAATGTCAGTGAAGAAACAGGAATAATTGGAAATGGGCATGGTTGACTGGTGCCTTCCAAGTCTGGGGGGCACCAGATCACTGATGGGGGAGGGGGGGCAGTGGCCAATCACCAATGGGAGGAGGGTCCCCCAGCGGCTGATCACCAAGCTAGCAATCACTGAGCCAACACTTCCAGTGGTACTTCCAGTATTGCAGCTGGAGCTTCCAGGGGGTGCATGGCCAATCTCACGGGGTGCACATGCAACTGCATGCACCACCTATGCATTGCCAGTAGAAATGGGAAAGAAAGGCACAGCTCAGCTGTGGGAGGGAAGAGGGAGTTGAAAGCAATGCAATGTAGTGGTTCACCATGACTTAAAAAGAGTCAGCGCTGAAGGGGACTGCACTCAATGGACATTACCAAATATTTTACTTAGATGCAAACGTATCTTTGTGGCTTGCTTCTATGGCATTTTGGTTAGCAGCAAGTGAGATTCGGGGGGATCTGAACTCCAAGTCGTCTGGGCTTGGGCCTTGTACATAGGATGCCTTCCATGAATTTGGGAGTATCTGAAGCCCCAAACTGAAGAGTCTGGGAGATAGGATACTTGCCAGTGGTAGCACCACGCAGACTTGAATGAATGAGTTCTGCTCAGTCGACAGAGTTCAGAACTGATTTGCCTGATTTCACCTGAGACATGACATTTCAAAACAACAGCAACAAAAATAATTGAGGGGGGGTAGGTTTCCATCAGCATGTTGGCCCAATATGGGTCAAGTGTTTTATAGTCATGCTTAGTGTTGACTGCATCAACTGCATAGTTGATTTCTATTTCTAAGCAAATGTGCTTTTAGTAGCAGTCCAAAGAAAGACAATGTATCTAATGCATTGATTAGATGCATTGTATCTTGTTTGCAAGTGTGAGATGAGGGGCTTTTAACCTCATCTTGTATATATGGTACTTTACTGGGATAAATCAGTTTTATTTACTCTCTATTGAAGTCTTGTCCAAAGGAGCTCTGGGATTCTTATAGTCCCATTGGAGAGGAAAGTCAAGAGACACTCATTCCAGCCATGCTTGAGTTCATTCAGCTTAATCCTCAGCAGAGGAGGTCTGCTCTGCTAGCCAAACAAACAGTTTTTTCAGGTTCATTCTTATGGTTTCTGCTATTTTGAGCCCTGCTTCCAGGAAAAGTTTGTCATCTGGCACTGGAGGTAACTAGAGTATATCCTGCCCCCCTCCCCCCCGCACCTCTACATTAACTTTTTTGCTGTGGGCCACATGCCAGGAGGACATACACTTCACAGGAACTAAAATGTCCAGGGTCAGCTTTGGTGTAAATGGGAGCAGCATATACTGAAACCAGTAGAGCCTGTGATTGTTTCATGAAGAGCTGATTTTGGTCTCTTCTAAGAAAAAAAAAGGAATGAACAGGAGGTGTCCCTTGGGTGAGAAGGGACAAATCATCCCTTTTGAAGAGAAGTCAGAAAACTGTCTGGGACACACATGTTCTCCCAGGGTCCATCTACATCCCAGGCCTCCCCTGGCAGCATCCAAGCCAGTAAATAGCCACCTCCTGTTTCCCAGAAAGAGCAGCATGAGAGAAAGACTATTGCCCAAGAGCTGGAACACATCAAGCCAAAGCTTGCTTTCAGTCAGCCCCATGAGTCCTCATGTTTCATTGGCCTTGGTTGTATCTCAATCCCACTGCTATTACCCCATGATAAGATGACCTCATGGAGGTTACTACAGATTTACACCAGTGTAACTGAGCAGAACCATGGCCAACAACTGGAGCTGAAGATGGTCTGATGTAAATGATAGCAGGATTAGGCCAGCAGCCTGGGATGAGTAACTTAAATCCTCTCTTCTTTCCACTTACCTTTCTCCCAAGCACTAACTCCCTGGCAGTTTCATAGGATGTTTATTGCAAACCCTCCTCCCTGATCCTCAGCGGGTAGAAATCGTGGTGTCTCGAGTGGAATCCGGGGGGTCGGGCCAGCTGAAGATGTAGCCTCCCCTCTGCTCCTTCTCTCATATCCACTTTTCAGCACTTTTTCATATAGCTGGAAAACAAGCCCCACTGTCTTTCTTTTATTTTTGGGGGGTGGGAGATGCTGGGACCGGGGCAGGAAAGCCCAACCCCTAGTTCATACAAAGTGTACCTAATTCTTTTTCCATCAGTAGATCTCTGAAGTGCATTACAAAGACAGTATCATTGTCTTTGGTTTCCAAGCAGTTAAACTGAAGCATCGAGTGAGGAAATCATTTAACGTGGCCAAGGTCAGGCAGCAGGTCAGTAGCAGAACCATTAAGCCACACTGTTTCCTCCCCTGATTCTTAGAGTCAGGCCTCTTGCACTGCAGCATGGACCATTATTGCTTTGCTACTGAGCTGGGGGCGAAGGGTCTGCTTCTGCTGCAGGTCACAGATAAATGGAGAAAATGAGCAGGGGATCAATGTGGGCAGTCAAAACATTTTGGTCCATCTTGATTTGTCCCAGCTAGGCTCCCATCTCTGATTTCCTTGAGTGGCAAAGCTAAGAGCCACAGAAACTGCATCCCTATGCAAAAAACTCCTTTGTTTGCCTGCCTTGACTGCAGGAATAAATCAGAAGCGTCTGCAGAGATGAGCAGCAGAAAATGCTAAGGAGGGAGGGCACCTCTTCCACACACACCCCCCCCTTCCTCCCCCCAGTAAGCAGCTAGGGGTGCTGGTTGACTTTTCCATCATTTAAAAGCCAGCTCCAACATGTGGTGAGAGGGCCTTGGCAAAGCTGCATGCCTGGTATCAGTTAGCTTGGCTGAAGGCTGCAGCTTCCCCCACCCCATGCCAGGGTCAGTGTTAGGGCTCCTGGCAGAGCTCCAGGAACCATGGCCTGTGGCTTCTTTTGTCTTCCCAGCCTGCCATGCACAATCCAACCCGCAGAATGAAAGTGTTTATATTTTCCTTTCGGGAGCTGAGAAGCTTACACTTTACCCTTTCATGCCTAAGGGGGAGAGCAGCTCAGAGTTCTTCCTATGCCTTGTGAGCACACACACAGCTCCCCAGCTGCCCGAATGATAACTCCGCTGAGATGGAATTTACTGTGGGCATGAACTTGTTCAACAGCCCCCATCCTGTGTGGATGTCAGAGACCATGTGGCTACAGCCTTACTTCCCTGCTGCCTTCTGTCTCCAGAGCACTCAAGCCTTGGCTGCACTTATGAGCTGGATACACAAGGAGAGACTGCAGCTCCTGGACAAAGCAATCATTGCTCATCCATTGCCTCAGTGATAACACTTGGTGCACACATTGCTTCTTTTATCCAGGGATTTCAGCACCTCCATAGGTTGTTGACTTGGGCTAGCCCATGGTCAGGAGAAGAACTGCCCCTCCTCAGGCTTGTTCCAAACCAAACTAGGCATCTTTTGGTTTTTGTGCAATGCCCTTAAACACTGTGCGCCAGGGAACAACCATGCTCTTCTCAGAGTCACTGAGACCTGTTGAAGAGGGGACCTCACCTACACACTGCAGTCTCTTCTAAGAGACTTCACTCATCTTTATTAATGTAGTTTTCCTTGATCTTCACTGAAAATCCTTCTGGAGCATGAGCTTATAGCCATTCTCTATCTTTGGAAAGCCACATGTCTCTGCCTTTAACACTAGCAGGGCATATCTACACGTGTATATTAATGCAAAGAAATAAACTCCAGCACTTATCATGGTGGAGTTTATTGCTCCCAGGTGTCACATTTATGTGTGTGCCTGGGAGAGCAGCATACTGAGCGAGGTCAGAGCAGCCCTGGCTGCCAGGGGCCCAAGAGGTCAGCCTGCCAGCCCAGAGCTCCTCCGACTCAGCTTAACATGCTGCAGAGGGGCTGGCTGGGCAAGAGGGTGCTTCAGCAGGGGGCTCTCCTTCCTGCCCCAGCCAGCCACCTCAATGTCTACATGTGCACTACTGTGCACAAAGAAACACCACCTTGTATTTACAAGTCCTACCCTGCTGCAGAGTTTATTTGTTTCCTGCAGCCTAACAGGGCTGCGTGTGTAGACACCGAGATGTTTGCTGTGGAGCTAATAGGGCAACTCCACAGTAAATGTCTTGTGTAGATGCATCTGCAGTGGGGATGGAGCAAACTCCTAGATCCAGATCTTGTAGTGGGAGGGGGGGAGAAGGAATACAATCTAGACCTGAATGCTGAGGCTGGAGCAAATCCAGGCCTCTGCTTGAGGTGAAGGGAATCTTGGGCAGCTGAGTGCAGCAGAACCAGCCCAGATCCTTCCTGTTGGCTCCCCCTTCCTTCATAGGTCCGTTTTCACTCAGAGCTGGACATGCACAGCAGCTCAGCCCTCCATGTAGCAGGCAAATGCAATAGCACAATGGTCAAGGCTGGAGGAAGCTGGGGTGGTCTGGGGAAGGAGGCAAGGACCCCACATGAAAAGGGGTTACAACACATCCCAGACATGGTCACACCTGGTTACTGCTTCCCAAAGACCATTCCCACCCTTCCAAACCTCTGGCCCACACAGCAGTGTGACCACCCAATTAATGCTAGCTCAGCCGCATTACTCTCCTTTTCCCCTTACATACTGAGTCTAATTAATGATAGCTGCATCTTCAGTTCCTCAGACTAACAAAATAGTTTGGACAGCCTGTCTGTCCCCAAACCCCTGCCAAGCAGAGCAGTATTTACAGTCAGCTCTGCTTGCCCTGAGCTGACCCTGCAGCTCTGATACAGCAGTCTGGGAGGCAGAAGGAGCCTGGGGAGGAAGGATCAATGCTGCCACCTGGAGTTCATGGTCTTCTTCACATCGTTCAGAGCCCAATGATATATTTTGTGGGTGTCTCCAGGGAATGTATTAGTTAGAGATGGGCTGCAACCAAATGCCATCACCACATACCTCCCAGCTCTCAATCCCCCTCCCCTGGCTCTGCATCTTGAGCCCTATCTTTGATACTTGGGGCTGTTTCTCATCATGTGTTTATACAGCCCTTAGCATGATAGAGCTGTGACCAGAAAGACTAAGTGAGCTGAGTTCTGGCCTGGAGTTCTTGTGGGGAACACTTTGGAGGCTCAGTGCAAACATATGTTGCTGTAAATAGTCCCTGCAATACTTTTGTAAGTGGAAGATGTAGATGCCCTTTTCATCCCAGGAGAAGATGGCAGTCTGGGCCTGGCAGCAGAGCTTGGATACTTATGCTCTCTGATTCCCCCTAACATTGTGGTTAATTTTTTGAATGGCTGTTAGTCCCCAGATTCACTTTAATTGTTCTGTTGCAGTTTTGTTGCAAGTGTGGCTGATGGCCTGCAAAGAAACAGAGCTCTGGTGGAGCTGGAGTCCAAGGGAATGCAGAAGGAACTGCAGTGGCGCAACAAAGACTGTTTGTTTGAAGAGGAGATGGTTGCTGTGTTATTTGGGATGCCAGCACTCTGGCCCCCTTTTGAAGAGGGAAATACCCCCCTTGGCAGCTGACCAAAAAAGGAGTTCTTTGACGTGGAGCATGAAAGATAGCTGGGAAAGTCAGGGACAAAGAAGAGGCAGGGTATGGAAGCCAGAGGTTTGCCACTTGGGAAGCCATGCCAGGGTAGGTTTAGGGGGTCCTTCAGGATGGAGACTAGGAAAGCTTTCTTTCTGGGGAGTCTTGAGACAGACCTTCTCCTGAAAAGGGCAGATCTGTGAGAAGGGCCATGAAAAAATATGCTTTCTCAGAAGATCAGCTTTTGATGGGCTGTAGGCAGTGTAGGAACCATTGTTTTCATAGGGTTCCTTTCTGCCTCTGGTTTTAGCTGGACCCTGAGAGTGCGGTGTAAATAATTAGGAAACTAGAGGAGAAAACTGAAGGAAAATGAATAGTGTGGACTAGTGAATAGTGCACTATGCTGGGACTTGAGAAATCTGGGGTTTAGTCTCAGCTCTGTCCCTTGGCTATGTTGCTTGCCTCAGTTCCTCCACCCACCCTCCTTTGACATTGGAATAATGGGCTTTTATACACATCCTCTGGAGGGTGCACTTAATTAGAGTGACTCTAAGACCTGCTTTAATTAAAGTGCCTCGAGCATCTCATGTATCAGCATCCCCATGCTGAAAAATGGCAGTGGGGGTGCTTTAACTAAAGCTCATTGAACAAGCTTTACTGGGGAGTTGCCCTATTACCTCCACAGCAAACATCTCGGTATCTAAGCATGGAGCCCCATTAGGCTGCAGAAAGCAAAAAGCTCATTGAACAAGCTTTAGTTGAAGTGTCTCTGCTGCCATTTTTCAGTGTGGGAACGCTGATACATGAGATGCTGGAGTCTGCTGAAGTGCAGTTATTACCATGCTCCAGCAGACTCAACTGAGACTGCTCCAACACGCTGTAATTACAGCACATCAGAGCAGCCTTGCTGCACATGTATAGGAGCCCAATGAAACTAACCTCTTCCAGTAAAAAGGAAGAAAAGTACTACAAAAGAGCCTCCGGTTATCAATATGGCCATTTCTATGGGATATGGGGATATGTATATAGTACTGTGGGGGGTACCCTCTCTATACTACATATCTCCCATACCCTTGTGATGGGATAAAACTTCACAAAAACTGTGCCAATCTGAGAGTTGTTGTAAAAGGGTTAAAAATGGGCTGTGCCCCCTCCTGCTTTCTGGAAAGAACAGAAAAGGAGGCACCCATCTTGTAGCACTGCATTTGCATGAAAAAGCCAGCTCTAGGCCAGGACTCTGGAGGAAAAAAATAGTTCTACATTCTGTCTTCCAAAAACAAGAGGCAGATCTTCTCTCAGGGCGTGGTATGCAAGAAAATATGGTATAAGGTACTAGGATCTATAATTGTTGCTACTGTTGATGGAGTTCCTCCTGATTTATGGCAATGTGGGTGAAGTCAAAACCACTCACAACACACTGAAGTTTTTTGCCTCCTACAGACAACTACAAGGGCTGTGCCCATCTTATGGGGTAGGGATTGAGATCACATGGGATATTCCTGGAAATATGGGGATTGGTGGCTTCTTGGCTGGGGCCCAGAAGTAGGGGTATAAGCCTAGCCTGTTCCTTCTGAAGGGGCCTGATGACTTTAATCACCTACAGAGATGAAGTTGTCCCTGGGAATCCCTAGGAGCTGCCAGGTGCTGAGGTCAATATGTACCATTCTTTCCAGGAGATGAACCTTGCTTGAGTGCAATGAGTGCCCCTTTACAAATAACCCTGTGGGACAAGACTGTGCTATGCACACTGGATTCCATTGGTAAATAAAACATCCTGCAGGAACTGGGAAGAGTCCAGCACCTGCAATGCCCTTGGCTGGAAGTTTGAATCACTTCCAAGCTTTGCTGGGTTTGGGAAGGCACCGATTTCTCTCTCGCTGGACAAAAATAGTAAATAAGCAATAGGTTTGCAACACCAGCACCATTGAAATGAACCACCCACGCAAGACTTTGTAAATGCAGGAGTTTTAAGTATGCAACATAAGCAGATTTGCATGTGCAACTGTGCACAGGCATCTGGCCTGGAATTATACGCAGTTGTGTCTGAATCTGATTGGGCTTCTGAACTAGACCACAAGAGTTGCCTGCTTGCAAAAGGGTATTTAAATGGGAAGGTGTGTAAGTGGGAGAGTAAAGCTTGTGCAAGTCAGCTTCCACTTACTTCAGTAGAACTACAGGCATTTTCACCAGCTCAAGATCTGGCTCTGTGTGTAAGTGGGTGATTGAAGGAATATGAATGCTCCAGAAGCTTAAATATTGTGGTCACTCAAAGAAGTTCCTAAACACAAGAGAAATAGCCTGTAGCGGGATATAAGGTTTCTCTGACAGTCTTTATTTGCCTTGGGAAAATTTGCCTCAATTTGCCTCACAGGACACAACAAACCCTATAAATCAGAGCACATACAAACAATGCAAAACAATAAAGGAATAAGCCAAACCCTGGGGTATTTCCCCAGCCTCTGAGAGTGTTTCCAACCCCTGGAGTCTCTTCCCAGACCCTGAAAAAGTACCCTGGTTCAGTGTTGAAGCAGCTAACCTTGGATCCCTCTTTCCCTCTGTCTTCCACTATCTCAGCTTTAACTTCCTCTGGCCAGCCCTTTATCTCCAGCAGCTGACCCAGTCCTCCCAGGCAGCCATCACCTTCTTAGCATCTTCAGCTGGGCTGCAATCCCTGGTACATGCTGCCTGCTAAATCCTGAAACCTGCAGCCTGCTACATAGCCCAAAACATCATAGATGGCCATGTGCATCTACTTGGTTTGTGATGGCAGGCACCCATGAGAATGAGTTGATGGGGTGTACATGTGTATGGGTAAACAGCAATCACTTGAATTAGGTCATATGTGTGGACAGGAAGGGAGATGAGTGCATATGCAGATTGCAGGTGTGGGTTTCTACCTGCATGAATGTGTGTGTGTAGCATGGAGAGTAGGTAAGTATATGCATGCATGTTTATTTGTGTGCAGACAGCATTCTGTTAGGTTATGACTTTATATAGAAGACACAAGGTTCATTTGTGCAGACAGCTGATGTGTGACACAATTTTAGATTCAGTTTTGGTAAGTGATAAAGACAACATAGAAAGATCTGATTGTAGAAAATAACCCTAGAGTGAGTGATTGTAAGTTGATTTAGTTTGAATTAAATTGGAAGATGAACAAAAATAGATCTGTAACAAAGGTTTTCCATTACTAAGGGGCAGACTTTGAAACAAATGGAACTAGCTAGTGAAGTCAGATAGACTGAAGGACTCGGGGAGTAGGATGTCTAATAGGCGTGGAATTGCTTTAAATCAAAGGCGTGAAAAACTATCTGGAATCATTGTCCTAAGGAAGGAGGAAAAACTCATAGGGATGAGCTCCAGACAGAACTGGATGAGTAACCACTTCAAAAAGGACATTAGATATAAGCAGAAAGCCCACAAGAGGCAGAATATGGCGATCATTAGCAAAGAAAGCTGTATTGGAGATGCAGTGTGCTGGGATGAGGGAAGAATTGTCAAAAATCAAGCTGGCTTAGACCTTGCAATGGAACGGTAAAAATAGGGACAGGTTCTTTAGCCATATAAATCAAACATGAACAAAGAAAGAAAGAGGGTTGCTATGCAGAGATGAGGGGGTCAAGATTAAAGATCATCTGGGCACATAGATGAAAATATCATAGAATCATAGAAGTAGGGTCAGAAGGGATCTTGTAGATCTTTAGGTCTGACTGCCTGCCTGGGCAGGAGGAAAACTGGGCTCAAGTGACCCCAGCCAGGTAGGCATCAAGCCTCTTTTTAAAGACCCCCAGGGTAGGAGCCAGCACCACTTCCCTTGGAAGTTGGTTCCAGATCCTAGCCGCCCTAACTGTGAAGTAGTTCCTACGGATGTCTAATCTAAACCTACTCTCCAAAAACTTGTGGCCGTTATTCCTTGTTATCCCGGGGGGCGCTAAGGGAAACAAGGTCTCCCCCAAACCCTTCTGGTCCCCCCTAGTGAGTTTATAGACGGTCACAAGGTCCCCCCTCAGCCTTCTCTTGTGAAGGCTGAGCAGGTTCAGGTCCCGTAGCCTCTCATTGTAGGGTCTGCCCTGCTGTCCCCGGATCATGCGGGTGGCCCTCCTCCGGACCCTCTCCATGTTGTCCACATCCTTCTTGAAGTGGGGTGCCCAGAACTGGACACAGTACTCCAGCTGTGGCCTGACCAGTGTCGCACAGAGGGGGAGAATCACCTCCTTGGCCCTACTTGAGATGCACCTGTGGATGCACGATAAGGTCCGGTTAGCCCTGCCGACCGTGACCTTGCACTGTCGGCCCATGTTCATCTTGGAGTCAATGATGACTCCAAGATCCCTTTCTGCCTCCGTGCTCTCAAGAAGGGAGTTTCCCATCTTGTAAGTGTGCTGCCGGTTACTACTGCCCAAGTGCAGCACCCTGCACTTGTCCATATTGAAATGCATCCTGTTTTTGTTAGCCCACCCTCGCAACCTATCCAGGTCTTCCTGCAGTCTTTCCCTCCCTACTAGCGTGTCCACCTCACCCCAAATTTTGGTATCATCAGGAAATTTAAACAGGTTGCTTTTCATCCCATCGTCCAAGTCGCTGATAAAGAAATTGAACTGCGTGGGCCCAAGGACCGAGCCCTGGGGGACTCTGCTGCCCACTTCCCCCCAGGTCGAATATGACCCGTCCACCACCACCCTCTGAGTACGACCCTTCAGCCAATTAGCAATCCATCTGACTGTGTAGGCATCGATGCTACAGTCGCCTAGTTTTTTAATGAGGATGGGGTGGTCGACAGTGTCAATATCTATTCTATTGATATCAAAGGATACTTATAAAAGTTGTTACAATGTAATATGAACATCGGACTGCTCTTGAGGAGTTACAAGTGTTGCAAAACCATCCCCAGCCCAGCCCAGCCCCTGGCTTGTTTACTTTTCATTCCATCCAGGAAGAGCACACACCAACTGCTGCAGCTTCCTGAGCCTGACGAAGGGTTTTTGAACCCGAAAGCTTGCTTAATAACTATTCTCCAACCATTTGGGTTGGTCTAATAAAAGATATCAAATTCACCCAAGGAACCTTGTCTGCCTGTGTCCTTAGACCAACACGGCTACAACCCAAACCCCTGCAAAACCATTGGAACTTTAACCTTATTTTGCTCCCCACTAAAGTTACAGCAACTTAACTAACTTGTATTATCATAGCAGCAGCTTATATACATCCCACTAGAGACAGCTCCCTTTTTAATATGGTTACAATTTATACTTGTGCACAGCCTAGAGTTGGATCAAATTCCTAATGAATACTTTGCTTCAATTTGCAAACAGGAGGATGATGTAGAACAGGGAGCAAAGGCAGGATGGCTCAAGCCTACAACTGGGCAACCAAGAGCGCCAGCTGGACAGAGCTGTTGAAAACTGCACATGAAATGTAAAGGCTGGTCACAAAGATTCTCAGTAAACCTATCAAATCACAGGTACTACATGACTGAAGAATAGAAAATACATCTGTATTCAAAAAAGGGAAAAAATGATTGGGCAACTAAGGACTTGATAGCTTGACCTAACCAGTACTCAAGGCTTTAGAATAAAGTGAAGGCATGGAACTAACAGGAAAATGAGGGAAAAATGCATTGTGGGCTTTCCAACGGTAGATCGTGCCAGGTTCACCTGACATCTTTGATAAAATAACAGAGTATTTAGGCAAGGAGAATGTGGAAGATTGAATCTACCTGGACTTCAGTTACACATCTGATATGGTGTCACGTAAGGATCTATTAGTTAAATGGGAGACATGGGAACTGTAAGGGCCTTGTTACACATTACATTGTGAGCCACACAAGTGTTAATGGTTGTTAAGACTAGCTTGAATTTAAAGCAGACACACAGTCAGGGCAGCAGGGGCCTGAATGCCACTTGCCCCCTGGGTCTTCCTGGTTCCTACTCCCACCACCACCACACCCAGGTCTCCCCTCCCTACCCTTCAGGGTTACCCCCTGTCTCCTGCCTCCCCCCATCCCCAGGGCATTACTTACTTGTGGTTGCCTGCTCTGTGTGTCCCAGGGGAGCAGGCAGGGAAGGATAAACCTGGTTGCCAGGCTGCTTCTCTTCTCTGGGCTGAGCCTGACCAGACAGCAGCAACAGCAGGGCTGGTGGGACAGACAGATTAGCCTTTCCCTTTCTGCTTCTCTGGGACAGACAGCATGAGTAGTCACAAATAAGCAGATGGGGGAAGGGCATAGGTGGCAGAAGGGGGGAGGATAATGGGGCTTAGACCCCCCAAACGCTGGGCAGTGGTAGGGCCACAAGGCAGCCTGGCCATGAGCTTCTGGTGGCTGTAGCAGGGGTGAGGGAGGGAGTGGGGCTGGGGCAGGAGCAGGTGCTGCACAGCCTGGGCAGGGCACAGGATGGACCCACAAGCTGCTTTTCCAGGGGATGTGGCTCCCACCACTGTGCGCACCCTGAAGAGCTTCAGAAGCCACCCAAAATTACTGTATAACAAGACCCTAAGAAAGGTAAAGCTGACTAAAAAGTAACTCATAGAATTCCTCAAGGATCAGTCTTTTGAGAAATCTTCTTTTTTTTATTAATAATGTGGGTACAAAACATAGGAATACGGTAATGAAATCTGCTGATGGTACAAAGCTGGAAGGTATTGTCAATACAGAAGAGGATTGGGCTACCATACAGGAAGGATCAAATGATCTCAAGGACTGGGTAATAACGGAGATACAATTTAATAATAGAAAGTGCATGGTCTTGCATATAGGGGCTAAAGCTAAGAATTTCTGCTTTGAGCTGTGGGCACCTTAGTTGAAAATGACAAAGCAGGAGAAACATGTAGGTGTATCCACTGATGACTATGAGCCATCAATGTATTTATTACAACTGTGACAATGGCAAATGCAATATTAGGATGTAACAGGTAAAGTATTTCCAGTAGAGATAAGGAAGTATTAATGTCATTGTTACCAGGCACTGGTGAATCTCCCCAGAAATACTCTGATATACTATGCTTATCCATGTTTAAGAAAGATGAATGCAGACTGAATGGGCACAGAGAAGAGCCAGTAAGAAAAGCAGGGAATGGAGAAGCTATCTAGAAGGCCTAGGTTTATTTAGCCTAACAAGAAGAGGGCAAGAGGGATTGTCACTGGTGTGCAAAATCACACAGCACAGCAAGCACCGGGGAGGGAGAAGAGTTATTTTGCTAAAGAGCAATATTCACATAAAGACAAGTGGGGAAAACCTAGCCATGAGTACATTTTGACCAAAGAACTGGTGCTTGGTACAGCCTTGCAGTGGGAGTTGTAAAGGCAAAAACTTTGCTAGTGTTAAGATAGAGCTCGATCCTAGTCTTCTGTTCT
The DNA here is from genome assembly GCF_000455745.1 of Alligator sinensis. NCBI lineage: Eukaryota > Metazoa > Chordata > Crocodylia > Alligatoridae > Alligator > Alligator sinensis. The sequence goes on from NW_005842465.1 coordinate 395,410, forward strand.
GTTACCCGCTTCTTGTGCCTGTGTGTATATAGGCAGCAGGAGTAAAGTGTGAGTTTTACATAACAGCTACACTACTGCAGCAGCCAAGCCAAAGGACCCTCCTGTGTGACGTCATTGCCATGAATCCTCTACCAGAGCTCAAAGGTGAAAATGCCAGGCTGGAGCCTCTCTGTCTGGACATTGTGCAGTTGTGCAGCAGCCAGGGAGCTGGGCAGAGGCACCGCAGCACAAGAGGAACTTGGGCAGCAGGGAAGATCCAGGATAGAAAACCTCCTGCTGAGGCTATCTTTGCATATATTCATTAGATTGTCCTTAGACCAGTCTTGACAAAGAAGCTCTGTCTCTCAGCAGCTCCAGTTCTGTTGGATCAATGAGTTCCTTACTGGCTTCCAGTTTCTCTTCCAAGGGACTTATGTGGGACAAGAGGCCATAGAGTGATCACAGAGTCCTGGTACTCCACACTGACTAGGGAGGACTAGATAACAATGCTAGACAGCCCACCCTATGGCAGCATGTGTCTCTCTGTCCCTCACATAGCACTTCCCAAAGCAGGGCCACCCCCCACACTTGCTGCTTCATGTTGTGCAGACTCAGAGCATGGTCCAGGAGCAGGAGACAGGGCCCATGACATTGAGGCCACTATTGTAAATACAATTCAGTATGAGAACAACTCCTCAGAGCTGCCCGGCTCTCCCCCCCAACCTCTCCTCCCCGACCCCCACAACAGACCAGTCAAAGAAAGGCACCACAAAGAAAATGGCAACTGCTTCTGTGGTAGCAAGAAGGGGGATAGTTTCACTTGTGTTGTAACGAGCTTTGAGAGCCAGTCAGAGGGCCTGGGGGTCTTATCTATTGAACACAAGGTCTTATCTATTGCAAGACTAGGTCTCCAGCACAAGTGACTTAGGGTGCCTGTAGATGAGCTGGGAGGCTGCTTCGAAGCACTGTGATGAAAGGACATTGGAGCAGACTCAAATAATCAAGTCTGCTGGAATCAGGTCTGAGTGCAGCAAGTCTGCTGGAATAATCAAGTCTGCTGGAACTAATTAGCAAGCTTCAGAAACCTCCATGTCTCGTGTATCAGCATCCCCGCTCTTCAAAATGGCAGTGGGGCGCTTTAATGAAAGCTCATTCAACAAGCTTTAGTTAAAGTGCTCTCACCGCACGAAGTCAACAGGGTCCTGTGACAGGGTAGGCAGGCCAGAAACCCCTTTAGAGAGCCTGCGGGCCAGAGATTTATTTTGCTCTTTTTTGAAGTATTTAGGATGGGCACCCAGTGCTTCCCAGTGGTCAGACTGTTTGGAACAGAGGCAGCTCCTTGGCTACCTTCACGGCACGCTCTTGGACAGCATAGGTTTCTCGGCAGTTCTTGTGGGACACTGTATCAAGGGTCCCAACCATGCTATGCTCCCATGGGACAAGCCATGCTGGCCAGGAACTTACCAGACTGGATCCGGGTGAGTGGCGCATCCTTGTTGAATGGAGAATGATGGTCCAGGACAAAGCAGGGCAGTAAGCAGGCCCCAGGAGCACAGGACATGTGGTCCAGAGAGCCATCTCCAACAGGTGATTTCCCATTTTTTCCCATTTTTTTCCCATTTCTGTGAGAGGAGAAATGGGAAGTTTAAAGGAGGAAGATGAGGAAGGGCTCAGCATTCGGCATTCTCCAGGATGGAAACCACCACAAACAATGGCTGGAAGGGAAAAAACACAAGAAGAAGCCTCTGTACACCTGACCGTTGTGAACCACTGGGACCAAGACAGACCATGAGCCAGGATCACTTACACTGTCCCCAAAAGATATGTAAATGCAAACAAGGGGTCGTCCCCGTAGAAGCCTCAAGCAGAGACCCAGCAGGAAGTATACTTGTGGGGAAACAGTTGGTGAAGACCAGCCAAAAAGAATAATAGAAGAGAGAAAGAGAGAGAGAGAGAACAGGTCTACCAGGAAAAGTGGGGGCCTGGAAGAAAACTGAGGCAGCTAGGACAAGGGAAGGATTATTCCTGGCCTGTCAGTGGAAAAAAGAAAGAAACTAAGCAGAAACCAGAAGACAGTGACAGAGTGCCATGCAGAAGGGAAAAGAAACCTGAATGATTCTCTTTTAATTTTTTTTGTGAAAGAAAGGAAGAAATTGAGGGCCAAGGGCAAGAAGCTCTCCCTTTTCTTTTCTCCAGATGAGAGAAGGACCAAAATATGGGGGAGTAATTCCCCAAAGATTTGATTTACAGTTAAGCATGACAATATACCCAGCCCTAGGGAACATTCAAAGAAACCAGGGCAAGGAGTCCTGGGGACAGGCTGGGAAGAAATCTGAATGAGTTAATTGAATTGATCCTTGTTTAATTGGACTATTGTAGTCACATAGAGATTGGACCAATTTAAGAGAAAATCTAGATGCTGCAAGTTCAAGACTTGGAAGAGGCTGAGAGGTTAATTCACAGGGTACTGTCCACTCGCCATCGTTGAGGAATTATGGCTATCAACCCAAGAGGAAAGGGGTAGGGTGTCAGGGAGGTGGAGCCCTGCAGAAGATCAGTGATCTGGTCAGACTGACATGTAAGCCAAGAGACATCCATCCTCCAGAATATCAATTTTCCATCACAGTGTAGCAGGTGAGTGGGAGGAAGAGGCGGAAGTCAGCGTGATCCAACAACACAACTGGGGGTGAGGAAGAACACCGCCTGCTCACAGACACACTTGCCTAGCACTGTGATTCACACATGTACACACTGTAGGCACACTCATGGCTGGGTCTACAGTACTCATATTTCATATTTCACCTGGTATACGGTGGGCATACCTATACAAGTCGCTAAATGTGCGGTAGACTAATTCTACAGTGCATTAGCACGTCACAGCAAAAGCTTTGCTGGTGCACTAATGCACAGTAGAATTAGTCTACTGCATATTAGTATCACAAAAAACCCGTGTGCCAGCACTACTGAGCAGCAGCGCCAATTCCAGTACATTAAGTTAGTACCTGCTATTTTAGGTACTAAACTTAATGCGCCATAATTATGGCGAATTAATGAATGTGTAGATGCACCCTTTGAGTATGGACTCTGATCTAATGTGGTTGAGACATCCCTGTCTGGTACTCTAGCACTCATCCCCAAGGCTGGCGCAGTGGCATGGGTACTTTAGACAGACATTGCAGCATGCTGTCTGGTGCTGTAGCACTTTCCTGGCTGGAATTACCCTAGCAGCCTCTCTAAGTATAACCAAATCATATGACATAGAATATCCATGAGGTGGCTGGTAGCCAGGGCTCATCAGTGACCCACGTGGCTATCTGGCCCTGTGCAGCAGGATATACACTGCAAGACAATGATGCAGACCTCTTCTTTTGCCTCTCTCCACTCTGCTCACCGTTCCTTTTAGTCCTGTGGCACCCAACATTTCTCCCAGTCTGTGCAATACACATTTACCTCTTTGAATTAGAGGCTTCCTGAGAAAGGAAGCTGTTTGGGGGGGGGGGGGGGGGGGGCAGAGCTTTCAGACAACACTAAAGGAATTAATATTTCCTTTGCTCTTCTTAGCTAGACAATATAAAATTACAGAAGGATTCCACCTGCAAAACTCCGACAGCGCGTCTACCATCCTTCACGCAGCTCCTTCTCGGGTATCAGCTCCTTTTTTCACTTGGAATGCCTCTTTAGAGGCTGAAAACCAAACTTGATTGATCTGGGAAAAGGGATTTGCCCATCTGGAGGATTCCCACGGCAAGGAATGCAGAGCTGTGTGCCAGCATGGGCTCTCTCCAAGAACAATCAGTGTTTTCTCACCTCTAATCCCATCGCCAGGTGAGCTTTGGTAGAACAAGCTGGAGAGGTTTTTGCCAGATGGTGTTCATTTCATGATCTGCTTTGTTTCAGGCCAAAGGCTTTTAAAATAAAACAAACAAAAGGGTTGGATGCTAAATTGCACAATGGAAACCATTCCAAACAAGTCCTGGAAGACTGAGAAACCACGGTTTAAAAAATCCACCTGTCTCTGGAGGGGGAATCCAGAGTATTTATGACAATCCTTCACACCTTGAGCTGGATTCTGCACTCGGTGATGGTGTAGAGAGCTCATTTCCTTGAAGGGGTGCACATTGTTTGGTCTTTGAAACAGCACCATGTTCTTGTTTGATTTTGTGATGCGGCTTCTTTGGGGGAACTGTGATAACCAGCACACAAGCTTGGTGTCTGCCTCTGTCTCCCTAATTAGAGTCTTGAGGCAGGGCAGCCCATGAGGAACCAGATGTCATTCAGCTGAGGATGCTAAATAGGAGGCTGGCCCACTGGTACCAACATGGTATACTTCTGTGAGCATCTCTGTAAAACAGGTTATAATCAAAACATGCCCTCAGGATCCTATTAGTCTTAACCCACCATCCATCCACCCATCCATCCATCCATCCAGGGTGCTACAGAAGAAAGGGCATCTGGAGGACACTGGGGCGTCACCAATTTTTAGGGTCAAGACAGAATTTTTTCCCCCAGATCAGATTGACAGAGACTCTGGAGGTTTTCACCTTCCTCAGTAGTGCGGGGCAGGGTCCTCTCCAAAGGAACCTTTGAGCGTATAGAAACTCAGGGTTGTCCAGTTTCTGAGTGGCTGGGGCTGCATGCCACATGGGCCACATGCTGCAACGGTGGGCTCCTCAGGACATCCACACTTCCATGTTGGTAGTGCAGCCCCCAGCACAACACAAGCAGCACAGGCCCTCTACGCCACAGAGAGCATCATCACATTGACACAAGCCTTCTCCCCCAGCATGCAGGCTGCAGACTTCCCAGGCTCTCTCCTGTCATTCTGCCGCACCCCCAGAGGCAGGGCCAGGAAGCAGAAACTGGAAGAAGGAGCAGGAGACTGGAGCCCCCAGCTGCTGCAGTGGCAGGAGCAATGGGGGGAGCAGCGGCCAGGTGGGAGCCCACGGGCTGCCTCAAGACTGCACCCCATGGGCCACCGGTTGGACAGCTCTTTATGAAACAATTACTTCTTTACCACTGCAATGACAGGGCATGGATGTTGCTGTCACCTCCCTGGCTTTTTCTCTGTGGCAGGAGGTAGTATGCTTTTGGTTACATTTCCACAAAGAAACAAAACCATCTCACATGGCTGTGATGCTTGAAGTGTCAGGTTGGATGATTTGGAGAACTTTCTGGGTAAATGGTTGCCTGATAATGTATGGTCCCAGATTCAGTGTCCAGGGAGGCCCCTCCTAGGCCTATCACCCTGTGTTCACAACGCGGCGGGAGCAAGTATGAAGGCTGGTGTGACGAGTTCAGCAGAAAGACAGGATCTGGCCCCACGATGGAGTCAGCATTGCTGAAGGCTCAGAGAGGCAGGACTGCATCCCTCTCACATGCACATTGTTCAGCAGAGCTGGGGGAAGCGCCGTCCAGAGCCTGTTTGACATAGGGAGCATTCTTGTCTAGGATCGGAGACTCTTCTGCCAGATTTGTTGAAAAGCTACTTCCCACAGGGAGCTATGAGGCAACAAGCCACAGAGAAGCTAAAAGGTGTCTCTTGTTGTTGAACATAGGTAAGGAACAGGCTGGGGCTCACCAGATCTGCCCTGTGAAGGACGTGTCTGCAAGCAATTTGTAGTAGGAGTTCCTAACAGTTTGTAGTAGTCCATTCCCTTGTTGGGACGGGAATCCCATGTTTGTCACCGTGCTGGGTCCCAGAAGCTTGTCCATCACAGCTGGAGCCTGTGGCCAGTGCTTATACATTTCTAAACCCCAAAACAAGTAGTGAGGCCCTTCCCCTTACCTGTGACTTCCCAGGCCGGGGTCCTCTTCCCCAGTAGTCAAGCATGATTTATCTGGTGTTCTCCTGTTACCCGGGAGCAGTAATTATCGTCTGTAAATCAGCCTTGAAGAGGAGTCAGATGAAAATAGGGCTGGCGGGGCTCTGCAATCACTACAGAGAGCCTGTTTGAAGAGTGAGGCGGTAGACACTCATCTCTCTTACAGGGAGGCAGTGTTATGACAAGGGCAGGAATAACGAGGGTAATTAATCTTGACAGGAGGGTCTGACTCAGCAGATTTGTCAGGATGAGCCTGTAACTGCAGCACAGTTGAGGGCTGGCTCCCATGCTGCGGGGTTATTTTACAGCTATAGGAGTTAGTGGGCAGGGCAGGGGACTTGCTGTCAGGATTGCAGGCTCTGTTCCTCACTCTGCTGCTGGGTGACCTTGACCAGCCCCCGTAGGCCTATGGAAGTGGTAAGCAATGTTAATCTGTGTTTTTAAAGGGTTCTTGCTTGCAGACATGGCCTCAAATAAGCCAGATGTCTGCTAATAAAAGCGTGTGCCGCTTCCTTCAGTGTCTTCTGCACTGTCCATTTCCTTGAACTCATGAAAGCCAAGGCTCTCTGTCTTCTCCAGCTCTTTCCTTGCTTGCCTGCCTAGGACTCTGGCTGTCTTCCCCCCCTCCTGTCCCACCCCCTCCTCGTTGCTTTTTGTGTCCTGGCATGAGCAGATTGACTTCTTTCCTTCAGCTCACTCCTGCATCCTTCTCCATCTTCTTCCTTTCCATCTCTCCTGCTTCCCCTGATTCAGCAAAGCATGTGACTACTGAAGCACTTGTTAAAGTGTTTTTCTGAATCACGGCTTCTCCGTTTTCTATCATATTGCATCTGTGCCTGGGACAATAATGTCATACCCCAGATCCCCACTCTCCACAGTGGTTAAGGGCTTTCCTTAAAGCCTGCTTCTTCCCAAAAACAGGCCTCTTCTCCCTGCCAATAATCCCCAGTCCTCCCCTCATTTTTCCCGAGCTGGATTTTATTTATTTATTTATTTGATTTACATACAGCCCTTCCCAACAAAAGCTCAAGGCAGTCTAAGATGCAGCTCTCATGGAAGGGAGGTGCTTGGAAAGCACTAGTACAAACACTCTGTCTACTACCAAGAGGTTTTATTGCCAGTGATGGTACGCTGCAGTTCCCAAAATAGATGGATTTCTGTACTCCTGGGACTTAGTGGCTGTGCCTTGCAAACTGGGGTCACATGCACAATACACAGACGCATGCACAGTGCAGGAATCAACAGCCACAGGTAAGCAGGTACACAGATATGCATGCATAGCTATACAATCCTGCCTCCCATGTGCACACACACACAGAGACACGCAAGACACATGCAACTATATTTCCAGCATCATTCAAATATACCAGGATATATGCACATACTCACACACACACATGTGCATGAGCACAAAGGGCTGACCTACATGAGCAGACTCCCTCAGTTCAATTACCAGTCTTTACTGGTATGCCGATCTCTACAAATCTGCTGAAGCAGGAGGAAAAGATGGGCCCAATGGGTACAACCCAGCCCCCTAGAACATTGTAGGACTCTGCTATCTAACTGTTTGCAAACAGTGCTGTTACTGACTGCTCTGCAGCATAAGGCTGGCTCTGCACCTCCCTCTAGGTTCTGGCCTAGTTTTCCCTAGTCACCTAAGGATGAGATGTCCTTTATGACCACAGGCCCATTCTCTTTTCCCTCCCCAGTATTAGGGCATGAGTCAAATGCACCTTCCTGTCTCAATCTCCTCTCTGGGCCACAGGCTGCACAGTCTGGGCTGGATTTATGCTTTGGGCCTCCTGATTTCCACCTCTCATTTGTGGCCGCTTTTGGAGCAGCTCTGAGAGCCACTCTAATTAAAACTCCCACAGTGTCTCATGTATCAGTGTCCTGCACTTCAAAATGGTAGTGGGGTGCTTTAACTAAAGCTTGTTGAATGAGCTTTAGTTAAAGCATGCCCAGCATATTTTGAAACTCGGGGACGCTGAATAGAAGACGTGGAGGCTGGCTGGAGTGCACTAATTAGCACACTCCAACAGACTTAATTAATTGAGTCTGCTCCAAGGCACTATAATTACAGCACATTGGAGCAGCATCCCCACACTTGTCCAGGCACCCATGGGCTCCCCACACCCAGAATGCAGAGACACACAGCCACCTGCAGTCATGCGATGCTCACGCGTGTCTCACATGACTCACAGAGATGCACATACAAGAGGCAGGACACACACCCGGTCACGTTTTCTGCACACTGAGTACCGAGAGCATCTCATGACCTTTCTCCTTAAGAATCCAGCTCTTGGCCCTTTTGGAAAGCTGGTCCAGCAGCACTTCTATGAGTCCAGCCTCAGAGGCACCCAAACCCCTCACTGTCTCCAGGGCTAATGTTTTCCCCTTGTTTTGGAGGCCAAGCTCCCAGAAAAGCACCTACCTGCTTTGTAGTAACCTCTTGACCTCTGAGCCATTCCGACTCTGGCATGGGCTGTTGCTGCCATGCCAGCTTCCCGCTTCCTGGATCCTGTCTAATGGAGGCTACTGCTCTTCCCCTAAAGGGACCTTAATCAAAAATTTAAAACCTCTTTAAGTGTAAACTCCCACTAGTCCCCTCCCATCTTGTAGCCCTTCCCTCCCAGTGCCCATGTCCCCCATGGGTCATCAAAAGCTGCCAAAACCGAAACAAATGGATTAAGACCAATTAGTGGGAAATGTACATGATGTCACTGTGTCTGCTTGATTGAGGGTAATAGGGAGGCAATTCACTTACTACCTTTTACAGCAACCAAATCAAAAGACAGCACATCATTACACAGCACTTGGTAAATAATTGCCTTTGGTTCCTATTAATGCTCTTAAGCACTGTCTCTGGCCAAGAGTGCAGAGCTCCATAGAGGGAGTCACTCTGTATTGCTGGCTCTGATTTACTGAGGAGGCAGACAGGTGATCAGTCTCTCAGTGGTCTCGTCTTATGGCTTAGCTCAGATTTCAGTAAATGTTAAAGAAACAGTGAGCTTGGAGCTTGAGGGCCAGGGCCGGGGGAGGCACTGGACTTCCATGGATATATGGTAAGCTTCTTTGCATGTAGTGTCTAGGAACTGAGTAGCGTCCCTTTAACTCGTATGTGAGCCTGCTATTTTAGATAGCAGCAAACCACTGCAACATATACAGAAGGATGTATATATTGCTTTGCAGACTGGGTATAGTTAACAGATAGTTATTTTGGTGTGCCAAGGTGGGTCCTTCCTGTGACACTTTTTGTGGAAAAAGCAAAAGACACAACAGTGTGTCATTGGCACTGAACTGCAGAATGGCTGTATGGTTGGGAGTGGTTTGTGGAACAAGGCATGTCTACATGAGACACTTTACTGTGCAGTAGAGCTAATTACTGCATTGTAAGTGTCACCATCTACACATGCAGCCCTTTACTACACAATAATTTGCTCTACTTAGCAGTTAATTTGCTACCTGCAAATGCAAGTAGCAAATTAACTGTTGAGTAATTACTGTGCAGTATGGCACATGTAGATGGCCAACTGGGAGCAAATTTGCTCCTGGTCAGCAGGGCAGCAAGGGGCGGGAGATTTCTGCCTGTCCCCAGAAGCTCCCTGCTTCCAGGGTGGGCTCCACCAACAGAGCCTGGCAGGGACAATGTCTCCTTGTCCTGGAAGCATTAAGTTACTCTAGAAAAACCCACCCCACATTTGCACATGTAGACATACCCAAGGGGCCTGATCCCATTCCACCTATTAGGCACCTAATTGCAATTCTGTTCCACCCTGCTCAAGTCCCTGGAAAGCTGTTAATACAAAAGGCAGCTGGGGCTTCCTCTTGCTTGATGCTTCTTGTGACTCAGTCTTAAGGCAAAGATTATGGTGTGGTATGAAACTAGATGTGCTAATGGATTTTCTTGGTGTTGAGCTGAGCAGAACACCACCACACTTAGACACATAAGGCCAGTCAAATGTCCAATAGGTAGAGTAGGATCTGACCCTAGGAATATAGCACACTGCCTTGTTCCCCCTGGAGACCATAGGCATGATGAATTTGCATCTGCCCAGACTGATATTTGCCATCTCTGGCTGATCAAGTAAGGCTGTCTTCACCCTGCCCCCTGGTTTAGTGCTTCCTACAATTGCCATTGTAGAGGCAGCAACTCGAAGTCACTACTGCCCCTGTGTGGCGCAGCTGCCTTCAGTGCCTGGCTGCGTGATTAGGCCTCTGATTTACTGCCCTGGTGACTGAGGCTGGGAAGGGCCTGGCCACTTTAAAGGGAGAGATTCTGCCCCAGCTGCCCATTTCCCTGAGCTGCCCTAACTCTAGGGGCATAAAGTCAAGTCTTTTGCATTGCAGCGAGTGTCCTGGCCATCTTTCAGGTCTACCTTTCCCCTCGCTGCAACGGGTCAGTGACTTCATCTTCTCAGTCAGACGAGACATAGCACAAAGCTGCTAAGAATGTCCCTGGAGCATCTACTTCTAAAGGGCCTGAAGCCCCCATCAAGCAATGCAAGCTGTGGGCTGGTCCCACTCAGAGACTGAGGTGAGCAGGCATTCTCCTTCCTGGCTCACTGGGGACCCTGCAGCTGAGCCCACATGGGGCTGCAAAGAAAGGCTTTGTCACAATGAGCTGAGACCCTTCTGCAGCTAACCCAAGCCTATAAGGGTTACATCCACACAGGGATAAGAACTCATGGGCCTGCAGCTCTCACTCACTAAATGCAGTGGGCCTGGGCGCTTGGTCTCTACTAATGTTTTCATCCATCACTACTGCATGTAGGCCCTTCAGAGGGTTAGGTCTCTACTTACGGGTCCAGCTCTGTAATATCCTCTCATCATCACTCTGGCAACAGAGATCTTCAGAGCCTAAGTGGCTCCTGTTGTGCTGTTCAGCTGCTGAGCTCCCAGAGCAGGAGGTGCAGAGATTAGAGCTGTGGCTGGTTATTTTGTATAATTGCAGGTAAAGATGCAAAGTAGCTTTGATGCCTAAGGAGAGGCAGGAAAACTCAGAGCTCCACAGATCAATACCATAAAAAAAGTCTTGAGCTCCTTGAGAAGCCAGCAGGGCAATCTGGACCGCAGGCTCGGAGCTTTCCTGTGTTCCGGGCTAGTTCGTCTGTTAGCAGCACTTCTGGGCTGCAGTAAATGGCTTTTTCCAGGAACCTGCCTTTTAGTAAGAGTTTCTGCAGCAGTGAATCTGCAGGGATTTTGTGGTGTCCAGCTGTACTCAGAACTCGGCCAGAATGGCTCTACAATGGCAGCTGTGTGCATTCCAGTCTGCTCAAGGGGTCTGAAAACATATGCCCTGGGAAAGAGGAGAAAGAGGAAGCTGTGCTGGGATGCAGGGAGCTCAGGACAATGAGAAGGAAGAGAAATTGCTAGGACAGCCCTTGGGCTAAGAGCAGAATCTACAGGGGTACTCTCCTGCTGGGCAAGATCAAGCAGTGAAACCCCCGGGAAGAGAATCTGCAGAGACCTGTCTCCTTTCTAATGCCAGGCCTCTATGGGGCTGCCATCATGAGAGTATTGAGACCTAGGCTGGATTCTTTGGACCCAGCACTAATATTTTGTTCTGAAGGGAAAACAGACCCAAAACAAGGATTTCATGGACTCCTCTTTGTGTTGTGGGGCTTGTTCAATAGTATCTGAAGCAGAGCTGGGTAGATGTCTCACACAACCCCCATCTCCAAGGTTCAAAATTCTCTGGGTTTTAGTTGTGATGCAAGTTCGCGGCCCAGTCATTCATTCATGGCTGCTCTCCAGCTCCTGGAGATGAATTTCCAGAGTCCTCTGGGCTGGCCATATGCCATTGCCAACTCTGTATTGAGTCATTTGGGCCTAGGGAAGGGAAGCACCAAAGCCTAGCATATAGGATACTGAACTGGAGGAACAAGACCTGGACTATATGCCCTACTCAAACACCAACCTGCTGCATGACCTGGGGCAAATCACTCCTCTCCAGTATGACCCTGTTATTGCTTCTAGCTTTGTCTTGTGTTTTGAGGCTATGAACTCAGTAATCAAATGAGCCAAATACAAGGTTGGCAGTATTTACAATGCCCAGGACAGAGGCCCTGGTTTTGCTATGGACATCCAGATGCTACTTTAATAGCAAGAACAACAAAGTCTTGGAGGGGAATGAGGTTGGGAGCCACAGTACTTTGGATCCAGCTGTGGGTGAGTCTGTCAAACCCAAAGAGTTCAAGGTTTGGGTCAGGAGACCGGGTGTTGGAGACACCAAGTAGGTCAGGTCAGATGTGCTTGTGCAACTTTCTGAACAATGTTTTCATTGCAAGGAGCCCACTTGCCTGGAAACGAGTGAGTCCTGTTGTGTGCTTACATGGCCTGCCATCCCAGCCTAGATGCCCAAGAAGCTGAACTATGGACAAAATATGGCCAGTGATGGTTATACCTTCTGGTTCCTTAAGCAGGCAAGGGAGATCCTTGCATCTTCCCCAGCTAAAATTTTAAGGCAAAGAGCTGCCAGCTGATTTACTATGGATGAGAGTGATGGAGAGCCTGATTCCCCATCCCACTACATCCTCTTTAGGCCAGTTTGTCAGTGGGCCTAGACTCTGAGCCACCCCTTGCTTTCAGCTCTAGGCATTGGGGTATGTAGGAGACCTTGTCAAGACAAAGGGGTGAATGTGGCATGTCTGTACACAATGGCTGTTCCTGGACACTAAGACAACCTCCTGAGGCCATCAACAGCCTGGCTCTAATACTGGGCTAATTTAAGCCAGGGGGAGACCTTGCTATATAGAGAATGTAAAGGAGTAGGTATCCCTTCCCACCAGGCCAATCTATCCCTGAGGCCTGGGGTCTAGGATTTCATATTAAAACACCACATTTCCTAAATGGCTATGTTTCACATGGGCAGAAGATGTCTCCAGAGCCCCTTGACCAGGTATGGGGGGAAAAAAGGGGAATTTCATATCCTCTTCAGTATCCTCCCCTGGTGGCCTCCCACCCCCTGCTGCTCCTCTTTGGACCCTCCAGAGCAGCATCTTCACTCTTTCTGAAGAGAAGAAGATAAATGGAGTAAATGCAGGTGCCTGTTGCTGGAGAAGCTGTGGTGGTTTATCTCCCACCTGCCTAGATCTGTAGATAGTCATACAAATACGGGAAGGCAGAAATGAGGTAGCAAATAGGCTAGGTGTCTTCCTCTATTGTCCCAGGGATGGGGAAATCTTCAGAGCTGCTCCTGCCTACTTCATGTGGGCTACACAGGGGCTGGGCTCACTTAGACCAACGCCAGCAGCAGCAGCCTCCCACACCTGCTCCGGAGGAAACTGGATAGTGTGGGGGAACCCACCTCTCCCCATTGCTGCTTCCCAGCCAAGCCCAGCCCCCTGCCACCCACTTGGACTGTGCAGGAGCATCTCTAAAGCTTCCCCTGCCCCCAGGGCTGTGGGGAAAGCAGCAGGGACCAGAGGAGGAGGAGGAGAGGAGATGTGCCTCTGAGCATGGAGGGCAAGGGCAGATTCCTATCTACTTCGGGAAGTTTAAAGTCCCCAGATGCTCCTAAAGTGCATTCTGCCTGCACCAGGGGTTGGTGAGGATGAGACTGGCATCAGGGTGGCAGTGGTGGCAGCTCCCACACCCCTCTGTCAAATCCTGGATCCTCCCCTGGTCTCTCCCCTTGGTTGTTCCTGTGTCCCTTTGCTCCCGTGCCGTGTCCCACTATCCTCCTTTGCCCTCATTGCCCTCTCATGTACTACTACAGGTAAGGCCACTGGTTCTCTTGCCCCCCTAGCACCCTGCTGCTCTATGAGGTTTATCAGGTTTACCATGACCCTCCTTGCCAATATCCTGCTCCAGTCCCCAGGACACCACACTGTCCAGCTAGGTGCTGGTGCTGGCAGGCATGGCCCCTGAGGAGCTTGCTGGCCAGGGGAGCAGTGCCACTTGGTGTCCCACCACAGCAATAGGTCTGAATGCCAGCATGAGGGCCAGGGGAAAAAAAAGGGCAAACACCGAACATGGACTTTTGCCTTCCCTGAAGACTAAGCCTGGTGCTGGCTGATGTCGTGCTGTCATGTGAGCCCTGGGGGAGGGTGTTATCATTGCTGCATGCCACACACTCTGGCACATCTTGTCCCCTCGAGGCCCAGGTGTGCAAGGTCTGGGTCTCTGCCTCTCCAATGAACTGCGACTTAGAGGGGGCTTGCGGGGAAAGAGAGTCCTTCATGGCCAAAGAGGTGTCTTTTTCAGTCTCTCTCACCCACCCACCCAAGTGAGGTCTCAGCAAGGGCTATAAGGGCTGGTGGAGCCCCCACAAGGGGACAGCATCCGTGTCCCTGCTGCACCAAGCTCTCTGGCACAAGTACTCAGTTGAATACTCACAGGAAACCTGTGCATGGCCCACACCAGCACGTTCACAGCTAGCCCTCCATACTGGCAGTGCAGACAACTGCCAGGAGTTGAAGGGGACTTACAGGAGCAGCTGTTGTGGAGCTCATGATCTACGCCTCTGTGGGGATAATTCCCAGCAGGCCTGCCCACCCCCACCCACCCAGGCCGGGTGCCTGGCCCAGCTGCCCCACTTGTCCAGACTCAAGGAGCTGACTCAGCCAGACCTGCTGAAGCAAAAGTTCCTGCAAGTTCGAGCTGTGCTGGAGGCAGTGGGGTGAAATGCATG
>NW_005842465.1:409855-430966 GCF_000455745.1 Alligator sinensis
GTGCTGTTGAGTCAGCCCTGACCTTGGACCCTCAGTAGATGCTGCCACCCGCCGCAGGGCAATGCTTTGTGTTGGCAGAGGATGTCTCAGCATCAAAAGCGGGAACTCGCCTCTGACTCACCCCTTCAGTCATTCTTATGGCCTCATTGCTTAAGGGCAGCACAGCGACTTCGTGTCTATGAAAGTGCCAGGGAGCAGGGGGAGCTGAACAACGCTTGCAGCTGACGCATGCACAATGGCTCCCAGCCTTGGGCAAACCCAGTGGTGTCAGCCGAGAGCTGGGCACAGGGAGTTGTTCCTGACTTGGACCAGGTCACTCCCTGGCTCACTGTGGGACCTCAGGCAAGTCATTAGCTGCCTGTACGTCAGACTTACCATCCAAGCACAGGGTTAATACAACTGTGGGAGTGTTTAGGAGCCCTGCTCCAGATCTGGGTGCACAAGTGGATCTGGGCAAGGAATAATCACATATGCTGGGACAGGGCCACATTAGTTGGTCTGCATAACTCTCCCTGGGTCCAGAAATTTGGCAGCAGGGGGGGAGCCGGGGGAGGGGAAGAATTAAATGTTGCCACAACTACCCTGCCACCAAATTTATGACCCTGTGGGGAGACCTGTGGGATGGAAGTTGAGCACTTCTGTGCTAAGTAACTAGTCATAGACTAGCACAGAGGTAACTCAACCTTTTTGGCTCACAGACTGGATGGGCAGTGATCTGGCTGGTGGGCTGGATCTGGCAGGGGCAGGGAAGGCAGGCTGACCCCAATCCAGCTGTGTGGGCATCAGGGGCCATGCAGAGCTTGTGAATTTGGCAGCAGGGCAGGGGTGGCAGTATTCACTGTGACTGTTTCCCCCCATGGGGCGCCCTGCAGGCTGGATGCCATGGCTCAGTGAGGCCAGATTTGAACATCTCTGGTTTAGCGCTCCTCTTCAACAAAATGACCCAAACGCTTTACAAAGCAGCCTCGTTTGTCTCACTGCAGAGCTGAGATGCAGCACAGCGCAGAGGCAGTCCTGGAGTCACTAGCTAGGATAAACATTACAATAGTGCTTCATGCTTAGACTTCAGGGCAGTAGGTAGTCCTGCTTTACAAGTGACAAGGAGGAGCTAAACAGCAGAGCTGAGAACAGAGCCCAGGAGCATGAGTCCCAGTCATCAGCCCCAAGACCTGCCACAAGGAAAAAAGGGACCAAGGCTTTGACCATGCCTCTATTTTACGTGCTTACGCAGCCCCCATCATGATGCTATCTGTACCTCACAATCTTTAGTGGGGTTGTCTTCAGGCACTTCCCAAATAGGGCAGTGCTGCCTTTATCTCCATTTTACAGATGGAAACTGAAGCACTGAGCAGTGAGGTGACTCACCCACAGCCACAAAGGAACGGAGTGGCTAAGCAAGGAAATAAACTCAGCTCTCCAAGTCCTAAGGTCATTTCCACTCCTTGCGACCACCTTGATATTCAGGAGCTCGGCCACCACCTCTGGGAGCTGGCAAAGATGACGGCTGCCTCGCCATCAAGCCTCCTCTGGTTCACCGCTGAGTCTTCTCTGCCTCACTACCCAGCCATGTCCTAAATCCTAGAAATGCCCCTTCTGCTAGTCATAAGCCACCTGTGTTGTGCCAGCTGGTGGCAGCAGCCAGGATGGAAGGGAGCTGGGTTTCGTGGAGGCCACGCACAGCAGCGAGGTGGGTAGCTAGGGCAGTCTTGAGGCCAAATGCAGCATGCTGCTGGAGCCAAGTGCGGCATGTCTGAAAGAGAAAAGGTGCCAGAGGGATCTGTCTTCGCTGCCTCACAAACCAAGGAGCCTGGAATAAGGCAGAACACAGGCATCCAAGGGCACCTGAGGCAGTGCTTGCCAAAATGCTCGTGTGTGCAGATGCAAGGCACAGCGGCATCAATGCAGGAAAAAGCACAGCCACTGACTGTCCCTCACCCCCTCCCCAGCCCCCTTCCCTCGGGCATGTGCGGTTCCCTGCCTTCTGCTGGGGACTGCTCAAGCATCAGCTCCAGACTGACCTTTGTGTCTTCCACAGGGCCGGGGAGAAGCTGGAACCAGCGTTTCACAGCACTTCCTTTCACCGCCTGAGCACAAAGACCTGCTGTGGCAGGGTCTGGAGGGCTCCTCTGCCAAGCATGTGGCCAACAGTTACGTGATTACTTATGCATCACCAGGCCTGTTTCAGGAAAACATCTTCCTTTATTCTACCCCCACCCCCCTCCCCAATCCCTTGGCAGGGACTAATTGCTCAGGGTTCTGGCACAAACACAGGTGGAGCTTGCCATCTAGTGGCCAAAATGAAAGGCAGCTTGTCCGTGAGCCGCAGCATGCAGGAGCTAACCAAGCTGCCCGGGTCCTTCCTGCCCTTTCACCCATCTGGTACCTTGCACGCAGAATAAAGCTGGGTCATTTACTTTAGTTCCTAGGCTTACACCTTCTGTTACTACTACAGGAATGAACATCAGGTAGCAATTATTATTATTAATCACTGCGTTTAGCACAGAATCATATAAGGACAAACCAAGATCATGGCCCCTTGAGAGCAGGCACGTACAAATGCCAAGGAGCAGACAGAATCTGCCCCAGAGAGTCGCACACAGAGAAAAAGAGAGCAGCTGAAGTGTAGGGAAGAGGGAAGCAGTAGTGACAGCATTTATGATCCAGAGAGTTTGCAGCATACATTTTTGATCAAATCATCCCTCCTTAAAGTGCATTTTTCAGCACCGAGATGTCTTCAGTAAAAATAGAAATCTCAGCCATTTAAGGGGTAGGAACAACCAGGGGCATCTCAGATGACCTGCCACAAAATAGATCTAAGGAACAGGACAGCCTAGAAAAGCAGTTCCTAAGCGACTGGCAGCAATGCAACCTTCCATCCGCAGCATTTGACCTTCCACTGCATTTGACAAGATAGGAAAAAAATCTAGCTAAGCGTGTGAAACAACAGGAAGAAAAAGGAGATAAATTTATAGTGAGTTCAATCCTGTGTTGCCTTCAAATACAGGCACTTTGATAGATTGATGAAAAGGAAACAGAGCTTTTGGAACAGTCTCTTTCACCTCTAGAAATGTTTTCTCATACAGTCATGCTCTTTTCCATTTGCCAGTCAAGCTCCACATCCCTTCCCTCCCTCAGATGGCAGCAGGCCTTCTCTAGTGGTGGTAACACACCACCATCCTGAGCTCTTATATTACTTTAATATTGGTAATGTGGTGGGGCCTGGAGGGCACAACCAAGATTGGGACTCCTTGGTGCTAAATGTTAGTTCAAACAAGTGATAAGGGACAGTCACAGCTCTGCATTACTCAGTCTAAACCAGTGGTGGCTGATCTGCCACAAATTAAGCCCTGCACCCTCTCTGAGTGCTAGCAATGATCCCCACCCCCTTGAAGCCAGTGAATTTGCCCTGAATTTGCCATATAAATTGGCAAAAAGCACCGAATTTGCCTTATAAATTGTGGGGCCAGGGAAGGGTTAACCTCTCAGCAGTGACACTTCTTCTTGAAACAGCAACCTGTCCCCACACTCCACTCCTGCTCCATGTAGCTGGAGGCTCAAGCCCCGCAGCATACACTCTAGCACCAATCTTTACTGAACGCTTAGGGCTCATGTGCCACACACGCCACCTGTAGCATGTGCTGCAGGCTGTTTGTTCACCTGCGTCTAAACGGAGCAGACAGGCAAAAGACATCAAGGGAAAGAGAGGCACAGAGAGGATGCCAAAACCCAGCTATTTTGGCTCCCTGAGCAGTACTACATGTCCTGTGCCATACAGCTTCTCCGGAGAGCTGCCCTGTCCTCACACACAATACTGCAAGGCATTGTTCTTGGCCAGGGGCTCCAAGCACTACCGCTGTACAAATTAGAAGTCATGGGAATGGTCCTTGATGAAACGGTAAGGATGTCTGCCTCATGCCAGTGAATACAGATCCACTGGAAAGTGAACCTGTCTCTCGCCTTGGTGTCTGCTGGTGCTGGAGAGGAACATAACCAGCAATTAGTGCAGAGGTGGGCAAGATGCGGCCCGCGGGCCACATGTGGCCCACCAGGCCATCCTATCCAGCCCACGGGGCCCCTAAAAAATTTAGAAAATGAATATTTATCTGCCCCTGGCTGCCTGTCATGCAGCCCTCGACGGCTTGCCAAAACTCAGTAAGCGGCCCTCCACCTGAAATAATTGCCTGCCCCTGAAATAGTGACATAACCAGCAAACACTGGTTTGTCTTGTATTGCATATGCTGAAGGAAATAGACAAAAACCCAGAGCTGCTTATGAATGGAAATGAAATCTCCCAGCCCTCTTGATGGACTCAGTGATCTAAGCTGAGCAATACTCAGTAGCAACCTAAAAGCAACAAGACAGTGTGTCCTGGCCTCTCCAACCCACTAGTAGCTGTATCCAGTGGAGAAGAAATCATCTGCTAGAAACTTTGGCTACTGGAAACAGAGCACTCTTTTCCTAGCAAAGTGCCCACAGAAGGGTCTCACTCGCTGGCAGCACATCCCTGCACTGCAGATGCAAGCACCTTCAAAGGAGGCAACACCCATTTCCTAAGCAGCTTCCTGCTTCAGTGCAGGATGATCCTGCCCCAAGGTGTTCACATGGACTGCCTGGGCATGAGGAGTGAGGCCTGCAGCAAGGTTACTCATTATACACAGTGGGTACAAAGTACCACCTGGCTTGTATGCATAGCACGTCACACCTATTTTACACTGGCATAAAAGAGGACAAAATGCAGGGCACTGAGATTATGGAAAAGGATCTGTTTGCATGAACCCCTTCCACAGGCCACAGAAAGTGACTGGCTCTGATGTTAAAAGTACTACTATGCACCATTCACTTGGTTTTTTTCTTCTGAATATTCCCCCACTGCTATAGCCTCAGGGCAGGATCCACACGCACCAGTTATGATTTGATTCCTGTCACCTGTGTGTGGGAGGAGAGGGAAGCTGGGTGTTCCTTTGCTTTCAACACTGGCAGAAATAGGACCAAGATCTTCTCAAGGACAAGTGCCTGCTGCCCACACACACTGAAGATGTTGTAAGAGCAGGCTAAGGCCAACATGCAAACAAAAAAAGAGCAGAGCCCTTTCCATGGGCATCATTCCCTGGCATGCACAGCTACACACACACTCTGCTCTTCTGAATGGGGCTGTGGTCAAAGATCCTGCAGAACCAGGACCCATGTGCATCCCTACCCTCTTCTCCTTCTGCCCACACACTCCCAACTGTTCTTCCCATTTCCCAGGCTTAGTCTCATGCTGCCTTCTGTAATTCCCCTTGCAGCTTCCCAACTATGGCACCACACACCTGTAAGCAGCACTTTTCTTTGCTGGAGATCATAGCAAAGGGAAAGCAAGCATCAGCCGCGTTTCCTCTGATGGGGGCACATGGCAAGTTGCTTGAGGCCACATGGCCATGCAGGGGGCAGGGGCAGTAACAGAGCCCAGGACACTAATCTGAGCAGCCCATGTGAAGAACCATGCTGCCTTCCCTGACCTCCAGAGAATGTATTCATTCCCTAAAGCACTCAGACTGCAGCAACCAGCCTAGTCCACCTATATAACACTCAGCTGCATCCATCAGAGCTTCTCTGCAAGTTGTCCAGGGTTGGGATGGTGTGTAGTATGCTCTACCTGCTACAATGGTGCCAACACTGCCTGCCTGTGTCATATAAACAACTTTGGGAGTCCATCATAGATGGACAAAGGAATCCTCCAAAAGTCCAAATTCCAAACCAGACTTTATTGGCAAGGCAAATCACACAAATCTCCTGAGGAAAACCTGTCCTTGTATGATGCAGGAAAAGCTTTTAGGCTCAGATCCTGGTAAATGGAAAAGGACAGGGGAAGATTCTTCATGGTGCAGCAGATTGGATGCAAAGGGCTCCCATGCAGTTCCAGTTCCTAAGGCACTTCCAGCCACTTGAATTCCAGCTACCTCTTGTGTCCAGGAAGCTGGTCCTAGAACTGGGCTCCTGGGGAGTGAGATGGACTTCTGGTATGATGTTTTACCTGCTGTTCCCCCATATAACTTGGGTGATGCAGGTGCTTTAAGGGATCAGGTGAACAGTGGAGTAGGCAAAACCCTACAAAGTGATACACCTACCTATGCTGCAGCCAGGCCTAGATGCTGGCTCAGTTTTTGCTAACTCTACCCTACAGATACTGCCATGAGTGCAGCTTGTGTAGACACACCTAAGCTAACATGGGTCCTTTGAGCAATGTAGTGACAACAGTGCTAAATTCAGCCCAGACCAACTGCCCCAGCATTGATTGAAGCTCCAGCTAACTTTACACTGTGTGCTGAGCCCTGTGTTGATGTAGCTCCACTTTCACAGGGAATCTCCTGACCTAGCTTCAAGCTGGCTTGGGCAGGTATGCCTCCATAAAGTGCAATCACAACTGTGGCTGTAGCAGGGACCCGCCCAAAGCAAAATCTGTGTTGTACGTATCATTCTTGTTCTACAAGGTCATCACTTGTAATGAGCTGAGCACTGCCTACTAGAGCCTTGGCAGTTTCTGCTGCTGTTACACAGGGGTGGGGCTGGAGGAGCTGCCAAGTGAACTTACTGCAGTAGGAGCATCCTGGGTGGTGTAACTGATGCAACTGAGCAGCAAGGCAGGGGTGAGAAGCCCTTTGACAAACGCTATGTTTCCCTGCTGCAACCACTAACACATCTTCCTAACCCAGTAAAAAGGTACAATGGACTGAAAACCAGTCTCTGAATACAGAATATTAATTTGCCGCAGCAGCTGATTACACAGTAGGACCAATGCTCAGCAGGCACCAGCCAGTACTAAATTCTATCCCTTTATTTAATCCTTAGTTCTACAGGTAGGCATGGGCCAAGACGGGACATGCAGGAGTCTCAAACCACTCACCAGGCAGCACAGGTTTTTTTGACTGAAACCCATGTCAAAACAAAAAATGCATGAGCAGCTCCTTAAAAACAGTTCCTCAAGGGCAGTTCAACCTTGTCTTTCTCAGAATGAGAAGGATGGAGGCCACGCCTGGATGCTAGTCAACGCGCACACAGACTGCAGTAGAAGCAGTGCTGTATGAAGCTGGCTTCACCCACAAAGGGCAGGCTTTCTCTGAGAGGCATTTTTTCCCTTTAAAAACAACAAGAAACAGAAAGGCAAAATCCTGAGGAACTGGTCTCAGTCCTAAAATGAGAGTCAAAGGGTAACATATAGCTTGGGAGAACCACAGCCCTGCTCTCCCCACAAGCCAGGAGCAGGGGGTCATCCCTTGGCAGCATGGTTCTCCAGCTAAAAGTAGCTGAGCTGTCCGACAGGCAAAGTCCTTTTCAGCTGAAGTCTCGATCTGGCAGTACAAGGGGGGCTACCAGAGTCCAGAGGTAGAGGAGGAGCCCGGCCCAGCTGGAAGAGATCTTTACCCACACTGCAGTCCAAGGACTACTCATAGTCTGGAAATGCTCGTCAGGCCTGCAACACCGAACAGAAAACCCAAAATCAGATCAAATGAGTCACTGCAATGTACTACACAGGGTGTTTCCAGCTAAGAACTCCTGCTCATTCCCCTCACTGCCCCCAGCTTCATAAATGCCTTATTTCTAACCAGCTAAGCACTGAATCCATCTGAATAAGTTAATTGCCCAGGTCATTTGGGAACAAAGCAAGGATCCTGTTTACTTCTCTACATGTCCCAGTTTTGAGGCATCCCTGTAATTAAACTGTGACTTGTGCTCAAGCGCCAGTGTCTCTGTCGGAAGAGATCACTCCTCACTGCACAGGCCAGCTCCACGTCCCAGTGGCCTGAGGAGGGGAAATGTCTGCCCCCAGTCTGCCTTGCAGAATGAGTGCTGCTCTGTGGAGAGTGCAAGCTGGATCCTGCTGAGCGCTGAAGGACAACTGGAGCTTGCTTTGACTCATGCACCAGCACCACAGGGGTCTGAAGGCAAAGTCACTGCCCGGCACTGTCAGAGCAGGTGAAGGGTAACAGAGCGCTGTCACTAGAGCAACCAGTGCTATATAAATAGCAAATGGGAGAAAGGAGGGGCAGGTGGAATGAGCAGGAATACAGAGCTCTGGAAGGAATGGGGGGAGGCTCTAATGGCCAGATCGTCCTAACTTGTAACTGGATCCTGCATTACCACCCCCAGCTCTTCCCCTGCCTTTCAGCAGACATTAAGCTCCTCTGCAAGCTCCCCCGGCACAGGCTTAGCAGAGTTCAGCTGAGGACACCTCCACGGATCCAGTCTGCTCGGATGCTGCTGCGGCTGCTGCTCTGCACTGGTTACCTAGGCAACTTCATTACCAGCAGTAAAGCAGCAGGCGAGTCCAGGAGTCTGCCACTGACCATGTGCCCCAGCCAGTTCTGCTGCCCAGCTTGTAGCCACCATATTCAGAGCAACACAATGAAGGGGCTGGGGAAACTGGTATGACCAAGGTGCTTTGCTTAGTCAAGCTGTCAATCATAACCAGGCCAAAATGTCTGCTAACTGCAGAGACCCAGCCCCATCTCCTACCAGGCTCTGCACTGTCAGCTTTGCTGGATAGAGCTGCAGGGACAGGGTGGGGAAAGCCAAGCAACCTCAGGCTTTTCTCCCGGCAAAACAGTGCTGTAGGCAACCAGGGGCAAATTCACCCCAGAAGAGCAGCAGCAGCAGGTCTGTGAACCATTCACAGCCTCCTCCAGCACCAAGGGCCCTATGCTGCTCTGCTCTCTGGGGGAATTTCAACTTCAGGGACCCCTTCCCAGGTTAGACAGAGAGTGGTGGCTTCTGCATTGGAGTCAGCACTGTCTTCACATGCCTGAGGGGCGGGCAGTGCTTTTTATTCCACCAAAAGCAAAGCTTTTAATGAAGGGAGGCTGCTGCTTAGCCATCTTTGACAGATGGATGGGTCCCTTGTCTAATTGTGCCTCAGCTCCTCCATCCCAGACAACTATGGGCTAACCTCACCAGAAGCAGGTCACTAACTCAGTCTGGGACACGACAGCTACAGCTTGGCCCAGATGCAAACTCATTAGGTACCAAGTTACTTTTCTTGGATCACCTTGAGCTGGGAGTTGAATCCCAGTATCCTCACTCCTATACCAGGGTCCTACCCACTGACATGTCACTCCCAGGACACAAAGACACTGAAGGAGCACGCACCTGTACCAGTTTGTGAGTGTCATCATGATGTAGAGGGAGGCCAGGACAAGGCAGAGGTGGAAGAAGCTGTAATTGTAGGACACACTGTCCTGCTCATTGTCATAGGCCCGGTGCACACCATCTTCCAGGCTTGCCCCTCCGCTGCCCGCTGCTCCTGGGCCTTCCTCAGTCAGCATCATTTTATTCACTTGGGCGTGGTCCGAGGAGCGAATGCTGGGAGCAGATGTGGGAGATGGGTTGAATGCAGGGCAGACAAGCTGGCAAGCTCTGTGTAAATACTACACCTAATCCAACACGTAGACAAGTTACCCTCCTGCCAGGCTGCCGCTCTGGCTCGCTATTTGAATGGGAACATCAGCTAAGGTCCACTGCAGGCCAGATTCAGCCCTTGGTTCCATCTGACCTGTCCCTTCCATGCCCTCCTGGCTACAGGGCTGTTTCTAGCCCCTGACAGCAAGTGTTTTTGGCAGCATGACCCTTCACAGAAATTCGCAGCCTTTTATCATACATTGCAGTACAGACAAGAGAGGAAAATCGCAGCAAATTAAAAGGGTGTGAAGCTTTACTGTGTGCTAGCTGCACTGTGGCAAGTGCTTGTGTGCCTGCCCTCCCTGCGGCAAGTGAAAGCTGGGCAGCAGTACTTTAGCAGTCAGCGAAACAGAGTTAAGCTACCGCAGCTGAGCTTTCACTTACTGTGGCTAGCATGGACACGTGGACAGGCACTTGGGTGGAACTGATGCAGAGAAAGTCCCCCATCTCCTTTTAACTTGCTGCAATTGTTTCATTCATCCCTGCCCCACCCCCAGAAGGGGCACCATGTGCGAGGTGAGAGGCAAGGGCTGCTATCAGCCCTCATGTGAGCTTGGGCTACAAAAGACTGAATATGACAGTGATGGATAAAGATTCCAGTCAGACGTGGCAGAAGCACCCTGAATCCTCACCTGATAAAGAGCGTGCACAGAACAAAGATGACCAATCCCACAATGCTCGGGGCATCCCACCACATGGTCACATGCCCCTCAGCCACTGGGGTGGCCGTGCTGTTCCTGACCAGGAGGGTGGGGTTACAGGATTTGTCTGTAACAGATTTCAAGATAACAATATAAAAAGTCAGAACCTTTCCAACTGCTCAGACCCAAGGCCTCTTTTCATACAACATGACTTTCATGGCCCAGAGCACTCCACCCTTCTGCCCCTGCCTTCCCCCAACACTGCAGAAGTCCCAGGGCCAATCCAATGTCACTTCACATGGGGACCTGCCCCCAAGGGCAACTTGACAACACATGCCTTTAGTGCAGAGGATTTCCCCCCACTCCTCCCATCAGGCCTCCAAAGTTGCTCCCCTCTTCATGCTAGTGGAGCAAGCCTCAGGTCACTGACCCACCACATGAGCACTATGGGCTGGCACAATGGTCCAAACTGGACCTGATGCCCAGAAACGAGGGAAAGCAGGACCTGCAGTTACAGCCCAGAGACCACAGGAATCCTAAGGATCAGAGAGAAGAGGCTGCTCTTCATGGATCTTTCTGGCTTGAGCTCTCATCTGTAACCAGCTGCAGTGGGCACAGTGAGGAGCAGGAAGCATTTAAGTTAACTAATGCAAGTGAAAGCCAGACATGTAGGAGACCCTGTAGATGCTGGGGGTGGGAAACGACCAGGGAAGAGGAAGCCAAGAAAAAACTTGTGCCAACCCTGCTACATTTTGGGGGGGGGACACGACACCAAGACCCCCAGCAACCTGCACAGGCCAATCGCCCATTCTTGCCAGTGCTACCACTCCCAACACCCATGCCCAGCCAAGCAGGTTGGCTGAGCACCTTGCTCTGACAAGTCTGAGGCTAGGATTAGTACTGTTTACTTGGGATATCAGCCAGAGGCCCTCGGGACCAGTTTCACTTACTTGGCACATTGGCCAGAGCCGACCAGGTGATGAACATGGTGTAGAGTGTGATGAGGGAAGCCTGCAGCAGGCCTGAGTGTGGCTGAGCATTCTGCAGAGAGGAAAAGGGGGTCATTAGGGATATATACCCTGTACAACCAGCTGCATGGCACAGAAAAGCAGGCAGCACTAGCATCTGTACTGGTATTGTGTGAGCAGGTCAGTCAGCAGCAATGTGACAGCCGAGGCAATCCAGGAGGAAAGAGCATCCTGCTGCCATGTAGTGCTGCTGAGTGCCACCAGGCACAGCCAGGCTGGCATAGCTCTGCCCAATGGGCCCCAAGCAGCTGGGCTGGCACCTGCCCCACAGATGCAGGGGTTTGTGAGAAAGAGATAATAGCAGCTCAAATCTGCGTGGGATGTCAAGCTTTGTTTTTCAATGCAGGAATCATTACACTGGATCAGAGCTGTGATACATCCAACCCAGTCTCCCATCTGGGACAATGACGAGGGCCAGATTCCTCAGAGGAAGGCACTAGTGACCCTGCAATAAGCAGCAATGGGGTAACCTATTTTGTAGGCATGTCTCTTCTTGACCCCCAAGCAGTTAGCTGCTCACCTATAGCCTAAATCCTCAGGGAAGTAGATAAGGGATGGAACTATCATATGGTACAACCATCAATATGCTCATGATCCATCCACATAACCAATCTTTCTATGGATCCTCCCAGCTGTTGGCATCAGTGGTATGTCAGGGCAGGAAGCTCCATGCTGGGTTAGTGAGAGGACTAAACAATGTTGCTGTAGGTCCCTGGCCATCCTGTGGTTCCCTGAACCATGGAATGCTGAACAGCTGGAGATGCCCCAAATCAGTGTGACCTGAGCACTCCAGGACGCTACACGAAAGTGCAGTTGTATAAAAGCAATTGGGGTCAGCTTACAGCAGTTTCCCATCGTACAAAGCTGCCAACATTTGTGGGAGGGGCTCCCTGCTCTCTACCTCCTTGTCCAAGCTGCTGAACAGGAATAAGAGGTACTCCCTGCTGACCCGTTAACTCAAAACTCTTCATCTCAGACAACAGCACCCCTCACCTCACACATCAGAGGTAATGCCATTGAGATCAGAGCTCTGCCACAGACTTGGGCTGGGTGATAGGAACCTGTCACCCTCTGCAGACCTGTACAAGGCCACGTGCAGGCAGGGAGCATCCAATCTGCCTCAGCTCACTGCTCAGCTATTCACTCTGGTTGAAAAGTCAGACAAGCAGCCTGGTTGCTACCCCTGCAGAGTCTGGCTGGGGCTAGATGCAAGCCAGCAGGGCAAAGTAATTAAGGGAGCTGACTCCATAGCACAAAACAGGCTTCTGAGCATGCTGCATTGACCCCGTACTGCAGCAGACAGCTAGCTCAACAAAACTGCAGCTAGCTCAACAAAAACAGAGCAGTTTAGCTCATCAGGCTTTGCCTTATACAACAAGCTGGCTCCATTAGCAGAAATCAGGTTCTCTCTCCAGAGCTAAGCCAGAGGTTGTGTTATCCAAGCCCAGGTTCAGCCACCATGGGACATCCTGATTTCAGACAAGGGACTTGTTTAAAGGAAACCAGACTGGGCTGATCTCAGTTTTAATAACTTGCTGCCTTTCTAAAGTGGGCACGCTGTTACGTATCAACCTGCCTGCTGGCCAGCTGCACTTCTTGATTTAATCACCAGATGGCACATGTGCTCCAAAGGGGGAGTGAAGCAGCACAGGCAGTAGCAGAGGCCTAGGAGCATGCCACCTCCCTCCTCACCTGGATTTTGGGCAGGATGGACACCACAGAGATGATCACACAGAAGATGAGGTTGAGACTGATCAGCACCTTGTTCTCTGTGCAGCCATCATGCTTGGTGTAGTAGACATACAGCAGCACCACAGCCGTGATGGATGCTGCATAGAAGATGAAGGTGACGAAGAAAAGGCCTGGAGAGGACAGAGCAGAGAGGACTGAGTAACACAAAGGGGAAGGGGAGCACTTGTGGGGCTCTGTTACCCCCCAACTTTACTGTCAACTACTTTTAGAGCCCCAGAGGGGCAGGGATCGCAGAGCAAACACACTGCCTATGCTGCAACCTGTCTGTAGGCACTTGGCCATTTTCTTTCACCCCACAAATATAGGGGAAAGAAGCATTAACATGAGGAAAACAGGAGGCACCAGCAGGGTGTCCTTGGCAGACAGAGCATCTCAAACTTCCCAGCTCTTTCAGGGGGATTGACAAAAGCCACTTGCACGTAGCAATCCCTGGTAACGTCTCTGATGGTCAAGAACTCCTGAAACAACGAAAATGCTAACGTCCACAAAGATAAAGATACGGAGACGGGTTTTGTCATATGAAAAAAGAAGGTTTTTCAAGCTGGATCAATTTAGGCTGCTGGGGCCATGTCAGTGTCTCCCCGCCACCCAGCGCACCCCGTTCCAAAGGAGAAAGACTTCTAAAGACTCACAGCATCACTCTGTACAGACCTGCGTACCAGCCTTTGGCATTGCCTTCATCTGCATTGCGAAGCCAGATCTGACTCCAGGAGTGGGCAAAGTCAATCAGAAGGATGAGCTGGATGAGAATGAAGAAGAAGGAGCCCACCACACCAAAGTAGAACCACACTGGATTGGGATGGGGAAACAAAAATACCAAGAAGTAAAAAAACTAATTAGCACCAAAGAAATGTCTAACTTTATGAATAATGAGTCCATTGGAGATGGAACCAAAGAAAGAGGCTTCTTCTTGGCAGCTCCTCTGCTTGAGCATTGAGGCAGTGGGATACCATCTCAGCACATGAGTGATGCAGTGCTTTAGAGCCAACGTGCCATAGTGCATACTGCCAAAATGATCTTGGCAGGGGAATTAGCTCTCATGACTGCACACTGGAATTTAGCTCTGTCCTCTGGGACAAGGGAGAGACCCATTAGCTGAAGCTAATGTAAAGGGCTGGTCTATACCTGAGAGATAATTTGCATTAAAAAAAGGAATGCATTTAAAAAGGGAAGTGGCTTTTCCTGACCCATGCGGAAACAAGCATCAAGATTCATCCAAGTCATTACTCCAACTTCTGTCTTCTCAAGCCCCTTCCCCAGCTGCATGGTCCCAGTAACCCACAGCTGGCCCCTCCAAGAGCTCTGCTGTCCTGGAAGCCCTTATCCCTCTGCTGCTGTTTGGCTCAAGGTAGGTAACGCATTCGACAAGGCTAGTTCAGACACTCTCCAGGTGTTCCTGGGTCCTCCCCCAGCTCAGTTGAAAATACAATTGTTATTTTTAGAGGTGCACTGGTACATCGGTCCCATATCAGATCGGCACCGATATAAGGAAGATTGACAATATTAGCAAACGGCTTTTTTTGGCTGATGTAGCTGATAATGTGGCCAATAAATACCCCATGCATGCACGCAGCCACAGGGCAGCAGGCAGGCGGCCAGGAGCATAGCTTGGCAGCGTGGAAAGCAGCATGGGGCTGGTAAGTTGGTTGTGGGGGAAGGTGTGGGGGGGCAGATCAAGCCCCCCACGATGAGAGAGGGAGCAGGGTTGTGGCTGGTGGTGGGGCTGAGGCAGGGGCAGGCACTGCATAGCCAGGGATGGAGCTGCAAGTGGCTCATTCAGGGAGCACAGGGGATGGTGGCTTCCGCTGCTACACACAACCCAGGAGGGCATGGGGGGGTGCCCCCCAAATCTGCAAATGGGGTGAGGGCAGGCTACCACTGCAGGGTGGGGCTGGGCTCTTCCCGGCAAGGAGGCTGGGCCAGGGTTGCTCTCAGGGCAGGTGCTGGGAGGGGGCTGGAGGGGCTACAGTGAATTTTGGGGTGGCTATAGACCCTCCCCCATAGCCAACCTCTCAGCGCCACCACTGCCCACCCCAAGCACAGTCCCGACCCAGCCCCACAATGGGAAGAGTTTGGTGCTCCTCCAGCCCCAGCCCACAGCTGTTGTCCGCCCTTGCCCCGCACGCAGATCCAGGGGCATATGCCCTACATGGCCTCCCAGAGTGTGGGAGTGGGAGCCACGCCCCCCCAGATGAGCCACTCACAGCTCCATCCTGCAACCCACCCCGCCTTCCTGTGCCCTATCATCAGCCCCAGCCCCACTCCATCCCTCAGCGTGGGGGCCTTGATCTGCCCCCCCACACCCTTCCTCCCCCCACCCCTTCCCCCACAACAGACTTACCAACCCGATGCTGCTCTCCAAGCTGCGGGGCTACAGGCAATTCTATCAGTATTGATGGATATGGCTCATTAAAAATCAGCCATCGGTATTAGCCCAAAAAATCTCTATCAGTGCACCTCTAGCTATTTGTGTAGCTGTAGCCCCTCCAAAGCTCAGGAGCATATTATATCAGGCACTGTACATACACGAAGCAGAGAGCCAAATGTATTTGGGATGTGTCCTGACAAAGCAGTGCACAAATTTGTGAAGGCTCAAACTAATTAATAGTAAAAGCTAGCCTAATGTGGACCAGCACAAACACCACGGGTTCAGCCAGAACAGGAGGCAGCGTCAGGGGGCAAATATAAAACCTCAAGTTGCCCAGGTTAGAGAAATGGTCCTCCCATCTGTCCCTGGGCACCCCAATCCCAGTGTAAAGCCTGAATGCACAAGCATTTCACCAAAGCTTCAGGCTAGCTAAAATGGGATACAAGCAGACTGCCAAAAGAAGAGGTTCCACAAGTGAGAGACCGTCATTGAAAATATCCTGCTATTCTCTTCAACTAACAGCAGAAGCAGCCCATTAGCACAACCTGAATGGCCATATGAAAGGTAACTTGCTGGCGAGTACTATTACATATCTATGTGTGTATGCAGGTTTACCTGATGTGAAGGAGCCATCAGGAATATAGAAAGCACCCACGGTGATGCCAATCAAAATCAGGAACTTGAAAAACCAGAACCTGAATGCAAAGACAAGCAGCAAGAAATAACTGTGAGAGCTAGGAAGGACAGCATGCTGTCCAGATCCACTGAGATAAAGTGCTACCCTCTCCTCCCCCGCAAGGACATGCCATCCAGGGACCACTCATGCCCCCTGGCATGAAGTCAGAGAGGAAAAACACACACTTAGCACCACTCAATGGACTCCCATTTATAGCACATGGAATCTCACAGTCTAGGGCGGCTGCCCTGGCTAGAGTTAAAAATAACATCCCTCCTCCCCCCTTCTCTCCAGTCGCAAAAACAGTTCCCTTAAAAAAATAATAAATGAAAGTCTGCTTTTATAGCAAGATGTTCTGCCCCCGACTTTCCAGAGGCCAGTAATGATACAGCTCTTAAACTGAGCGCAAAACTGTCACTTTCTTGCACCAACATCCATCAGAGAACCTAATTAAAGCTTCAGTCAGATTTTTATTTAATAAAGCAGTCACAGATCAATGGCTTCTACTTTCAAGTGAACAAGAACTAGCAGCAGGAGGCTATTACCCAACAACATTGACTGTTTCTACCCACAATAGCAGCAGGTTGCCTAGGGCCAGAATTGAAGGCATTTTATTTGGAAAGAAATTCCACCTAACTGCTATTATTAGACCTCATTCATGCAGCAGCAGCTGCCAAGATGAGAAACTGAAGCTCAACCAAAAGTTACTGCATGAGAAAAAAACTATGCTAAACCCAAAGTAAACCCTAATCACTTCCACTGTAGAATAGCTGGGCCAGGCTCTGTTGCCAGGTTTAACCAAAAGAGGATTGGAAATCGGTCTCCCTGGCCTCAAAACTGACAAGACCCAAACTGAAACTGGCCAGTAGGTGTCTGCTCTGCAGGGCATCAACAATATAACACACACCAGGTGTTTTTTAAGTGTTTTTCTTTTCAAGTAGTGGTAGTATCACCAACTTGCTAGGGCATTTCACAGATGTGGTACTTTGGATGGAGGGATTAACACTTGCAAGACACGACAATTTCCAGGAGCCTCACCCGTTTTGAATGGCTGCTCTCGGATCCTTGCTGCTCCTCACGCATATCATGATCAAGGCAAACAGGAAGAAGAAAGCAGCCATGGCAAAGCCCATGCGATACACAGATTTATGACCCAGGAAGGAGTTGCAATTGACATGGCCTTCAACACCCAGGATCTGGCTGCCTCCTTTACAGAAGCCAGGAAGCTGTTGTAACGAGAGAGAAAAGGATTCAGTGAGCCTTAGAGCCAGCAGGGCCCTGCAGAGAACCACTGTGCATCCAGAGAGCTTGAGCCAGGCAATACCCTGCTGTATCCACAATCTAAACAGACACAAGAGACCAAGTGTAATAATGGAAGCAGAGCTGCAGTGCAGGAGCTTTTAGTGCTCAACAAGGTTAGGCAAAGAAATTGTATCCTAGACTAGAGCTTAAGGGCTTGTCTGTGCCACTGCAGACCCTGATAAGGATGGGATAGAAGATGTCCTGACTAGTGATGCACTCCAGACCCCAAAGTTCACCACTGAAGCTGCTCCGGGCTCACCCATGGTCACTGCCCACCCTCAGGCACATCAGAGACCGAGTGGGCACTTGAGACAAACCTGAAGCAGCTTCAAGGCTCTGGAGCCTGCCCACAAATTCTGGTGGGCAAGACATGCTCAGCCCCATCTTTGTTGAGACCTACTGCAAGACAGCGAGAGAGATTGCAAAATGCATCGCAGTTGCTCTTTGGGAGCAAAACATTCTAAGGATACCTTCCTGGCAAGAACTGCAGTCCTGCAGCCAAAAGCCCTGCAGGTAGAGGGAGTCCATAAACCAAGGATTGGCAGGGCCATCTCCCTCCAGACCAGCTGTGAGCCTCAGTCTGAAGATGGAGTGACCACATTTAGACTGGACATTAGGAAGAATTTCTTCACAGTTAGAGTGGCCAAGGTCTGGAACGGGCTCCCAAGGGAGGTGGTGCTCTCGCCTACCCTGGGGGTCTTCAAGAGGAGGTTGGATATGCATCTAGCTGGGGTCATCTAGACCCAGCACCCTTTCCTGCCTATGCACGGGGTCGGACTCGATGATCTATTGAGGTCCCTTCCAACCCTAACATCTATGAATCTATGAATATCTAGCAGCAGGGTAGCTGCATAGCACATTTTTAATGGGTAGGGCAATCAACCATTGAAGCAACTCCTTAATAGATATGATGGACTCATCAGTTACAGTCACCGTTCAACTAGCACGGGCTAGATCGGGCTGGGGAATGGAAATCAGCCCAGCTAGCCCAGTTGGGCTAAGTTCTCCTCCCCAGCGTGACCATCCCCTGCCTGATCTAGCACTGGGGATGGAAAATCAGCCCAGCTGGCCTGACTCCCTGTCCCTGGCTGATTGAAACATCGAAACAGCCTCACTGTTTAAAAGAAGCAACATGGAACAGCTGTTTCTAATTGAAATGAAATTTGATACGAAACACTGTTCCCTCGAAATTGAAGGCAAAACAGAACAGTGCCATTTTGCACAGCCCTATTGACTAGTGCTACATATTAACATTTCTCTTTCAATGTATGGGAGTTCAAATATTTAAATCTCATTTCACCTGGTAAATGACCCCAACATCCCAAGTCCCAGTGTTTTGCTTCCGCTTTTGCTCACTGGTCTCACCTTCGTCAGAAAGGGAAAAGCACTGTGGATGTTATTTACCTTGTACAAGTGGTTTTCCACACCGGGTATTATCATGATGATGGACACCAGTGTGCCCAGGAACAGGAAGAAAGTGAAGATGAGGCGGGAGATGGTAGAATTCCTCGCAGAAGGGCAGCAGCCACACAGGAGACAGGGAGCTGACCCACATAGGCATGACACCTGGGGAAAAGAGAGTGAACTGAGCAGACAGCACAGAACGGGGAGATAGTGTTACTGGCAACTTGCTTCTTCACATAAGGCCCACCAGCCACTGTCCTCAGAAAGGTACTGCTTCCGGTTGCTTAGAAAGGGAGGGCTTCTCCCTTCCACCCCACACCTAAAGCCTGAGGACCCCAGCATACAGGGGAAAGGGGTACAGTTTAGACACACTTTAAGAGATCCAGTTTATGATAAGGACTGGCTGATGAGCAGGGCTTGTATTCTAGACTGAGTCTGTGGCTCTGGTCTCACACCAATAAACCTTACAGGAGCTAAGGTTAAAAGCCGGCAGAGTGTAACGACCATGCTGTCTGCATGCAGTAACCTATGGGGGTTGGTGTTTTTACCAGCATGGGGCCAGTTTTGCTCACAGCAGTGGTATCTCCCAGAGGAGGGGAGGGGTGAGGCTGACAAGGGGAGTCTTCCTCCTGTCTCCATTCTGGCACCCTCCCACCTTTGTCTTGGGCAACCAAGACTCACGCCTTGGTTGCCCAACCCCTAGTTATGCTAAAAATTTGAAACCAGAGCTGGCAGGAATTAGAGGTGCACCAGTACATCAGTCCCATACTGGATCGGCATCAATATGGGTGAAATAGACAGTATCGGCAATCGGCTTTTTTTGCCTGATGTGGCTAATGTGGCCAATAAATGCCTCATGCAGGTGCACAGCCACAGCATGCACGCAGGCAGGAGTGCAGCCCAGCAGCTTGGAGAGCAGCATCTGGCTGGTAAATCTGTTGTGGGGGAAGGAGTGGGGGGCATTTTAAGGCCCCCATGGTGAGGGAAGAAGTGGGGTAGGGGCAGGTGCTGCACAGCTGGGGTGGGGCATGGGATGAAGCAGCGAGTGGCTCATCTGGTGGGAGGCAGCTCCCACTGCTGTGTGCACCCCAGGAGGGCATAGCAGGTGTGTGCCCCCAGATCTGCGTGGGGCAGGACGAGCTACTGCTGGGGCTGGGGCCAGAGCTGCACTGAGTTCTTCCCGGCAGAGGTGGGGGCTGGGCTGGGCTGCGCTCAGGGTGGGCAGTGGTGGCAATGGGAGTGGGTTATGGGGGAGCTACGGTGAGTTTTGGGGTGGCTGCAGCCCCCCCCTACCCATATTGCCCTTCCCAATGCTGCTGCCACCCGCCCTGAGCACAACCTGGCCCAGCCCCTTGCCAGGAAGAGCCTGACGCAGCCCCAGCTCCAGCCTGCAGTGGCAGGCCCCCCCGCCCTGCCAAGATCCGGGGCGCAGCCCCAGCTCCAGCCTGCAGTGGCAGCCCACCCTGCACTGCACAGATCCGGGGGGACACCCCCCCACCCCTTCCCCTACAACAGACTTACCAGCCTGATGCCGGTCTGCAAGCTATCTGGCTGCATATCGGAATCAGATCGGTATCAGCCGATATGGCTCTTCAAAAATTGGCCATCAGTATCAGCCCAAGAAATCTCTATCGGTGCCCCCCTAGCAAGAATTTTAATTAAATATCTTTTTCACAAAAAAAGCCAGTTCAAACCAGAACTGTTCCTGAAACAGGATCCATTCCCCTGAATTTCAACAGCTTCAAAAAACATGGAAAATAGTTCCGCTTTTCAGTCCAAAATGACTGCTTTGAAATTCAACTTCATTTACAATCAAAATGAAGCACTGGCCTAGACTGAGATGTCTTTTTTGTCAGTTGGAAGTCAGAAGTCTTCAGGGTGGACTTTGCATGCCAGCGCAGAGCAGAAACTTCAAATACTCCTGTGATAGGAAAGCAGTTTCCCACCACATCTTAACTATACAAGGTCAGTATCATTAGCCCCTTTTTATAGATGGGAAACGTGATGCTGAAACAGTATGTTTAAGATCCCTCCTTGGGCCAGTGGCCCAACCAGAAGCACAAGTCCAGCTTCTCTGCATCCCAGATGTGTGTTTCATCCAACTGGTCTCACCACCACTTGCTTTCTTAATTTTGGAAAATTTAGGTTTCAAGTGCCATCCTAGTCCCATCTGCTCTGGACTCCCAGGGTCCCAGCAGCAATGGGGATTTTGTTAACAGCTGGACAGTTTAGCTGGCTCCACATGGGCTGTAGCAGCAGTAGCGGGGCAGCTAGGTACCTATTCCACAGCCAAGAAGAGACAGGGACATATTTTTTCCCTCTACTCCCTCAAAATGCCTGTTTGTTTTGCTCTCCATTACAGACAGCCCCTGGCCAAAGGCTGAGTAAAGTCTACGTGCTGGAATTGCAGAGCCTACGTGAGAATGTCTCTAGACATGGAAATCCTCATCTCCCCCACTCCTGATGGTGGGTATAGCTTGAAAAGAGAAAAAGGAGGGCTGGGGGGAA
>NW_005842465.1:430976-437543 GCF_000455745.1 Alligator sinensis
TTAGAGGGAGTTTAAGAGGCTTCCTGGAAAAGAGTGTATGTATTTACATGACAAGCTGTATGAAGAAAAAATAGCATTCAGGATTAAATAGTGGAGAACGTTACAGGAACATAAGTACAAAAATTATATCTACAGACTTTTCTATGGGAGGGGAAAAGGGTAACAGATGGATACAACCCTTCCAGACCAGCTGCTGTCTCATCAGGATTTAGGAAATAGAAAATTCATCTTTTTAGGGTTTCGTTACAGATGTTTTGTCATTTCTGTTTTACCAAGGGATTGCTTCCATAGGCTGGGCTCTGTGTCTCATCCAGCTTTGCATTACAGTTCTTTACTTACCCAACTGCTTTTTAAACTGATTGCACAGAAAAGGCACTTTTGATTTTCACCAAAGTCAAAAGGATTTGGCCCACCGATGTCTAGAATACTCTTGAAACTCTGAAGCTGATCACACGTGGTGTTCAAAAGCTACCACTGCACAGAGACAAACAGAGAAAGCTTCCTGAGCCAAGCATGGGGCCTCACTTCACTCAACCAAGTGAGAAGGACAGGTAAAATTGTGCCGTCCCACTGTTACAGCTGAACTGAGCTTTGCATCACCAGTTATGTAGGACAAGTTTCATGTTAGCTAAGTATCTTGAACACTG
This sequence comes from Alligator sinensis, assembly GCF_000455745.1. NCBI lineage: Eukaryota > Metazoa > Chordata > Crocodylia > Alligatoridae > Alligator > Alligator sinensis. The sequence goes on from NW_005842465.1 coordinate 431,624, forward strand.
GGATTTCCCTCCACACTTAAATTCCAGGTAAGTACGAAGCTATTTCTAATTTTCCAAAATTTAGAGAGGCCTGACTACTTTGCATTAAAAAGCAAATTTTAGAATCTTAATATTATTTCTGGCACAGTAACATACAACCCTGCACTTAACTCTAGGACATTCCTTGGCTCATCTCATTTGAACATATAATGGGACCAGCTCCAAGTTCTAGGCACTGATGAGCAGAACTTTTGATTTTGGAGGTGGGGGGAGAGAGGGACCTATTTCTGCATGATCTGAATTTGAAAGAAAAAAATTGGCAAATTAGGACAAGACAAAAAATTATAAAACCCACTGTACTTGGTCTACATAAGCAATAAGGTAGTGACCATCTCATTACATGAACACATGCTTCTGTATTTTTTTTAATTAGTATATTATACTGGGTAATAAAATTAAAGCTTAGTGATCTGTCTATGACTCACTAAGCAGCAATTACTAATCCTGTTGCAAGAAGATGGCAGGTCCATAAAGAAGTACTTCAGTAACAACAGAAGAATAAGGGAATTCCAGGTTTGCATTACGTGACTGCCACCTCCTTGAAAACTACCAAGGAAGAGAAGTGTAATGTATTTTCTACCCTGAGCTATATTGGATGCTCTCAGCTCCTGCTACGTGACACAGATGTCCTAAAAGCTTGCTAACATCACTCAGGAACTATATGACAAGCATGTTGAAGCTGTGTGACGTTACCACCATATTTAGGGATAAAAATAGTCAGGGAACCAGTTTGTTAGCATTCGCCTAAGTGAATTGCAGCATAATTGCTACTGATAGCACCCGCCCTGCACTGAATGTCACAGCATGTGACGCTGCTCAGACAAGGCCCCAGCCCAGCTACAAAAAGGAAACAATCATATCATATATGTTAAGTGATAGCCAAACAGACCGTCTGTAAAATAGAACATCATTACAGTGACCTAAAAAAGGAAAAAAAATGTGCTTGCATCTTCCTTTTATGAAGTACAGAAGAAACTGCAGTTTAACCTCCCTGAGACTTATGAAGCAATGCTACAATTTCCCCAGTGATCTCCAGCATCTAACAGGAAAAACTGGACTTACAGAATGCGCATTGCAAATGTGAAACACAAGAAGAGACAGGAAAATTTAGAAAAAAAAAGAAAAGAAAAGCCTGCATTCAGGTGTTCTCGATATCCAATTTAAAAAACAAGTAAAGGAATAAAGGTGCTTTTGTTCCATTTTTCAGGACAGGTTACAAAGTCAGTTTAGAGCAGTGGTCTCCAACCTTTTTAAGCAAGAGATCACCTTTGGCATTTAAAAGCAACCCCAAATCTACTGTGCACCGCCACCCCTTCCTCCCCCTGCCCAGCAGGTAAGTCGGGGGGGGGGCAGATCGAGGCAGGGAGAGAAAAAATTATTTGAGGGCATGCCTCCCCAGCAGGTAAGTCCCACCTGGCTGGGGCCCGACTCAATTTACCCCTGCTCTTGCCTCTGTGGCACTGTCCCTCAGTGCAAGCGTCTCACTCTAGCCCCCACCTCTTCCCTCCCCCATGGACTGACCTGCTGGGCTGGGCCATGCGTGTGCAGGCACATGGGTATTCAGCCCCGCACCCCAGCCTTGGATGGACTCCAAGAGGCTCTGAGATCTACCGCAACAGGCTCCGAGATCTACCGGTGGATCAAGATCCACTGGTTGGTGACCAGTGGTTCAGAGGATGGTCTAAAATGGCCAGGGAACTTATGAAGGTTTGTTGTATATTCCCATTTTTCAGGGGGAATGTGCTTAATAAGATGCACAAAGCCTAGGTTTTCCAAAACAAGCAGTAATTTTGGATGCCAGACTCAAGACCCCTATGAAAGGGCATGTTTCCACAGACAGGTGCTCACTGTTCCCAGAAAAAAATCAGTTCTCTCTCTCATAGATTGTAAGGGGCTGGAAGGGACCTTGCAAGATCATTGGGTCCAGCCCCCTGCACCAGGCAGGAAAGGCAACAGCTAGGTGACTGTCCAATCTCCTCTTGAAGATCTCCAGGGTAGGTGATTGCACCACCTCTGGAGGGAGCCTATTCCACCATCTAGACACCCTGACTGTGAAGAATTGTTTCCTAACGTTGAGCCTGAAACGGTCTTCCAGGAACTTGTAATCATTGCTCCTGGTTTTCCCCAACGGTGCCCTGGTGAACAGTTGTTCACCGAACCCTTGATGTATTCCCCTGATGTAGCAGTAAGCTGCTACCAAGTCCCCTCTCAGCCTTCTCTTTTTTAACCTGAAGAGTCCCAGGTCCCTCACCCTTTCCTCGTATGGTTTGCCATGCAAGACTCTAATCATATGGATGGTTCTTTTTTGGACTCTCTCAAGCTTGTCCGCATCCTTGTTGAAGTGTGGTGCCCAGAAATGAACGCAGTCCTCCAGCTGCGGTCTCACCAGTGCCGAGTAGGGTGGAAGAATCACCTCCTTGGTTTTGCTGGCGATGCATCAATTGATGCATGCCAGGGTATTATTTGCCCTGCTGGCTACAGCATCACACTGATGGCTCATATTCATACTGTGGTCTATTATTACCCCAGGTCCCTTTCAGTTGTGGTGCTGGTCAGTTTGCCGCCACCGAGCCTGTAAGTATGTTGGGGATTGCTCATCCCCAGATGAAGCACTTTACATTTCTCGATGTTGAACTTCATCTGGTTCCAGTTTGCCCAACTTGCCAGCCTGTCTAGATCTGCCTGTATCTGTAGCCTATCTTCAAGTGTGACCACGTTCCCCCATAACTTGGTGTCGTCTGCGAACCTGGCCACTGAGCTCTTTAGTTCCTCATCCACATCATTGATAGAGATGTTGAAAATAACTGGAGCAAGCATGGACCCCTGTGGGATGCTGCTGATCACTTCTCACCAGGATGACACAGATCCGTTCATTAGTACTCTATGGGTCCTGCCCCGCAGCCAGCTTCCTACCCACCTGACTGTCGAACAGTTAAGCCCGCAATCCTCCAATTTTCCTATGAGAACATCTCTCACATCAACAGTGTTGTAAACTCTCATGATTTTTGGCATTATTCTTAAAATCTACACTTTGGGAATGCGAAAAACTTAGCTCTTTCTTTTATCTATATTTATATTATATTTTATATAGATACAGACATAGATATATACTTATAGATAAAAGAAAGAGCTAAGTTTTCCACATTCCCGAAGCACAGACTTTAAGAACAGTGCCAAAAATCATGAGAGTTGGCAGCACTGCATCAAGCTGGGCACCTGGGGTCACATTTCTAGCATCAGACTGGACATGTGCTCAGCCTACAACATTTTGATCTGCCACCTATAGAGCTGCTCAGCCAAGTTAGTCTCCTTCTGACTGACTCTTCTGCCAAGAAGTGCTAGTACGGTACTTTTAATACTGGTATATAGAAGTGCTGGTATATAGAATAAATATTAACATTTGCTGAATTCTAGGGCTGTGTGAAACAGCATCATTTCGCTTTGACATTCGTTTTGACGTTTCGACAGAATAGCGTTTCGTTTCGAGTTTTGTTTTCTTTTGAAAGCACTGTTCCATCTTGATCCGTCAAAACTCTTTGGCTGTTTCAGGGCTGTTTCGACATTTCACCTACAGCCAGCTGAAGATTGGTGCTGCCGCTGGTCTCAGCCGGCAGCACCAATCTCCTGTGATCCGGGAGGCAGATTGAGAGCCTGCACCCCCAGAAGCAGTCCAGCACAGCCGCCGCAGCCCCCCCAATGGTGCAAGCGAGCCCCCGATCTGTCTGCTGGATGACAGGAGGCTGGTGCTGTCAGCTGGGGTCAGCGGCAGGCAGGCCTGGGGCAAATCAGCTCGTGCAGGGTGCCGCCCCCACACAAGCTGATTTGCCCCAGACCCCACACCCTCCTCAGGTCTACTCTGGTGCGGGGCCTGGGGAAAATCAGCTTGTGTGGGGGCGGCACCCTGCACGAGCTGATTTGCCCCAGACCCCACACCCTCCTCAGGTCTACTCTGGTGCGGGGCCTGGGGAAAATCAGCTTGTGTGGGGGCGGCACCCTGCACGAGCTGATTTGCCCCAGACCCCACACCCTCCTCAGGTCTACTCTGGTGCGGGGCCTGGGGAAAATCAGCTTGTGTGGGGGCGGCACCCTGCACGAGCTGATTTGCCCCAGACCCCACACCCTCCTCAGGTCTACTCTGGTGCGGGGCCTGGGGAAAATCAGCTTGTGTGGGGGCGGCACCCTGCACGAGCTGATTTGCCCCAGACCCCACACCCTCCTCAGGTCTACTCTGGTGCGGGGCCTGGGGAAAATCAGCTTGTGTGGGGGCGGCACCCTGCACGAGCTGATTTGCCCCAGACCCCACACCCTCCTCAGGTCTACTCTGGTGCGGGGCCTGGGGAAAATCAGCTTGTGTGGGGGCGGCACCCTGCACGAGCTGATTTGCCCCAGACCCCACACCCTCCTCAGGTCTACTCTGGTGCGGGGCCTGGGGAAAATCAGCTTGTGTGGGGGCGGCACCCTGCACGAGCTGATTTGCCCCAGACCCCACACCCTCCTCAGGTCTACTCTGGTGCGGGGCCTGGGGAAAATCAGCTTGTGTGGGGGCGGCACCCTGCACGAGCTGATTTGCCCCAGACCCCACACCCTCCTCAGGTCTACTCTGGTGCGGGGCCTGGGGAAAATCAGCTTGTGTGGGGGCGGCACCCTGCACGAGCTGATTTGCCCCAGACCCCACACCCTCCTCAGGTCTACTCTGGTGCGGGGCCTGGGGAAAATCAGCTTGTGTGGGGGCGGCACCCTGCACGAGCTGATTTGCCCCAGACCCCACACCCTCCTCAGGTCTACTCTGGTGCGGGGCCTGGGGAAAATCAGCTTGTGTGGGGGCGGCACCCTGCACGAGCTGATTTGCCCCAGACCCCACACCCTCCTCAGGTCTACTCTGGTGCGGGGCCTGGGGAAAATCAGCTTGTGTGGGGGCGGCACCCTGCACGAGCTGATTTGCCCCAGACCCCACACCCTCCTCAGGTCTACTCTGGTGCGGGGCCTGGGGAAAATCAGTTCATGCCAGGAACCGGCCCCTCCCCAATCCCAGGGCTGGGAAAGGTCTCTGCCCAAGCTGATTTGCCCTGGGCCCCACACCCTCCCCCAATCGGCACTGGTGCAGGGCCTGGGGAAAATAAGCTCATGCAGGGACCCAAGGCGGCAGTGGGTCCCCACACGAGTTGATTTTCCCCAGGCCCCACAACAGAGCCAATCGGAGGAGGGTGAGGGGCCTGGGGAAAATCGGAACATGCGGGGACCTGCTGCTGCCTTGAGATTGGGGTGATGGCAGGTCCGCACACGAGCTGATTCGCCCCGAACCCTCCTCGGATCGGCTCCGGTGTGGGACCTGGGGAAAATCAGCTTGTGCAGTTTTTCTCGTGCAGTTCAGCCCAGGATTGGGGCGGTGGTGGGTCCCCACATGAGCGATTTGCCCCAGATCCCACACCCTCCTCCGATCGGCTCCTGTGTGGGACCCAGGGAAAATCAGCTTGTGTGGGAACCCACCGCTACCCTGATCCCAGGGTGGTGGTGAGTCCACACATGGGCCCCGCACCAGAGCTGATCTGGGGAGGTGGGGAGAGCCAGGACTGCCCTCCTGGCGGGGCTGAGCCACATGGGCCTGCACAGCCCTCGCTCTCTCCTGCCTCCTACCACCAGGCTGCTTTGCAGTTTGAAACATTTGAAAACTTTGTAAACGTTTCAACTGGCCTTGTTGCGTTTCAAGGCTGTTTCGAAGCCCTTTGTTTCACTTCAGTTTCACTGTTTCGAACTTGAAACCAGTCAAAACAACATCGAAATGAAACAGCCAGCAAAGCTTCACACCGCCCTACTGAATTCAAAGAGAGGGGAAACTTGCTTCTTATTTGTAAAAGATTATGCATTTCTGCTAATGTGAATG
>NW_005842465.1:437574-443576 GCF_000455745.1 Alligator sinensis
AGAAATATACAAGTTTTCCAGATGTGCTTTAAGCAAGGCAATGCTCATTCATTTCACTTTTTAGTGATAAACTTCGTTGTTGTCTGAAGTGTTGTTACTGATTAATTTGGGCTCTGATCCAGCAAAGCACTCAAGAACACATTTCAACTTTGAGCCTGTAGGCAGGCTCCCTGACATGCCAAGCACTCGATTAAAAATCACCCCCACAAATCATATCCAAAACAACTGAGAGATCAGGCAACAAGAACTCCCTATTTTCAAATTGGAGGGCTCTTTCTACTTGATTTCTGAGCCTGCTTCACATCTACAAGTTCTACAGTCACAAGCCCTAGAAAAACTTGCTGTCTTTTAAAAAGAAAGCTGAGATTCTCATGCAATTACTTGAATCAAGCTGCTGAGGCTTTAAGAAATAAACTAACCTAATACTGCAAGACTTGCAATAAAAATCACAAGAGTTGGCAAGACTGAATTTAAGCATGTGCTTCAATGCTTTGCTGGATCCATGCCTTAGGTAGTATACTGGCCTTAGCAGCAGGATGTTACACACATGAATTGTTATTGATTCTGAGGAGAGCCCAGAGGGACGCAGGCTCTAATTAAAAAATTAAACAGCTGGTTTGAGTTTGTCACATTTCCTTTCTCCTCAAAAAAGGAAAAATGTCATGCCATTTGCAATGTTTTATCAGAGCATTTCAAACAATGAAGAAGCAAAAATACAACCAATGGGCTTCCTAAATACTGGAGCCCTTCAAGTAGTTCTTGAGCATATACAGAGAGTAAGAAAAAAAATGTAATGGTCTCCAAGGAAGTGTTCAATGTGATCAGGAAATTCCAACCACAGCACTGCAAGAGAGACCTGACTATTCAAGGAATAGCAGCTTTGTGAAGGACATTTACCCTTGAAAGGATCCCAGATTCTCTTTAAAACCCATGTAACAGCAGCTATGAAAACTAGCAAAAGGTCCCAGGATCCTGTGCACACTCCACACAGGATGGATACACTATGTACTTGTACGAGTGCTATTTGGGGAGTACAGCCAGATACTTAACAAAGGAGGATCCAATTAACTTGTAACAACAGAGTTTTACTTAAGTGTCAACATTTAGAAGTTTATAGGGCCGTGCGAGGCTGTGGGTGGTGATTCGAATCACAGAAGATTTGGCCCGATTCATTGGCGAAATCTACAAATCCGAATCAAATCAAGGGACCAATTTAAAGGTCCAAATTGATTTAAAGTGCTCTTCAGAAAAAGATTCCGAGAGCTTTGATGATTTGGGCAGACCCTGGTGGCTGCAGCCGGGAGCCGCAGCTGACTCTGAGCTGGAAAGTACTAGGGGCTGGGGGAGGAGACCATAGGGGGACCCCTGCCAGCCCCCCATGACCCTCTCTGCTCCCCCAGCCTCCCTATGGCTGCCCCCCCAAGCTCAGTACTTTAAAGCTCACCGGGTGCTCCGGGGCAGGGCAGGGGGGGCAATCCCTGCTGCCCCACGCTGCATGGGGGGGGCTCTGCCACAAGTCCTCCGAGCCCCCCATGGGTGCCCTACTTGGGCCAGCTCTGGCCCTTTAAGAAAAAAAAACAAACGGAGAAAAGCCCCAGGACTCACCACCCCTGCAACAGCCTCGGGGCTTCGGGGGCTCATGCAGAGCCCCCCATGTGGTGCAGGGCAGCAGGGGGCAATGGGGACTGCCCCCGGCTGGCAGGAGCAGTGAGCCCAGGGGTTTTTTCAGGGGTTTTTTTCTTAAAGGGCCAGAGCTGGCCCGGGCAGGACACCTGTAGGGGGGCTGGAGAAGTGAGGGGGGGTCGGGGGGCTTGTGCAGAGCCCCCCATGCAGTATGGGGCAGTGCCCCCCCCCTTTTTTTCCTTCTTCTGGAAAAAAAATCCAATGGAGACAAAGCACATTGCAGCAAGATAGTTAACATGTATTAGTTATGTCACCATTACTGAAAAAACTGTTTTACAATAAAGACCCAGAGCAAGCAGACAGCAACTCATTGTACTATGCACACTGATGACCTACCATCACAGGCCTCCAAGACAATGCCAGATACCACAAAGTTGCACCTCACAACCAACACTGCAGTTTAACTTCAGTTTCCAGAAGATCTGTTTCCAATAAAGTAGCATATGGAAGGAAAGTTTATCCGGCTGTCTCGGACTTATGCATGAGTACAAACCAATGATTTGCCACAAAAATAATTACTCTTGATCCTCGCATGCAAAAGAATAAGAAATCTATTAAATGTGGAAAAGAGCAGTACTGTTTAACTAAGTTAATTGCATAAAGGAAGTTAATGTCATGGAATGAAGTGTGCCTTACTACAGAATCACTCTTGTTTATATAAAAAAAAAAAAAAGCTCAAGGAAATTAAATGAAATACAATACTACAATTAAACACCACATTTTAGGCAAGAGTCAAGTCACAAAGCTCAGGAAACTCCAAGTTGCAGTTCTGAATTTAAAAAGGTGACTTCTAAATATTATTTAAGTGGTAGGTAAAGGTATAAAAGCTTAACACCCAAAGAACATAACATATTAAGTTGAAACAAAGGGACAAAGTTAGTCTGAAACCCTAGAACCCTGCATATCCGAACTATGAAGTCTTAGCCATGCCTTCTCACTATTTCTTGCTTAAGCTCTGTACTCTACAGTGTTGTATTAATAGGTTTTTGTATTAGCTACATTTCATCTCCAATAATATGGGTTTTCTGCTCCCTTTCCTATGTGTTGGAGCAGGCGAATGCATTTGAATACAGGCATTTCTATACAGGCTTGATATTTATTAAGCCTTATGGAAAGAAGCAGCTTTGCCATAACCACATGACTTGAAGCAACTAAACTCGCTCTCTTACACACTCCTCTCCTGCTCTCCTCTATCACTTTTTCTTCCACCACTCACTCATGCAGCCTCCAGAGGCCTTGAGAGGGCTAAAGAAAACATGCAGATTTGTTGCTTTAAAACAAAAAGGAAAACTGAGCAGCTAATGTGTTTTGTCATGTTGTATGAATTACCATACATGGCAGCTTTCTGCCATGGGACATCTAGGCTCAAAACCAGGCTTATTGTTTAAATTGCTACAGCATGAGTTCATGGCTGAGGCCTCAGATGCTATGATCCAGAACAGCAGGAAGACATGCAAGTGGAAAATGCAGTGCTGCATATTTGCATCCCAGACTGCAACATGAACTCCCCACATGGGCTGTTCCTGACAGAACAACCTGCACCAGGGAGACTTCAGTCTTCAGTGCAACAGAACTGGGTATGAAAATACTTTGTTTGCCAAAAATGGATTTCAGATTAACAGAAACTACTAGCAAATTTGGATCAAATTCAGCAGTGGTTTGTCTAAAAAGCAGGCGCTCATGGACCAAAACAAAAGTGTTTTAACACTTATCAGATGTTTTCCTCTTGAATATGGGCCACTTCATCTGAACTCAAAAACTGACCTAAATTTTAAAAAAGAATAAAGGTTTTTAAAAGGGTAAATAAGCCCTCAAAATTAGAAACATTCTATTTTGACCCCCAACAAGACCTTATGGGGGGTTTTTTCCTTAATTTAAATTAGTGCAAAACATGTCTGCTTCAGTTTGTTCAGCTTCATGTGTGTCACTCCTCCCCAGCTTCTCAATACAGCCACTAATTAAAAAATCCATCATTTGGCCAGCTCTGGTCAATAAAACTAACTGTGTGCACCGCTATGAAGTTTGCACCTCACAAAATGATCATCTCTTGCCTTGGACGAAGAAAGCCGGAATTAGGGTTGGAAAATCCCATACCCATGCCCTCAAGTTATCCCCTGGCAGATTTCTGCTGTTTGCCCAATGCCTACATGGACGTACAATCTTTAACATATTTTTTACCCTGGATTTTCAAACATTGCTCAACATAATACAACCGCTACACTTTAAAGGCTGTAGAACATGGCAGTGTTGCAATTGCTTTTGGAGTGCTTTCAGGTTGGGAAACCTTCCTGCTTCCAGTATCGGTATCCCAGCACGCTGGTGTTGGCCTGTGGCAATAACTACAGAGCGCAGCGACGGTTAAGCCCCAAAAGACCTGACTGGAATTAAGCTTTGCTGCCTCATTCCAACAAGCCAGGTCATCGCAGAACAGGTCTGGCTATAAGTAACTGAATATGATTCAAGCTGCCAAACTGGGTGAGGTTGCTTTCATACAGGGGACAATGTAAACCTAGAAAAGTGATTCAGTGAGGGAGATCATACATAGTTACACTCTCCGGACTAGCTCAGAAACCAGCCTTCCCTTTCCCAATTATACAATATGACAGAATCCTGACTATACAATGCAAATGCCACGGCATTATCATACAGCTACTGCACTTAAGGATGGAAATAATTTTGCCAGGAAGACAACTCTTGCCCTTAAGAAGTTTGATCAAATATCCACATTACTGAAGAAACCCCCAAACAATATTACCTCCAAAGAAAGCTTAGACAGGCCTGCCAGACATTAAAGTCACACATGGTCCCAATTAGAGTCAGAAACTTATGAACAGCCTGTATTGAGTAGTAGAAACGTTACTTTCTTTTTTTTCAACTTGATCTCACTAAAATACCAAATCACATTAGAAAATGAGTATTGGCTTTTAAGCTAGCTCCACTAATATTTAATGTCTGTCCATTTTTTAAGCTTTGATAAAGGAACAGTGCAATGATTTGTTCTACTTTTTTAAGGGTCTTTTGCTTTCTCTTATGAAGTATTTCAGCGACTACTATATTTGCTAGCTTGAAGGTCTGGTTCGACAAACACTAGTGCATGTGAATTCTTTCAGTGGGTGTAGTTATTCATGTGTTTTGCAGGATTAAGCTCATACATATACTAAATACAGGCTGTTCATAAGTTCCTATCTTTTATTGGGACCATGAGGGACTTTCATGCCTGGCAGCCTCCTTGAAACTTTCTTTTGAGATGATATTGTTTGGGGTGCAAACTCATATACAGACACATAGCTACTGAGATATAGATCTGTACGTGAGCTTAATCCTGCAAAACACAAGTAACTATTCCTGCAGAAAAAGAGTGTGTGTGTGTGTGTGTGTGTGTGTGTGTGTGTGTACCTTCTCTCTTCATTTTACATGCCTTAAGGGTGTGTGGGGGGTGTACTTGCATGCGTGTGTGTGTACCTTCTCTCTTTCACAATGTTATGCATCTTAAGCGGGGGGAGGGTGTATGTGCGCACAGTCTCTCTCACGCAATTTTATGTGCCTTAAAGGGTGTGCATGTGGGTACAGGTGTGCGTGTGTGCCCGCATCTCAATCCATCAGTTGTATGTGCCTTAAAGCGTAGTATTTTTGAGCGACTTTGTTTTTTAAGACGCCACCATATAAAAAAAAGAAACGCTTCCTTTGAATCAAAAAGTCTAAGTCAAAGACTGTTCTGATAAACAGCTTCCTTGCGGGGTACAAAGCTGGCCACAGCGCGCACACATGTGCATCATGAAAAGAAGCAGTGTCTGGTGCTGAAGACAGAGGAGGACAAGGCAGACAAGTTGCTATACGAACCGCCCCCCATTTTCCAAGCAAGTGCTGACTGACCCGGGAGAACTACCCAGCCCCTTTAGCAAAGACCTACTGCTTGACGGGCTTCCCTGGGGCAAGCAGGTCTAACTGCATGTCAGCCGGTCTAATACAAGAGACCAGCTTCACCCCACGAACAGGGCTTCCTGCCCGCCACGCACCCGCCAGACTTCACGGGCACACCAGGCGCCAGGCCCGTGGTCCCACCCCGCTCCCCAGCTACTTGGTATCGGCTCTGACTGCTGAGGGCGCCGGGAAGAGGGGCAAGGAAGGCGCACAACTGAAACAGTTTCCAAGCGGCGGCAGGAGGAAGCCCCCGCGCCTGGCTTGCTACAAGTTGCAAGCTGAAGGGGAGGCGGGGAGGGAGCGGGGCAGGAGCTGAAGAGAGATGGGGGGAAAGGGGCGCTGAGGAAGCCGGAGACGGGAAGAGGCACTCACACAGCTGAGGAGGGAGCACACCCCCA
>NW_005842465.1:443607-460170 GCF_000455745.1 Alligator sinensis
GGCGCGGTGTACCTGGCGCGGGGCAGGGCGCCGGCTGCAGACGGGCACAGCCCGCCACCCTGCTGCCCTCCGGGGAAGAAAAGCATCTTTCTAGAAGAGCTGCGAGGAGTTGGGGGGGGCCCTGCCCCTCGGACGCACTTAGCCCCTCAGGGGTACAAGCCACCCAGCCTTTCCCTGCTGGGCTCCAAGTTGCCCTCCCAGGAAGGCACTGAAAACGCAAGTGGGCATGTTTCAGGATGGGCACAAGAGCCAGCTGAATAAGTGGTGAGGGTGAACTAGGAGAGCGGAGCATGCTGGAAAGCCGTGCCCTCCCACGGTGCCCCTTATGCCCCTTGAGTACAGCCCGCGCTCGCGGTGGCTTTCGTGCTCCGTGTCCCAGTGACAATACGCAATTACTGATGTGATTAGAGAGTCCTCTGTGGCCACGGAAACCTCAGATCAATGGATTTGGAGACATCTGAAGCCTCAGGTGTGGGTGGAGGATGGTTGCCGGTAGTAGGGCCACTTATGGTTCTGGACTTTTGGATTTGGAATTAGTTTCGGCTAATTTGGCCTCGTACAAATTAAATTAAAAACAAAAAAAAGTCCTATGCTTGAAGGCTCAGATCAAACGTAGTGGCTTCTTAATGTGGCAGGGGAAACGACGTGTATCTGTGTCCATGAAGGCAGTTTTCCTGAACCGCCCCACAGGAGAACTGCTCTTCTGGCGTGGTTTGGTGCCCACCGAGGTGCAGCGGTTTCATGCCCAGTTTATGGAAATGGGAGTCTCCCCGCTTTGCTTGCTCCGACGGCCTTAGGGCTGAGGGCAAGCAAGACTCAGGGGCACCTGAGCCCCAAGCCTCCGGGCTTGGGCCTGCAAGTAGGATGCTCGCCAAAGGATTTGGAAACACCTGAAGCCCCAGGTACGAGTGGAGGATGTTTGCTGGTAGTAGGGCCACTTATCGTTCTGGCCTCTTGAATCTGGAATTAGTTTTGGCTGATTTGGCCTCGGATACAAACTATAAAAAAAAAAAAAAGTAGTCCTATGCCTGGCAAGGGAAATACCATGATCACCAACAATGGCTAGTCACACCTATGGAAGACCGCTTTCCTGGCATGGGATAGTACTTGCATAGGTAATGCATAACCATGGCTTTATGCCCACTTTATGGAAATGGCAGACTCCTCCCTCACTTGCTCCTGGGGCCTTATGGCTGAGAGCAAGCAAAGCTCGGGAGCATCTGAACCCCAAGCTGCCAGGCTTGGGCCTGCAAGTAGGATGCCCACCAAAGGATTTGGAAACATTTGAGCCCCAGATGGGGGTGGAGGATGTTTGCCGGTAGTAGGGCCACTTATGGTTCTGGACTGACTCTTGGATTTGGAATTTGTTTTGCCTAATTTGGCTTGGCATATAGAAATGTAAAAAACCAAACAAACACCCAACCAACTAATAAGACTTTGGGCCTTCTTGTGGCATCTGTGGTAGGGGAAAAACTCAGTGACAGACTATCAATGACAAGCTCTCTTCTGTGAGTGAGTAAAGCCCTAGAACAGAGGAACATTTTTCTGGCCTGCCAAACAGCAAGGCAGTCTAATAAACATTAAAAATAGTAAGCAAGAGGCAGGTGAGAACCAGGCGCAGACAGGTACAACCTGCATTTGGGGATTTACCTTAGGAACATGAGAATTGCCAGGCTGCATCAGATCTAAGGTCTAGTATCCTGTCTCTGACAGTGCCCAGCACATGATGATGCACAGAAAGATACATATCAGCAATGGGATGACCCCCCACCCCAATGTTTCAGACCTCTATGTACCTTTCAGATAAATAGATACCTTATAAATTAATAGTTTTCAACCTTTTTTCATTTGTGGACCCCTAAACATTTTTTTTTATGGAGGTAGGGATCCCTTTGGAAATTTTGAATGGAGGTGCAAACCCCTTGAATTGTAAGTGTGGGTATTCACATAGTTTTGATTGATCATAGCCATCTTTCATGGACCCCTTAGACAACCTGAACACCCCCCCAGGGTCAATGGACCACAGGTTTGACACCCACTGTTGTAGATAAATAGATAATGCACATTAATCTTGTGTCCTTCATTCATGCTCTAGATAAGGTTGAGTATAAACTAAACTTCTGATTCATTTCTGAAGCTTGGATAGGATCAGTGTGATGTAACCATGATGGTCTGGGAACTACATGATAGGCAAGAATTTCTGTGAGTGATATCTTGTGTTGGACCAACTGCATGATTGGAATAAAGTTTTTGAAGCTTTTCATTTCCATTCTGTTGTTCAGATTTAGAGTCACCTAATTAGTTTCATCCATGTTATGTTCATAACAGCCATAAGGGGTGAATATCGACTTATATTTTGTGAATAAATAATTTCATTTACCTTACTGTAGACCTCCTGGGCTAACTTTAGATACCTGATATTTTCAGTTCACCTCCTAGCTGCCCCTTTACCCAGTACAAGGGATCTTAAGGTTCCTGATTTAACAGGGTTTTTCAGCCTTGTAAATTAAATCATTAAATCAATTCCCAGGCCATCCTGCTTGTCTGAGCCCTGAATGAGTGGAACCCACCACATCATATACGTATATATGCATGTATGTGTATATGTATATGTGTCTCTGATCCTATTGCTGCACTGTTTGTAATCATATCAGCTTTTACATCAGGGTGTAGGTGCCAAGGAGGCATGCAGTCCAGTGAAAAGGGCCCCAGGTTGGGTCTCAGGAGACCTGGATTCTCTTTGAGGTTCTCCCCCTGACCAACTATGATACTGGGCAGATTACTCCACCACTGTGTTCACTTGCATCCTTTGACACCTAGTTGTTTCTCCCTATGAAGGTACCTATACACTGTAATCAAGTCACCTCTCAATCTTCTTTTCTGATTAACTAACCAGATTGAACTCATCAGGTTTCTTCATATAGACCAGGTTCTTCAGCCCTAAAGTCACTTCTGAAGCTCTGCATCATTTCCAGTGTTTCAGCATCTCTTTTAAATGGACACCAGAAGCGTCCAGCATTCAGGACAGCATTCCATTATCAACTTCACCGAAGGCATACACTGAAGTAACACCTCCCTACTTATTTTCACTGCTCCCCTTTTTATACATTCAAGGACTACATTACTAATTCATCACACTGGAAACTCCAGCACTGAGTTACATGTCCACTGTGACCCCTAAACTCTTTTCACTACTTTTCACTACTTTCCAGGAGACAGTTCTCACTTGGATATGTACAGCTTGAATTTCTTTTTCTAGCTTGTATCATGTTCCTTTGGACTGTATTGAAACACAAATGATGATCTGTCAGTTATTTCTTAATACATTTAGAGTGTGCTTGTATTATATTGTATAGTACTAATTTTGTACTCAGTATGACATGTGGTACGAAGTCAAAAATCTGTTACAGCTACACAATTATCTTTATCAACCAAACTCGTAAGTTTGTGAAAAAAATGAAATCACATTCATTTGACAAGTCCCATTTTCCACAAGACTACATTGACTGGTATTACCATAATAAAATTCCTATCATCCAGCTTAATGGGGCCCTGGTCTTACTTCAGGCTTCCTTATCCTATTGAAAACAGTAATAAGAAGAAATGGGGTGGTTTGATGCTCTTTTGTTAGGAACACACTTTTAAGGTTGTATTTCCTACTTCCCAGAATTGGTTTCACCTGGCATTGGGCTATGAATTCTCATCTGTCTGGCAAATATTGTGTCAAAATAGATAGGACTAATGGTTTTTGAGCAGGCACGAATAGTGCTGGCAGATGATTCCAACAGTGCTACACCCTGGAAAGGGCTGGGAGAGACACCCAGCATCTGCTAGTGTGGTGATTAAAGAGTGTCTCAGCAAGCTGTGTGTTTTATACAAAAGAGAACTTAAGAGCAGAATAAAGAGCTAGAGTGGCCATACCTATTTGACTAATAAAAGACACTCCAGAAAAATCAGTGAGATGAACTGATGGAAGCATAATGATGCAAGCTCACTTGAGACGGCAGAAGTACTGTATTAAAAGAGCAGTAATGTGGACTACTGATTAAAGTATTACTTTGGGGTTCAATATTTCTTGGTTTTATTCTCTGCTCTACTACTTGCTGCTAAGTATGCTTTGACACTGATCTGCAAAAAGCACTTCACGATCTGCTGGTGCAAAGTGCTGTGTAAGAGTCTTAATACACTAAGCTACAGCTTCCCTGTGGAACTGGAAGGGAGAATCCTATGCTTAAGAATCCTAGGTATTAAGAAGAGGCCTGCTATGTCCCATCAAGCCCAGTCCTCTGCCAAAGCCAGCCTGCTCCTATTGTACATTTTTTACTATGATAGCTATCAGTCTAGACCAGTGATTATCAACCAGGGTGTCACAAGATCCTTTTAAGGATGCTGTGCAATTTGAGCACTGTTAGATGTGTAAACCACATGCACACAATTCACAAGATAAACCCAGAGATTTCACATAAGAATCTATAGTGTCAGAAACATTCTGACCTGTTGTGGTTTTTCTGAGTTCTTTGCAACAAAAGAATTGAAATTGCTCTACTGTTTTGTTTTGTTTTGTTTTTTGTGGACAAAAAATTAGCGAACCCTAAGAGCTGGCATTTTGTGAGGGGTGCCTTGAGTTTAATAATGAAGGTTTTTTTAAATCTGAAAAGGTTGAGAACCACTGCCTTAGACCAGGAGTAGGCAACCTTTTCCATTTGCAGACTGGAATGATCCACCCCAAGTCAGAGGCAGGAAGGCAGAACCCACCCACGGCTGGCACTTGTCTCTCCAGCAGCACAGGGAGAGCACCCACTGCCAAAGCCCCCCCACCACTGAATCTCACCAAAGCTCCATATGCATTGACTGGATCCAGTGGTTCTGTGAGCCAGTTTGATCCCATGAGCCATAGTTTTCCAACCCCTGGCCTAGACGTATCCCACTGCCAAGATTATTTGATTGATCTTTATCTTAACTTTTCCATCTCCTAGTTTTCTCCCATAGATCCTACCTATTCTCCATCATACTCTTTAAGAAATCCTTTCTTGCTGTTCCCAACACCCTGCAAAGTCTCTGTAGGCTGTGTTCCCTTCTCCATCTCATAGCTTAGCCAAGACAGATGTACATTGTCATTTCCTTCCCTATTGCTCTGATATTTTGTCCCCTTCCTCCAAACTCCCACCTGTTCATCAGCATCTTTCTGGAAAGAAGGTCTCTGGCAATAAATGACTGGCACAGTTGTTTGCTCCAGAAAGACCACGCTCCAAGGGTTACTATGAATGGTTCCAAACTGTCTAGATGAAAACAGCACACTGTAACCCATTCAGTAGCAGTTCTAGGTCTAAATGCACAACTTCTATTGCCTAAGCAAAGAAAGAACCAGCTCTGTTAGCTAAGGACCTACCAGGGTCCTCAGCTTCTCTCTGTGATCCAGGCACCAGCTGAGAGAGACAGGCTGTTTCTATATGAGATGCTTACTGCTCAGTAGCTCATTACTACTGCACAATAGCATTGCATGGCACAAACTGTGATGCAGCGCTATTGCGCTGTAGTAACAAGATACTGTGCCCTCAGTGTCACCAGGAAGCTGTGCGGGGATGCTGCTACACAGTAGCTCCAGTTACTGTGCAGTTGTTTGGTACTTGGGTATGAAAGTATTAAATGACTGCACAGTAACAACTGCTCAGTCAGCATTTCATGTAGACCTGGCCAGTGACACACACTTCTTCATGACAAAGCTGAAAGAATTCAGCACAGCATGAACCGTCCCCATAGCCCCTGCCTGCCCCGTGCAGTGCCTTCCAAAGTGGCAGGGGGATGGAGCACATTCTGCAGAAGTGTTGCTCTCCCTCCATGCACCCCTGGACTCAGGTCTGTAGGTACCTGTTTGAAACCATTTAGTAAGGTGGAAAGGAACATGGAGGGTGAGCAGGGAAGACCTTAAATTCTTTGAAAAACAACAGAAATTATTGTAAGACCCTAAAATACAGAATCACCTTTTATTATTCATGTTACAGCACCCCTTTCTAGGGCAATCTCAGCTTAGCCACCCACTAGCACTGCTTTTCAGGCACAGCATTTTCCACTCTCCAGTCTGAAGAACACCCTTGCTGTGAATCCTACAAAACATAATTAGTGCTTGGAACACTCTAAAGCTGGGGTTGTCCAAGAGAGTTGTCTAAGAGAGTTAGGCACCCAGCTGTTATTGACATTTGATGGGATAAAGGTGCCTTAAGATCCTTTGAACATTCCAGCCTGATTTTCAAGAGCCTTCAGCACACAGCAGCTCTCATACAGTAAGGTGAAAATCCAGGTATTTGGATGGGTGTAAATGGCAGCAGGGCTTTATTGAAGCTCTGTTCCCCCACCCTGCTCTTAGCTCACTTGCTACAGTGCTCTCAAACTGTTCAGCCTGTATTGATCATTCATTGGTCTGTTTCAAACCTGGAAGTGCAAAGCATTGTGGGAAGAGGGGGAGTGAGATTTCTTTGCTCTAGATTGTAGTCTATTTTACAGTATGTCAGCTTCCTCTCATGGCTTTTTATGACCATCTCATACATCCCACTACACCATTTGAGAGCCTTAATCTGGTCACTGTGGGCACAGCGTATATTTTCTATCTCATTTGAAACATCCTAAACGATAAGGTTTCCAGTCTATCCTTGGTGGAGACTATTCCACAGCCTTTGAAGTCTCAGAATTAGTGTGTTTTATCCAATATTCAGCCTAAAATCCCTTTCCCAGGATCATATTGAACAGCTTGTCTCCTTTCTGTGGCCAGATTTGGCCTACCTGGCTCCCAGTGAATAGATTGATACTGGTGGCATACGATGTCTGAAATGATCCCTATGCACCAGGCCAGCACGAGAAATTGCTTTGCTCACACTTAAGTGCTCCAAAGCAGCATCTAGGTTTTTAAAGTCTTTTTGCACAGCAGGGAATCTTAAAGCTGGATTCATGTTCAGAGGGGCTTCAAGCCCCCAGGTCCATCCACAGGTACTCATACCACATGCCTGACAGTGCCAGAATCTGACCTGAAGCAAGCAGGAGTGTGTAGGAATACCCTCCTAAAGAGTGGTGGGGACTCCAAAATCCTCTGTTTCTCATTCACCAGTTAAGTTCCCTTTGCTTTCTCAGAGCAGGCGCTGCCATGTTCTGGAATTCTGCACTCAGACAGACATCCCTGAAGACACAAATCTCTAACAGGGAAATGCTCTAAGTTCAGTGCTTTCTTGCTCGTTTCCACGCCTCGGGAGTTCTCCTGAACTCATTATTCACTGTTCACAGATCTTCCGGTTGCTCCTGAATTGAGCCAAATTTATGTCCACCAAACCATTCCTATGGAAAGTCTCTCAAATATCAGTCCCACAGACTGAAAATACTGTTGTTTCTTCAAAGCAAAGGCAGATGGACAAGCAGACAAAAGCAAATTCTCCGCAGGGATAGTGAGCTGGGATTTTCTCACCACAAAGCTCTTGTCACTTTTAAAAACATCACAGTTTGTGTCCTCTCTCTAAGTTTTTCCTGTCAAATCTTGTGGAAGTGTCTGGGTATTTTAGTCCTGGTTTCAGTGGATGGCAGGTTGACTCTGAGTTCATCCTAAATGTTACTTATGTCCTTTGAATGAGTGAATCCTACTATCTGGAACAGCATTTCTGTATCTCATATTCCCCACTGGCTGGAAGACCACATTTTTCTACCTTGATTTGGGTTCTGTTCAGCAATATTTACTCTTTAACTCTTTATGGCATCCATTCATTAGCAAGTGACAGTGGATATTGCAGCTATTCTATTGACTGGTGGTGCATTTTATCTTGTGGCTGTTAAGACCAATGTTAGACTTGCAGGTCCTGCCACAGTGGTCACAGGTATACGTGGCATTAGGGGCTACTGTACTGACAGACTATTTCCTTTGATCATGTTTCTGTTGTAATTTGAGTGACCATTTCTTGTTGTGATGTTGGACTCCATGATTGAGAAGGGAGTGCCTCTTTGTCCTGTGTCCTACTAAAGCCTCCCAAAGGATTGGGTCGATTCCAAAAGCCTTCATATCCTGCTTGCAGATGTCTTTGAAGCACAGTTTTGGGTACCCTACTCTTCTCTCCCCACCTGCAATTTGTCCATACAGATGTCCTTTGGGATGTGGTCATCTTCCATCCTGCAAAGATGGCCAACCCAGAGTAGGCACCACTGTTTGAGTACTGCAGTGATGGTTGGCAGGTTGGCTTTGGCGATGATCTCTGTGTTCATGATTCTGTCTTGCCACTTGATGTCAAGGATGGCCCGAAACAGCAAAAGAAAAAGCTGTTCATCTTCTTTTCTTGATATGCATACATTGACTAGGTCTCACTATTTTATATAAGGACACTGAGGACACAGGCTTTGTACACAAGCAGCTTAGCTTTGATTGAATTTTGTATTGTTCCAGACTTGTTTGATGAGCTTACTGCAAGTGGTAGCTGCCTTTTCAATGAGCACATTTAGCTCTTCATCCAGTGATAGGTTGTCACTCACTGTGGATCCAAGGTAGCAAAATTTGCTCGCTGGCTTCAGAGGTGTATTGTCAAGACTGATAGATGGGGACTGGCAAACACCCTGTGCTAGGACCAACGTCTTCTTAATGCTGATGATCAGGGCAAACATCCTGTTAAGTATGGGAAAGGTGATTCATGAGTATTTGTAGCTGGCCTTCTTCATCGGTGGTGAGTGCAGCATCATCAGCAAAAAGGAGCTCTAAATAAGTCTGTGCCTCACTTTTGATTGGCCTTTAGACATGATACATTGTAGGGTTTACCATCTGATCTTGTGTGAAGGTATGTGCTCTCCTCCAAGTCATCAAGAGCGTAGTGCAGCAGCATAGAAAAGAAAATCCCAAAGAGTGTGGGCACCAGAACACAACCCTGCTTCACTCTACTCTTTGTCTCAAGCCTGTCAGAGGTTCATCAAACTGTACTGTGGCTTGCATGTTTTCAGGGAAGGAGCATACCATGCCTAGTAATGTTTGCAAGAATACAATCTTTACCAGGACCTTGAACAAATCTGTTCTGCTGACAGTGTTGAAGGCTTTCATCGAGTTGAAAAAATGCTATGTACTGGGTGTGTCTACATGAGACACATTAATGCACCTTAGCCTAAGTTACTGTGCAGTATGGGCATGCATCTGCGTGCCCTTACTGCACAGTAACTTAGGCTAATCGCACCTAAATTTGATATGTGCAAGTGCAGGTATCAAATTTAGTCATGATTAGTTAATGCACAGTAATGCACATGTAGACATGACCTAGCTCTAACTTTAGTGCTGGGTCTGCCCAGCCAAGAGGGGGTCGGCCTGAGCCCAGCCCCAGGGCTCCTGGTTAGCTGTATCTCCTGCTCCAGGGCTGGGCTGCACTCTGGAAAGTCCTGGCCACAGAGTATAAAAGCCAGGAGCCACTTTGTTCCTTGGGGCATACACACCAGGGAGCCTTGGGGCACACACACCAGGGAACCTGCTGGACAGGCCACCGGCTGCCTCTGCCTGACCTGTTCCCTCTGCAGAGCTGCTGCTTAGTCACAGGTGAGTGTTGCAAAGGGTTGAAGCTTGCTGCACCCCTTGCCTAGCCCCGAGATCCCCCCCAGGGCTGCTGCCTGACTGTCTTTGCCAGCAAGGCCAGCACCTGCTCCCTGCTGCTGCTCACTCCCAGCTGTCTCCTGTCCTTGTAGGTGCTGTGGTGAAGTGCCTCTGCCATGTGGCTCCCAGTCGCTGGCTTGCCCCACTGCTGAGCATTCCTGAGCACTGACCAGGGCCAGACACACAGGGACAGTCGTGTGGGGGCCCAGAGAGCTGGTGCGGGATGAGAAAATCCTCCTCCTCATCTTCCCCATCAAGCCCTGGCCCCACCCACATGTGCATGTCCTGCCAACCACCCAGGCCCCCAACTGGTCCTGGGAGGAAGTTGGCAACCTTGTAGCATTCCGGGGTGGTGCTGACATGCAGAGGCAGTGCCAACCCCTGATCTGCCCTGGTGCAGAGCATCTTGTCCTTGAATTGTTGCAAGCTCTCACAAAAGGCTTCTATCTCTTGTCTCTCCATGAACAACATCTGAACGCAGGGGAGAGGCCACCAACCCCAGTGGGAATGCAGCGTCCAGGTCACTGCCACCCACCGCTGGAGTTGTCCAGATGCACCGGCTATGCCACTGGCACACCAGGGACTGGACCCTTCTGCTCCAGCGGCTGGTGGCAGAGGTGGAGGAGCAGCAGGTGCAGGAGCAGGCATGGAAACAGGCCTGGTGGGCAAAGGATGTCACCCGGGTAGAGGCATGACCAACTGGGAGTGCCCTCACTCATGCATGGGCCTGAATGGAGCCCCTAGAGTGAGAGTACCTGGAGATGCTCCAGCAGCAGAGGGATATTGACCTTCAAGCCATAGACACCCTCCTGGCCCTGGCAGCCACATCCATGTCCCTGCACTGCCCAGCCACCGCCCATGGCCCCTGGGTCCACCCACTGCCCTGCAGCAGGCCCCTACCTAGCCCTGAAAGGAGGTCCTAGGTGCTCCTGCCCCCAGACTCTCTGGCCCAGCCCTCACCCCAGACCTACCGCCACCTGCCTGGGCGTGGACCTGCCACTATCCTCTATACCACATGGCAGAAGACTCAGCCATGCATGAGGCCACCACCTGCAGGGTTCACTGTGGCCCCTGATCCCACAAGGGAACATCCAGAGGCTGTGGTGCTGGGCACCTGCCCCAAGATTCTGCCCCCTAACTCTCCCCACTCCCCTCCATGGCTCCCCACTCTGAGCTTGAAGACCAGAAATATTGTAAACAGTTTCCCATTTGTATATAGTTTTCCATTTGTAAGTGAGTTTTTTATTGTTGGTAGGTGGTGGAGGAGCTCTGTTGGCTGAGGGGGGAGGGGTTGTGTTTGTTCATAGATTCATAGACGCTAGGGTCAGAAGGGACCTCAACAGATCATTGGGTCTGACCCCCTGCCTGGGCAGGAAAGCGTGCTGGAGTCAGATGACCCCAGCCAGATACCTATCCAGCCTTCTGTTAAAGACCCCTAAGGTAGGGGAGAGCACCACCTCCCTTGGAAGCCCATTCCAAATTTTGGCCATCCTTACCGTGAAGAAGTTCTTCCTGTTGTCTAGCCTAAATCTGCTCTCTATCAGTTTGTGACCATTGTTCCTTGTTACCCCAAGAGGGTCCTGGTAAACAGAGCATCTCCAGTTCCAGCTGCACCCCCCACCCCCAGTGAATTTGTCGGCGGCCACAAGATCATCTCTCAGCCTTCTGTTGAGGAGGCTGAAGAGGTCCAGTTCCCTTAGTCTCTCCTCGTAGGGCTTGGCCTGTAAACCCTTAACCATATGAGTGGTTCTCCTCTGGACCCTCTCAAGATTACCATATCCTTCTTAAAGTACAGCACCCAAAACTGGATGCAGTACTCCAACTGCTGTCTGACCAAAGCCACATAGAGGGGAAGTATCACCTCCTTGGATCTATTTGTCATGCATCTTCTAGTGCATGATAAAGTGCGGTTAGCTTTGCTGATGATTTCGTCACACTGACGACTCATGTTCATCTTGGAGTCCACTATGACTCTGAGATCCATTTCTGCTTCTGTGCTGTTGAAAGGGTCATTTCCCAGCCAGTAGGTATGCCGGATATTTTTATGCCCTAGGAATATTTTTATTGTTTAATTGATATTTTTATTGTTGAGGGGGAAGGGGGAGGGATGGGGTGGGTATTGTGAGCATAATAAAGTTTTTTTGTTTCACCCATGTGTGTGTCTTGAGAGTGGTGCTGGAGGTGGGCAGGGGGCAAAGGATGTGTGGGCAGCAGGGCAGGCGGGCTGGAGTGGGGAGCGCAGGAGGAGGCGGTCAGGCAGGGCCTCCTACAGCTGGTGGCCTAGCCCCCACTGGTTGGTGTATGGCTCTCCTGGAGCGTGGGTTGGGGGGCCTGCTGGGGCCAGCAGGAGCATGGGGTGCCAGTTGTCGCTGGTAGGGGCTGAGCTAGACCAGTGAGGCACTGGGCATCTCTGGCAGGGGCAGGGGCAGGAGCTGGAGCAGCCCTGGCATGGGGAAGCAGGGTGGGCAAGAAGTGAGATGCCACATGCTGCCCCTGTGCTGGGCATGCAAGGGGCTGACCAGGGATCAGAGGGCAGGGCTGTGTTTCCAAGATGGCTGCCAAGTGCAGACAGCTGGGTCTAGCTTCAACATGGCTGCCAAGTGCTGGTAGCTATCTGGCTGGCGACTGGAGCTCCCCACAGTGGCCACAGGGGCACATGGCAGGGCTGCAGGGACTTGGCACTAACTTTAGTTCTAAGTCCCTGCATGTGTAGACACCTGCCAAAAAACTGCTTACTGCACATTAGCTTAATGCTAATGTTGTATTTAAATGGAAGTGTTGATGTGCCCGCAGTAGCTTATTTTGTTCTCTGCCTTTTTCTTGCTGTTGGCATAAGGAGAATATCATGTCTACTATTGATCTCCCTGCTCTGAATCCACACCGTGATTCTTTGTAGATGCAGTCAGCAAGCTGTTGCAAGCATTTCAAGATGACTCTGGCAAAAGCCTTGCCTATGATGCTGAGGAGAGAGATGCCCCTATAGTTGTTGCAGTCGCCCTTGTCTCCCTTGTTCTTGTAGAGAGTGATGAAGTTAGCATCACACATGTCCTGGGGTACTTGACCTTCCTTCCAGCAGCACACTAGGAGTTGATGAAGATGTGGTAGCAGGCTAGCCTTCCTGCACTGGAGGACCTCAGCTGGGAGACTATTCTCCCCTGGTGCCTTTCCAACTAGAGAGTCTATGGTCTTGCTAAGTTCTTCAGCTGTAGGTTTTTTGTCTCGCTGTGCCCGTGTACTTAGAGTTGGAAGATGATCCAGTGCCTCTTCTGAAATATCTGTTTCATAGGAGTAAAGCTCTAAGTAATGTTTGACCCAGCATCACATCTGCTTGTTCTTGTCAGTGATTTTTACTTTGCCATCTCAAAATTTGAGGGGGCGACTTGAATGAGAGCTGGGCCAAGAGCTTTCTTCAAGCCTTCATACATGACTTGCAGGTTTCCTGTGTCTGAGGCAAACTGTATCTCTTGATATAGGTCGGTCCAGGCCAGGCTTGCACAGCGACTGGCTGTTTTCTGTACCATTGCCCTGCCAAGCTTCAGCTTAGCCTTGGGACTTTCTGTTGGATTCTGGTTGTGTTTCAGGTAGGTTCTGTTCTTGGGTTCAACAAGTGGTAGCATCTCTTCCAAGTGTGCCTCAAACCAGTCTTTATTTGACAGCTTCTTTTTCCCAAATACTTCTGTGGCTGTTTCCTAGTTGACTGCTCTTAGTCTACTCCAAATTCCTTCAGCATTTACAGTTGTTGCTTTTGTAGACATAGCTAGCTCAAAGGTCCTTTGAAAGTCAAGGCCCTTGCTTTGGAATTTTGTGCTGTGTATATTAATTCTTGCCTTAGTCTTATGCTTGGCTCTGTGCAGCTTCTTTGGTATCACTTCCCCTTTGCTAACAATAAGAGAGTAGCCTGTATCGCAATCTGCACTGTGATAAGTGCGGGTGTGTAGTATACCGGGCAGGTCTTTTCTCCTGGTGATCATGAGGTCTCATTGATGCCAGTGGCTAAATCATGGGTGTCTCCATGACACTTTTTGATGCTCTTTGCCCACAAAGTAAGTGTTAGTGATGCATTGGTGGTTTAAGGTGCAGAGTTTGAGAAGGCATTGGCCAGTTTCATACATTTTACTGATGCCATGATGTCCCAGGCAGGCTGGCCAAGAGTTGTGATCTGCGCCTACTCAAGCATTAAAGTCCCCTAGGAGGAGAAGCCTCTCATTTGATGGTAGGTTCTCAGTGACTTAGTGCAAAGCATTGTAAAAGTTATTTTTATCATTTGAACTTGCCTTTAACGTTGGTGCATAGGCACTAATGATGTTAACAAAACCACCAATTGACTGTAGTCAGAGTGAAATGACGCGAACTGATGTTCCAGTGGATGTCTCAGTGGTTTTGACGAACCTGTTGCAAACTCTGAATCCAACCCCATGTAAGCAAGTTTTTTCTACACTCCTGCCTTCCCAAAAAAGGTGTAGTTGGCCTCATGAATGGAGTCTGAGTTGACCAATCTTGTCTCCTGCAAGGCTGCAATGTCGATGTTAAGTTTTTGCAGCTTTTGATCAATCAATGTAGTCTCCCAGACATCATCCATCATATGTAAATTGTCATTCATTCCAGGACACATGGTCCTGACATTCCAACTTCCCAGACAGAAGTCGTTAAGGTTTTTCTTGTTGCCTGGTACTTGATCTGCCATCTGTTTTTCAACTTTTGGTCTAGTCCCACGCACCAAATGAGTCAGACAGACCATGGCAGATCAGCACCTTACTGGTGGGGGCCTGCCCAGCTTAAGGCAGGCAGTAGCTGACCAGTGGAACACAACTGGTTCCTCCCACCAATGAAGGTGACCCTTGGTGCTCTACTCTACACCAATTGAGTTGAGTGTATAAATCTGTGACTGCTCCCTTCTGTGTTGTGCCCATGCAAGTAGCAAAGATGGAGCAACCTTTCCATTAAGTTTTGGCTGCAATGGCCTGGGCAGTTGATATGGAGACACTGGAGTTGCCCATATATCAGTGTCCCCCTCTCAGTCTAGGTGGTTGATCCCAAAGGAAAGGCAGAAGCAAGTACATTTGAAGCCAACTTGGCTGCAGGAGCTACCAGTACCAAGAAGATCTTCAATCTGTCTGCCTTTTGGGGCTCCACTCCTAGACTGGTTGCCAGCCAAGGCTGGAAAGCCCAGTCCAGCCTGCCATGGCATCCACTTTTTGGCGGCATTTACTCCACTAGGGGTAAGGACCAGTACCCCCCTCTAGGTTGCTCCTTCACCCAAAGCCATTGGCACCATAGAGATTGCTAAGCTGTTTCCCACCACCCAGCTCTCAGTTTTGACAGCGCAGATAATACCTTCTATGGTCATAATGGTAGCAGACCTGGCCTGGTCTGACCTGACTATCCTTTAACTCTATATTCTGTTCATGAAACCCTAGAAGGTATTTTTGTCTGTGCTTAGTGTGAAAGACATTGCAGGCTGGAAGGAGTCACCATGCACATGGCAAACCAGCAGTAAGCCTTGTGGACTGTCAGTGACTCCCGAAGTATATACACACTTTATTATACAATGCCTCCCCTCACCCCGCAAGGGAGAGACAAGGGCTTGGGTGTTCACATGGAGGAGGACAGAGGTGTTTAGTAACAGGTCTGTAATGCACAAAAAAAGAAAACAAGGCTGGTTTTAGCAAACATGGGAGTCTGACCACAAGAGAAAAAAAAAGCTGAGACAAAGACAGAAGTGTTGGGGAGATGAGTTGTAAATTTAGGGCAGCCAGTCTTTGCCAGTGTAAATGAGAGGAAAAGAAACAAGGGTGACATGAGAGAAAAGGGATGGACAGATTCCAAGGAGCTGTCTGAGATGTTAGTGAGAGGTCATGGACCAAAGGTGAAGAGAGATGCAACATCTAGGCAGGCTGCTCAGGGGATTACTGAAGCAAGCTGTCCAAAGAAAGAACATGAATTTAAAGGAGGGAGCATTAAAGATTCCCCCAAAAGAGAGGGAATAAATCAGGGGAACAGGAACCAGCTGCACTGGAGGATTAACACTGGTAGATTTGTGAGTCCCTGATTTAGTAAGCAGAGCAGCTGGGGTATTGTACAAAGCCATTCTTCCTCTCCCAGGGGATGTGCTTCTGGTCTCCCTTACATGGCGGTGTCAGCACTGCAGCTCCGTGGTTTGGAAAAGAATCACTCCTGATTTACTCCAGGGTCACTGCAATCAGAGTCAGGTGCAGGTTGTAGATTGTGAGGGGTTCATTGTAAGCCTTCTACACACTTGGCTGCCCCAGCTTTTGGGAGGGTCTGTCAGGAGGCCTTAGCATGCATAATTGATGATGTAGACTTCTAATTGTGTAACAGTAATTATATAAGTGCTTGCAGCCTGTGAATTCCTGTGGGGCTGAGTTTCCATGGAAATTGCCCTCTCTCCCTCTGATTAAAGTAGCAGTATTATTTGCCTCTGTACAGTGTCTGTTCTCCAATAAGCTCTCTACTCTTCATCATAGTGCAGGTTCAGAGCTGAGTTTCATGCCACTACCATTATTAGCCCATTTTACAGGGAGGAAATTAAGCTGCTGACACTCCACAGACATTTGTTCCAGGGCACACAGCTTTGTAGTTTGCCCTAGGTGGAGCTAACTTGAGTTAACTGGAAATCTGCCTACAAGCATGCTAGGTAGAAAGAGAATCTGAACCCATGTTTTTAATAATGATTATTTTATTCCCTACAAAGCAGGCACTTGCTGAGAGGTTCTCAAAAAGAAAAGCAGTGGCAGATAAATGTGGAAGTTTTCCAGGTGTCCCAAGAGGCCACCCAGACTCTTAAAACCTCAAATTAGTGGCAATTCTTGAAAGTGTTAACACTTGAGTATATTGAGTCTGCCTCCAGTGTGTATCTGGCTTATCCTGGGTTAAGCTCAAAAGCAGAATGCAGTAAGGAAAGTGATGATATCCTACCCAACAGGCATGCAGTCTTCAGCTCCTGCCTCATT
>NW_005842465.1:460201-464119 GCF_000455745.1 Alligator sinensis
ACCTACAAGCCTCTGTTAACAGAACAAGAACTCAAATGATTTGCTGCAGGAATTTTAAAGGGGGGGCGAGGGAAGATGTGTCTTTCTCACTTAAATTCATCAAGACTTGGACACTTAAATCCCCCCTTTGAAAATTTCAGTCATTATTGACACAATGCTTCAGAGCCAACACAGCTGAGACAACTAATTGCAGGCAAATTCTTTTGTCTTGTTTTGGGCTGTCTGCACACTCAGGCAGTCAAGTTTGTAGTTGCCTCACAATCAACAAGTTTATTTGCATCCATAGGATATGCATCTCATTCACTTTGGTGTAAATCAGGAGTAAGGCCACTGAAGTCAACTAAGCTGTGCTAGTGAAGGACAAGTGTGCTATGGCCCTGAATTTTAATTTTGAATTGTGTGTGTGGAGACTGCTGGGAAGGCAATCTGCCAGATACTGCCTCATGCCCATACCCAGCTCCTGGGAAGAGGCAGATCAGTGACACCCACTGGATATTTGGGCAGATCTCTTTCCAGAGTAAATCCAGACCTAGTGAGTTTCTCTTGCAGTGAAACTGGGCTATATGGGGAACCATGGGAACTATTTGTTACTAACTGTCCCTGGACAGGGACAGTTGAAAATCACTGTTGATGGATAGATTATAAGAAAGTTTGGGAGTCAAACTGGAGACACGAGTTCCCCAGCCTGCCATCAAGAAGCCATCTCTTGACTGACCCACTCTTGCCAAGCACTGGGCTTCAGAATAATATCTTGGAACTGTTCCAGATGGTTTGCATGGAGTTCAAAAGGCATTTCAGTTTCTGCAGTTCACATGGAGAAGCCTTCACAGCTGCCAGGAGTAGTCTGTATTCAAGCACAGCTGCAGCGCTCACAGTTCTGCTTCCCTGGCAAATGGGAACTTGCTCCGCTTGGTGGCTGGGGTGCAGGGATCCCAGGCTGTATTGCAGCTGGAAAGAGAGAAGGTGATCTGGGGGAACTTGTCAAACAAAGAGCCAGCTGCATGAGTCGCTTTAGGATGATCCGTATGTCTAGAAAGGAGGCTGGGGGTTTAGCATGACTGGAGGGCTTAGGAATTGGATACTCAGAAGTATTCTTCCTAGGTGTCCTCTTCCTAGTTTCAGCAGTGGCTGAAAATGCCTGCTGTCCTCAGTGGTGTGTGAGAACCGAATGACTGAATCAGTCTGGCACCTGAAGGGTGGAGGTAACAGCCTCTCATCCAGACTGCTCACATCATCCCCCTCCGTGGGGTAGCCAAGCACTGGATGCACCGTGGAGTGGGCCACCCATCCCTCCTCATCATGTCTGTAAAACATGGATCTGGGTTATTGCTGGAATTGAAGGATAAGTGATGTTTTCACTGCTGCTATCGTTGCTCTGGTGGTGAACAGTAGGCCTGTGTGAATAGGGAACTATTTGATTCGGGTTCGGATTCAGCTGATTTGGATGCCAGTGATTTGATTCGGAGTTCCAAATTGGTTTCCCGCTTCAATTTGGCCGAATCGGCTCTGAAGCTTCCAAGACAGCTACTGACAGGCAAAACTCACCACAGGGGTGTGGGGCACTACTCCAAACCTGGCTACTAAGTTACTGTGTTACCAATCAATCATGATTCCAGGGACCAGCTTAATACACAGTAGCTAGCTACTAGTAGCTACTAGATAACAAGTTAATGAGCAAGGATCAACACCTACAAAACCACAGACTAAGGAGAGGAAATGATCAATACATACAATCCACTGCCCCAAGACAGACTGACTGCTTGTGCAGTCAGTTGCACAAGCACCCATGTCACAAGTTTTGCCTGTCAGCAGCTAGAGGTGCAGGGCCCCAGAACCCAGAAGCCCCTGCACCTCTCTCCTTGACAGCTGGCAGGCTTTGTGGCCTCAGCAGAGGCTAGCAGGCCTGCAGCTTTCATCCTGCTGTGCCTTAACACACACACAGTGTCACCCATGTCATGAGTTTTGCTTGTCCTCAGTTTGAGGTGCAGTTTCCCCCAAACTCCTCCACCTATCTCCTTGAAACTTGGCAGGCTTTGTGGCCTCACCAGGGGCTACCATCCCTGCTGTTTTGACCCCACTGTGGCTTAACACATACAAGTGACATGAGTTTTGCTTTCAGGAATTTGGGGTGCAGTTTCTTCCAAACCCTTGTACCTATCTCCTTTAAACTTGTCAGGTTTCATGATCTCAACAGAGGCTACCATTCCTGCAACTTTCATCCAAAATGGACAAAAAACAACAACATTATAGATATTTCATTGATTCCCCATTATACCCTATGGCCGAATCTCTGAATCGGCTCTGAAGCTTCAGAGCCAATTTGGCTGAATTGAAGCAGGAAGCCGATTCAGAGCTCTGAATCAAATCACTGGCATCTGAATCAGCCAAATCTGAATCAAATAGTTCCCTATTCGCACAGACCTAGTACTTACCGAGGAAGTTCTGCTGCTTGCTGCTTCACCCAGACTGTCACGTAGGATGCCACACTTCCTAGACACTCTATATGTACCCAGTAGGACTTTGTCACACAGTCAGCCATGACTCTGGGAAAAAAAAATCTATGTTTTGCCATCCAAAAACAACGTGTGTTCTACATGGGAGGCTTATATGCAAGAAAATATGGTATATTTAAGAGGGCTAAAAGGCAACAGAGCAACACAGACTCTGAACACCATGAGGAAGTACAGCACCCCAAAGAGGAAATGGGACAGCCATGGACTAGATGGAGACTCTTTTCCAAGTAGTTAAAAACACTGCCATTTTTACTTCAATTGTCACCCCAGTATTTCAGGATTGGCCATACAGTTGACTTCAATTAACTATATTGAGGTACATAACCATATCTTGTATCCATATGGATCTTACACTAAGTTAGTGAGCTCAGTGTAAAACATACCTCTTCTTGCAGTGTAGACATGTCCCATTCCAGCAACCAGTGGTGCTCTCCTTGTACCTGGTAGGCACAGCTGGATCAGTACAGAAGACACAGTTGTGATACAAAAAGTAAGTCAGTGGCAGAGCTACAATTCAAACTCAGCTCCTGGGTGGAAGGATGGATTTATTTCTATTGCTGGCATGATCTTAGTCATGGATTGAAACCCCATAGTGCTGGCACTGTGCAATGACAGGGATAAAAAGAGAGTCCTGCTCCAAACACTTACAGAATCTGCACAAGGCAAGAAAAGATAAATACTGGGAGTATCTACACAAGATACTTTACTGCACAGTAGACTAATCTACAATGCAGTAAGGCATCACAGTCTAGATATGCAGGGCATTTACTGTGCAGTAAATTATGCTACTGCACAGTTAGCTAGTACCTGTAAATACAGGTACTAGATTCACTGTGCTATACCATACTTGTAGATGGTGACCAGGAGCAGTTTGTTCCTGATTACCCTAGGCAGCAGGGGGCCACAGCTTGCAGCTCCCCCCAGGAGCTGGAAGCTGATCAGCGCTGGGACTGGGGAGCTCTCTGTCCCCCATCCCAACTCCTAGTGTGGACCTGGAAGCTCTGGAGAGTGATCAGGGGCTGAGTTTCCACTCTGGAGCAGCTCTGCATGGGACGGAGTTTGGAAATCCATCCCTTGCTTGCTATCTGGAGTTCCCAGCTCTGCACCACATAGAGCTGCTCTGGGTGGTGGGTGGGGGCTGGGAACCCAAGCAGGGCAGCTGCCAATGAGCTTCATGCCCTCTGCTCAGGGGGCTCACCGGCAGCTGTGTGTCCCAATGTGCGCAGAGCCAGGAGAGCTCTGCCAGCTGCAATAGCAGCTGTCTCCTGGCCCCATGCACATCAGTTCCATCCCTGATGTGCACAAGGCCAGGAGACAGCTGCTGCAGCAGTAGGCAGAGCTCTCCTGACCCTGTGTGCCTTGGGGACCAGCCTCCTGGCTAGTACTCGGAAAGGCCCGGAGCTCC
>NW_005842465.1:464150-475722 GCF_000455745.1 Alligator sinensis
AGCCTGGAGCTCCCCCTGGCCGCTTCAGGGGGGCAGAGCAGGGTGGGGCTGCTCCTGTTAGGAGCAAATCTGCTCCCAACAGGGTGCATATGTAGATGTGCTCCCTGGGAAGGCTTATTGTGCAGCATTTTGCTGTGCAGTAAGCCTAAAGTGCATTAATAGCACATGTAGACACACCCACATACAGGGGGTACAAGGAAAGAGTAAGATAATTGGTCAGCATGATGGCAATAGATTAGCCCACTAAGCGACCTAACTGCTTTTAGGCAGCATGGGAGGAAGCACACGGGCACTTATTTGAACATTTAACAAATGGGCAATGGAAACTGGCTTCATGGGCTGGTTGGAGGCAGCAGTTGATACTGTGCTAGTGAAGCAGAGTGAGGTTGTGCTGTGAAGGGCCTTGGCAATGCAGATGAGCGGACTTGGATGTGATAGGGAAGGAGAAGCCAGTGGAGAGCTGCAAAGGGGGGGTGATATGTTCCCAGGAATGGCCTAGCTAAATCCAGCCACCAGACCCCTTCCCTGGATTCTGCCCTGAAATTTCATAGTGTCACATTGCTTTGTGCTCTGAAAATGCACTGAGCCTTTTTTCCATAGGATCCGAGTACTAACTAACCTAAGTAGCTAAGGCCATCAGCCTGAAAGATGTTTATTCTCAGGGCAGGGGAAAAGAAATAAAATGAATGTCTTTAGGAGAGAGACTGGTGTGCCTGTCCCCTCTGTAACAGGCTGCATCGGAGTGGAACTCAGAGTGGCACCCACAATTTAAAAGTGCAGTGCTCAGAAACAGGGCCCTTACCTACATAAACCATAACCTTCAGTGGCTTTGACCGAGAGAACTAAAGAGAACTATAGCATCATGGGGCCTTCACATGGTTGTGAGTCAAAGCTTTATATAAGAGGGGCTTATAGAAAATTCTGCTTCTGTACTAAATTTACCAGACTCCATCCATTTTTTGCTGTGAACACTTGTGCAGTTGGGCTGAAGGAATGAATTATTCAGAGTAGCCTGTGTGTTGAACCGACTCCACACTGGGCCTTTGTGAGGGAAAATGCCAGATGAAAAAGAGCAAGCCGTGATCACTGGTGTGTCAGTGGCCCTGAATGCAACAACGGAGGGAGGCAGATGCTTGAGCAGGGCCAGCAGCAGGGCTCAAGTCCCAGGGGCTGTGCTGATCTCATGGCTCTCCCCTGTCATTTCCTTTGGGAGGCAGGGACATCCAGCCTGGAGAGCTAAGGTTGGTGCTTACACTGTCAGCCAAGCATGTATAATTCAGGCGGTGAGATACGAAGTGATGTGTTAATCCACTTCAGGGCTAGAAACTTGCCAGCATGGAAAAATCATGAATATACAGCAGCTGCCCATGGGCTGTAAAGGAGCAGGGCGCACAGGTATGAAATCCAAGGAAGAAAGGACACAGAAGCTGCCTGCCATAGAGAATCCTATCCAGTAGCGATGCCACATCCTTGAAACTGCCACTTTCTACCCAAAGGTCAGCCAAAGCCCTCGGGAAAGGGCATTGTTTTATTGAAATGACTCAAGCATTCAGTCCTAGAAAGTTAGGTTGTATCAGTGGCAAGAGGTCTACCCACTGTAGCTAAGGTGAAATCTGTACCCTTACCTGTCTGAGGACCCTGGCACTGTGACCCAATGCATTCCTCTTCTCTAGGGAAATAGAAAAAACCCTGCCTGTCAGTATTGCCTCCCTGGGGCTTGGGCTGGAAGCCCCATTACTGAAATTAGACAGAGCCGAAGGGGTCTCATCCTCAGGGACACTAACCCATGAAAGGCAATGGAAAACTTTACTTTTGCCAAATTATCCATTGCCATATACTTGACCCTTTCCTTTAGCTGTGACTAATTCATGAGCCAGCCCTGATTTGTAAATGGATTTGTTATCCCCAGGGAATCTATGTTTTTGCTCAATGCAGGCAAATTTCAGCCTGTAGTGCACTTAACAACAGGTCACTTTGCTCCAACATGGCACGTAGCTAATAGGCAGGCAGTCATCTGAGTGGCTTGGTATTGTTTCTGCCCCCTGATTGGAGAACAGAAGCTTTTAAAATGCCAAATAAACAACAGTACCCAGTGTACAAACACACCTGCTCACCTGCCAGTCCTGGCTGTTCCCCAAACAAAACCCTTTTGTTCCAGTCTTCACAAATAATGTCTGGTGAGGGCACAAAGCTGGCTGCGCTGAACGGCTGTTGGGAATTCAGTGGAATATCTGAGCGGGGTTTCTGCAGCATCCAGCCAGCTCCAGCAGTGGGGCTGGAGCATGTAGGCAAGCTGAAAGCTGTGTGTACATAGCTGCTAGGCAAAATGGGCAGAGATTTAGGGGACATAAGACTCTGTTCCTGGTTCTGCCATTGGCTTGCTGGGGAATTTTGAGCAAGTGACATCAGTCTCTTTCCTTCAGTTTCCCCATCTGTAAAGTGGGGACAATGATATCAATCTCTTTTGTAAAGAGCTTTGAGATCTGCCAGTGAAACATGCTGTACACATGGTCAGTATTATTACTGTGTATATGTATTTATTTATCAAGAGGTTTAAATCAGTTTGCACAGGAAACTGCAGAACCAGAAATCATCCACAAACTGGACTGGGTTAAGTATGGTTATGGTTTAAACAGAGACTGTGGATTCTTATCTCAGGATTGGCCTTTGTGACCCACTTTATTCCTATGGATTTACTACACGTTTTCTTTTCTCTCCTAGCACTGCCCCCTCTCTCTCTCCCCTCCCCCCCTTGTCTTTTGTATTCTAATTTCTCTCTCTGTGTACTCTGCTTTCTGCGTGTCCATTCATAGCATCTGGTGAAATGAACTTGAGTACACAAAAGCTTGTGTTTTCTCTATATATATTATTTAGGTAGTCTGTTAAGGTGCATGCATATCTACCCTGCCTTCTTTATCAATTATCACCATCTTCCTCTTGCTGCTGCAGTCCTGAAGCTCTGAAAGGCATGTGAGTCCAGGTGGAAGGGCAAGGACTACTACAAGATTTTCTATCAATATTTTTTATTCAGTGATGAATTAGATTTTATCCAAAACATACTTTTTCCCCCAGGGAATTTCTGCTTTGTTTGAAAATGTTTAAATTTTCACCAGGAAAAGAAAAGCACCAAGCTACAGGTTACAGGGTTGTTGGTTGTAGCCATATTGGTATAAGGACATAGGCAGGCAAGGTTCTTTGGGCAGATGTGATATCTTTTATTTAGACCAGCTGAATAGTTGGAAAAAAATGTTCTTTGCAAGCTTTTGGGTGTTTGTGCCTGAAAGCTTGCAAAGAACATTTTTTCCAACTATTCATTTGGTCTAATAAAAGATATCACAACTATCCAAAGAACCTTGCCAAGCTACAGGTTAAGCTCTTTTGGGAGTAATTTCAAGAAGCCCAGAGTGAATGTAGAGCTCCCGACTCTAAAATCAGTATTCACAAAGCTGGAAAAGAGCTGGCTGGCTGCAAACAATATGCCGTATGTGCCAACTTAACCAGACACCTGGACAGGAGACAGAACCCAGGGCTCTAAACCCAGAGGCTGCTATCGCAGAGAGAAAGCCAATTCTCCAGTGAAGCAACAGAATCAGGGGGTCTCTTCCTTTGAAGGGTTAATTAATTGCATGCATTGCAGCGTATAGAGACAGAAAAACAGAGCTGGAAAGGACCTCTAGAAGTCATCTAGTCCAGTGGGGGCCAACTTTTTGGTGCGTATGGCACAAATTTGTCCCATATTTCCTTGAGTACCACTCCAATCCCATTCCCCTGTCTTATCTGCTGTTCTGTTTTCTGCTCCCTGCCCCGTACTCCCGACAGTCTGCAGCTCTGATTTCTGCTTCTTGCCCTATTTGCCACTGTGCTGCTTGTCCCTTCCCCAATCTGCTATGTGCCACACACAAAGGCTGCCAGTGCCACTTGTGGCACATGTGCCACAAATTGTCCACCCCAATCTAGTCCATCCCCTTACTTAAGGCAGGGTCATCCCTATCCAGCCCATCTCATATACATCCTTGTCTAACCTGTTACTAAAACCACACATTCAACCCTGTTACACAACTACAAGGCATAGCACCCTCACCTGCCACAGATAAAGCAGTGGGACAACAGCGGTCACTGTCCTGCTGCTGCAGTACCCAGCAGAGGGCAATGAGACCTGCCCACCCTTTCCCAGTGGAGCGCAGGAGGAAAACCCCTGTTATAATCTGCATTGGCTATATTGCAGAATTGCAAATGCTGAAAATGAAGCAGGCTTAATTAGTCTTCTCATCCCTCCTTCAGAAGACAGGGTTGTTCCCTGCAGCAGGTCTTCAGGATGCCTAGGACTTGGTTCCCCCTACACAGCCTTTGCATTCTCCTTGTCCCATTAGGAGATTCAGAGACCAGCCAGGAAGCCTCTCTTTGTCGTGCTCTTTTCCAGTAGGATGGGGAAACATTTGTTCAGATGAAAGCAAGGTGCTTAGCTATTCTGTTCCTCTCAGAGGCCTTACTCTGGCTGCTAGGCAGCAGTAACTTAGAGGATGCATAGCAGTGAGTTCAGTGGTAATGCAGCTTAGTCTCCCACTTACTCCCATGCATGTCCTGGGCCCAGTGCTGTTCAGTGTGTTTATTAGTGATTTGTTTGCTGGTCTAGAAATCTTCTTGAACAAATTTGCAGATGACACAAAACTGGGAAGGACTGCAAACACATTGGAGGAAGGGCGCATAATTCAGAAAGATCTCAACAGATTGGAAAGCTGGGATAGAGCTAACAGGATGAAGTTCAATGCTGACAAATGCAAGGTGCTACACTTCAGGAAGAATAATTAAAAATACAGATACAAAATGGGTGACACTTCACTGGATGTCAGTAGCGCAGAGAAGAATCTGGGAGTCTTGGTAGATCACAGATCCACTATGAGTCTGCAGTGTGATGCAGCTGTGCAAAAGACAAATGCAATTTTGGGATGCATCAATAAAAGCATTAGGTGCAAGACACAGGAAGTGACATGGACTCTTTACAGTGCTGGTGAGGACTTATCTTCAGTATTGTGTACAATTTTGCACTGCACATTTTTAAAAGGATGTGGAGAAGTTGGAGGGGATCCAGAGACAGGTGACAAAAATGATACAGGGCTTGAAAAGCAAGTCAGAGAAGAGGCTGAAGGATCTAGGCATATTCAGCTTGCAGAAAAGGCATTTAAGAGGGGGACACAATAGCAGTCTTCAAACACTTGAAGGGGTGTCATAAAGAAGAGGGAAAACATTTTTTTCTCTTGCTGCAGAAAGGAAGACACAAACTAGTGGCTTGAAGTTGCAGCATAGTAGGTTTAGATTGGATATCTGGAAAAAAACTTCTTCACTGTTAGAACACTGAGACATTGAAACAGAATGGCTAGAGAAGTTGTGGACTTTCCACCACTGGAGGCGTTCAAGAAGAGGTTGGACAGCAATTGGGGCAGGATTATCTAGACCGGTGGTTTTCAACTTGTGGTCCTCAGACCCCTGGAGGTCTATAGACTCTGTAAGGGTTCATGAAAGATGACTATAATCAATCAAAAGTCTGTGAATACCCACACTTACAATTCAAAGGGGTCCACACTTCCATTTGAGATTTCCAAAGGGATCCGCGCCTCCATTTGATTTTTTTTAGGGGTCCGCAAATGAAAAAAGGTTGAAAACCACAATCTAGATGTAGCTATGCCTGTGTTCTACTATGAACATAACTTACGCATCTGGACTTTGCTGGTTGCTGCCATGGGAAATGGAAGAAATTCCACTCCTCCCTCCCCTCTACTGCTACATGCGTCAGGGTTGGGTGTTTTTTAAACCTTCCTCAGAGGCACTGTGTTTTAGCTGCAGCCAAAGCAGGGGATTTTGACTGGGGTTTGCCAATGCTCCTGCTGGGACTTAAAGCCAGAGGATCCCAGATACAGAGTCTTGACCCCCCCGCTGAGGGTCAGATTGATCACCGTATCTGGAGTCAGGAAGGAATTTTACCCCACGGTCAGATTGGAATGGACTATGGGGGCTTTTGCCTTCCTCTGTAGCAGGGGGAGAAGGAGGGGTAGAGAGAGGGGGCATGACCCTCTTCCTGGGATCTCTTGAGCATATATTAATAGCCTTTACAGAAGCAGGATGTTGGCCACCGTGGTCCCCTTGCTTCACCTGTGGCAAGTTAGGGTATTATGTCTTGTGTTGTGACTGTATAGTTTTACTAAGAGGTTAGATTATTTGTACAGGATGGTTTGGATAGGGATGATCCTACCTCAGGCAGGGGGTTGAACTATGTGACCTATGGAGGTCCCTTCCAGCTCTACTTCTCTCTGATTCTAAGTTTTTGCTCAGAGCAAACCAGAAAGCCTATTGCCCCATTCACTTTAATTTAGAGTACAGATCGCTTCAGAAGCATGAAATCAGCCAGAGCGGTGTCTGCCACTCACCTCCCTAAGCTGGAAACTGACTGAGCATACAGGCAAATCAGCTGGGGCATTTATACACATACGTCTTCATCCCACAATGTGCTGGAGATCCATTGCTTCGGAGCAGACTCGATTAATCAGCTCTGCTCTGCACACAAGCTGATGCGAACTGCGCTGCTCTGTGTGCAGTTGTATAAGTGGCAAAATGCACATCGGTGGAACCTGGTTAGTAGAACTACTTCTTCTAAGCCCAGCGTCTATAAGGGTACATGTTTCTCAGGACTCAATCTGGGCTGGGATGAGCCAACACAGTGAATTATCTCTGCTCAAGAGGTGTTCAAGGAACTGCTTTCCCAGCAGAAAATCCCATTCTGGAGGAGCTGAAACTGTCTCCAGGAACTTTCACTTGTGATAAAATTTCATTTTGAAAAACAAAAACTTCAGCGAAGGACATTTCAGAGAGAGTCTATTTTGATGCATTTGGCACAGACCCTTTTCATTTGTTTTGGTTTTAAATGGCTTTTCTGTTCAAAAACTTTTATAATATATGGAAAAAAAAGAGAAGCTATCCACAGTGAAATGTCATGTTTTGATTTAGAAAAACCTGTTTGGAATGAATGTTGTTTTACAGGGAAATGTCAAAATTCACCATCTTGTTCAGTCTGGAATGGAAACAGATTTCAATCGTGGAATTTCTAGCAGGATAGAACTTGGTTCCTGCACAGCTCATAAAGCACCATGGAGCACAAGCCTCTCTGGCCCTGGCTCTGCCCCTCCTGACAGTGCCTTCAGCTCCAAGAAGAAACTGGATCCTTTGATTTGGGTACCAACTGGCCCCCTGTTGTGTCTGCCTAGTATTAGAGTCAATGAGTGTCCTGGTTCCCCTGGTGTCCATGCTGCTGTGCAGCTAGTTACTATACAACTAATGCAGATTGCAGCTAAATTTGCCTGCTGCCCAGACAGCCATCCCATGAACAGTCTGTGACCCTCCATTGTATTACTAATCATTGTTTTATCTGATATATAGCTTAGGTTGCCTCTGCTCCTCTCTCAGACATAAAGGCAGTTTTGTCTTTCGAAACTTGTCTAACATTTGTCCCAACTATAGAGTTGGTCCAACAAAGCATATTCACAGATGAGCCTTGCTTTTCAAGTCTTCCCTGGATCATCACAGCAACAAAAACACTGAAGGCCTTACCATGACAGTGATGCTAAAATCCAGATCTCCCCTGCCATAACCAGGTGAGTGCTATAACCAGTCTCATTTTGCCCCTGTCTGGTGAAATGAATATTAACATATCCCACACCAAGCAGAATAGCTGCAACAGGAGGGACTGTGAGCCCACCCCAGAAATGTGGGTTCAGATCCCTTCCAGCAGAGGAAGAAATCCATCTTCCCCTCCCTGGGTAAATGCTGTAACCACTGAGACATTTGGTGGAAAAGGAGCAAGCAGTACCTCATCCTCCTCCAGCTGTATTTTCACAGGACTTTGGTTTGTGGGGAAAAAAACAAGTTTGATGGCCCCAACTCCAGGACAGGGTTCAGAACTGTGAATCCTGAGTAGAGGGAGGTCTCAAATGCTATAACCAGCAATCCTGTATGGACTTATTGGCTGCTGGGGGCAGCAAGCTGGCCATGCACATACACTTCCTGATCAGCTGAGAGGGGCAGTAGGACCCCACTCAAACTCACCTTAGTGGTAGACTGTAGGCTGTTCATCAGGGCCACAGATAGACATTCCAAAAGCCTGAGCCTGCATTGATTCAATCTTTGTAGGTTAGTCTAACCTGGCTAAATTGAACCAGTTTGTAACCAGACAGACATTCTCTCTGGACTGAGGAAATTCAGACACATGCCTGCAGTGACTCAGGCTAGAAGCTGGGAGGAGGTCAGGGAGGGGCAGGTGCTAGAGCAGCCTTCCCTTCCCTAGCATAGAACTGAGCTGAGGAGGTGTGGCCATGCCCCAGCAGGATGCTTTGATTAGGGAGGTCTGTTGATTAGCTCCAAACAGCCCTAAGCAGTCACTGTTCTGTCTGCCTGTCCCAGTGCAAATGAAGACACACACACAAAGACACCTTTCAGCATTACCTAGCATACCACATGCCTAGGGTCCTTGGGGCTGTGCGAGATGGGGCAGGGGGGGGTCCCTGCTTCAGCAGTGAGCAGGGAATAGGGCAGGGAGAAGCCAGGCAGACCCTGCTGTGCCCGCAGTATCTTCCTGAGCTCTGACCAGGGAGCAGAGGGGAGGGACCAGCCCTGCCATGGAGCAGATAGCCCCACCCAGCCCAGAGAGCATGTTGGGATGCTGGGGGGAGTCTGGTTTATCTTAAAGCAGTTTGAGCCAAGTCAATTAAGTCTGATAAACCTGGTTGAACGTAGTATCTCAAACCAGTTTCAGCCATTTTCAAGCTGGTTTATGTGCACTGAACATCTGTTCTGTTAGGTTTAAAACAGTTTCTGATCACTTAAACCAGTTTATGTGTAATGTCCGTTTCTAGCCCAGGTTTGCTTCTAGCTGCTTTGCTCTAGGACATTCCTCCTATTGCAGGTCCTGGCTCTCTAAGTCAGGCTCTGGCTCCTGATACCAGTTTCTGCCTTCACTCTGTGACTCTAGTTCCTGACCCTGGCTCATTTTCTGACACTAGCATCTGATCTTGGCTTCACTCTTGAACTCCAGTTCCAAATTTAGATTTCCCATCGGATCTTACCACACTTGTTCTGGCCATGCAGCAGAAAGCATGTCCTTGCAACCTGGAGTTAGCCCCTATGTCCTTGAGAGGTTGAAAGCATACTCCTCTCTCTCACAATTCCTAGCTAGCTCCAAGTGATTTTCTCTAAACTCGCACAGAAAGGCCAGGATATCTGGGACTTCAACCGCTACCTCTTAAGTATGAGTGCTCTAACCACCAATTGAAATCACCAAAGGAACTTTTTTATATCCTCAAAGCTCTCAGAAGCCTTCAGTACAGAGCCCAGACTTTCCAGCTGGGAGTCTAATAAACACCATC
The DNA here is from genome assembly GCF_000455745.1 of Alligator sinensis. Taxonomy (NCBI): domain Eukaryota; kingdom Metazoa; phylum Chordata; order Crocodylia; family Alligatoridae; genus Alligator; species Alligator sinensis. The sequence continues at coordinate 473,561 of NW_005842465.1, forward strand.
TTTAAACTGAGTGGTGCTTATCACAATAAGGGCTAGGACTCTTCTGCTTTAAAACACAGCAGGAGTGATTTATAGCTCTTAAGAGCCCTGGGAGGGCCCAATTACTGCCTAGGTTTCTTTCTAAATGGTTCATTTGTTACTTGTATTCCAGTCCCTTGTGGGCCTCCCCTGGATCACTCTGAAGAGGGAACATCACAATCCATTTAAGGTCAGATTCTCCTTTGATTTATTGAATGTCCTGAGTGAGTTTCAGACTAACTGTATCACCAAACACACATAGCAATCTGACACATGCCACAGGGCCCTTACCAGTGGGGGAAGCTAACAAGAAAAGCTGACAAAACCTGGGGGTGCCCAATAAATAACCGAATGCTGGTCAGAGGGAAGCAGTATTTTCAGTGCGGCAGGCTGAGAAAAGGGCTATAAATGTCCTGCTTCAATGTGTCAGGTAATCACCTTCAGGGATCAAGAAGGATTTCTACCTGAGTGCAGCCTGGTGTCATTGTTCAGGGGATGGAGGAAGGATTATAGGTTTGTCAATACAAATGCTTTAACAATAGCCTTATAGTGAATATAATATGACCTGCTAGTGTGGATGCAGTTATACCATATAAATCTGTTTCAGATTGCTATAGCTATTCCTGTAGGAGAAAAGGTTTAAGCTACATAATATACAGAGCCTATCTATTGCCATAATGATTCACCGGGCATAAATCTGAAGGTTAAAAAAGCTCCCAGTAAAGCTTTACCAACTAGCACTAGGTGGCAGTACAGCTAATAGACCTCATTACATTCAGCCCACGCTGCCAAACAGGTGGCTGAGTGCAGGGGGATGCCCCAGTCCAAAAGGACAAGCCAAGCACTGCAAGGAGAGATGTGTGAGTCCTTTGCAAGGACAGGGAGGAGTATTAGTGTAAAAGGAGGAGGAAGGACTGGGTGTGTGAAAACAAGCCTGCAGTTGAGTATTTCAGGATACAACCAGGATGAAGCAGTGTTAGCACCATGTGTGCCACAGCCTGCCTCTTTCTCAGACAAGGGCACTTGAACATCCCACGTACCCACTAGGATTATGTTTGTTTGCTTTCAAGTCGTGCTGAGACCCCAGCCCAACTCGGGGCCCCATTGTGCCGAATAGACGCGCATTGTGGGGGCAGCCCCTGCTGCATGGAGCCAACAGTCAACTGCTTGAGCTGGGTGAGGGCAGGGGAGAAGGATGCATTAGTCATACTTTACAAGTCAAAAAACGGAAGTTCAAAGGAGATAAGCAACAGAGTTAAGGTCAGCCAAAGAGTCTGGTCAAAGTGCATCTTCTCTAAGCTGGACCAGCTGGCTAGGCCTTTGGGAAAGAGGAAATAGAAGAGATACTCTGCTACTCTCTACTGCTTTGGGGGGAGGATTCCTTGGAGCATTTGCCAGCAAAACTATGAGATTGTAACATCCAAGCTGAGTTGGGGTTGCTAAGGGTTCTGGGGCTCCCAATGATTTCAGTGCAATGTGTATCAGAGTAACATTGGCGCAACCAGGGAGCATCCTTCAAAGGGTTCACAAGATTCTTCCACCACCATTCCTCCCCTCCTGCCCAAAAATAAATCCTAGAAGACTTAAAAGTGCTGTCCCAAAGACAAGTCCCCAGTGTGGATGTTGATGTGCTGCAAGCAACCTCCTGGCCTTGCTCCAGCCTGCGATGTCCTTGTTTCATCAAATATAAATTGCATCAATTCTCGGGCACAAAATAAACCTGGCAAATTACAGTATTTTTATGAGAAAGAAGCAATAATCTTTTATTGGTGTGTTTGAGGAGACATCGCAATAACACCATGGGGCCCAGGGGCAGTAACTCCTTTTTACATACTGCAAGGCAAATTGATTTCTTTAACCGTGTACAGTGTGCAGGGAGAGTCACTAGATTTATGGTCTCATCTAACCCACCTACTCTCCTTGTCTGCTTTAAGCTCCCATCCACAATAGGACACATAGTAATATATATCCTTCCCAGTGCAGTATTTCTTCTGTACAGAGGGGGCTTAGTTCATGCTTTTCTGTACCTAAGTTAAGCCAATTGCTAATAAAACACCTTCTTTCTGATCACCCAGCAGCCGTTCTCTGTAACGTGATGGTACATCCACTCATATCCTTTCCAGAACAAAGCTCATCACTCTGCA
>NW_005842465.1:475732-476210 GCF_000455745.1 Alligator sinensis
CTTAACAAGACTGCAGAGCTGTCTTTAGCTAGTGCTCAGAGGCTGTCAGGTGTGTGTCTCAGAGGTCTGCATCTCTTCTTCCTCAACAGGACTTGGGTCAGGGTGGTACCCTTGAATGGCAATGGGCAAATTGGCAGAGATTTTTTAACTTACATTCTGAATGGAAAATGAACTGTGCATCAGACAGGACAGGCAGCACCTTGCTGGCTGAAGCCTCTTATATAAACCCACGTAGGCCTGATTGCAATTAGTATGCGACTCCAGATGACTCAGTAATCGGGCACTAGGTTATCTAAAATGTGGGGTGTGGGGGGAGAAGTAGAAGGAAAATCACTGATACTGCATGCACAAGGAAATTAAGTGTGCAGGGCCACCTCCCCTGCTTGGTTATTACAATATAACTCAGTGGTCACTCCACAGATTTACACTGAGTTGCTCCTGATTTGCACCAGGTTAAATAAGAATGTAATTTGTTCAG
>NW_005842465.1:476241-476509 GCF_000455745.1 Alligator sinensis
GGGTGTGATTGTTTGCATCACACTATTAGTCACCTGCCGTGCTGGCTTGGTCTGGAGCTGGAGGATGATGTCAGCTGCAGAGAGCAAAGGGAAGGAATCTGCATTGCCACCAACCTGACAGTCTAGGGTTTAGGGTTATTTTAAAGGGCAGTATACTTTCTGTCTACTTGCTGGTCTAGGAATATTTTTTCTACTAAGCTCCTTTGCAATAAATAGAGAGTATTTTATAGGGCTAAAGAAGAATATCAGTACATGAATGTATAGCAGG
>NW_005842465.1:476558-481597 GCF_000455745.1 Alligator sinensis
CAGGAATGAACCAAAGTTAAAATAGAGTGAAAATAGGAAATGGATTTTGAAGTTAGGCTCTGGTATCCCAGATCTCCCTAATCAGGAAGTGTTAATTAAACTAAACCACAGCAGACGAGCAGCTTTCCACACTGCTTTAGTTCCAGTTTTATTTTCCTTGTTTACCAGAACCACCACCATTCCTCCCCAGTTTTCATCACTAGATAACTCCTGGCAGCATCTAGTGGCTGAACACTGCTACAAAAAAGCATATCCTGACACGTCCTGTCTATACAGCTACTCACTCGGCTATCTTATGTTGTCATGAGAAACCCACCTTGTGCTCTCATGAGCAGTTCTAGGGGCCGAGGCTGAGCATTTTGCTCACCATGGAAAGGGCTAGGTCATGGTTTCTTCTGAGCAGGGGCCAAAGAGAACTGGTTTTTAATTTCCCTGCTTGAGGATCCCTGTGCCGTAAGACAGAAAATGTGGGATGCCATTTTACACTTTATGCAAGATTTATTGTAGGCTGGAGATGGACCAGTTTGTGTATGGTGGCTCACAGATGCCTTGGTATTGTCTGCCAGATTAGGACAAGATCCTATTTGTCTTTCTCATGATCGCCGCCAGCTGCAGTAGCTGGCGATGGGTTGAAACCTCTCAGAGGAGCTTCCACAGAGTTGCTTGTCCAATTACAGAGTGGAAGATGGGTGTGCATATGTGTTTGGACTTTGCTGTGGACTTGATTTATTTTCCAAAGCAGCAGAATTTCCTAGGCCAAAGAGAGGAAGTCAGGGATGGAGGTGGGATGGTGAACTAAGAATACATGTGGTAGGTAGCCCAATGGGAAGGCCTGACATGTTACGAGAGAGAATATGATTCTTTTTATAGAGCCATGAATAATGGAAGTGTTACGTCTGGAGAGTTCCCTGCACTTCACCACACCAGGAGCAAATGAGATGAGCAATGTCAACCCCGTTTCTCCTGGAATTTTACAGGACAACATAGATGTTGCTGTTCTGGGACTGGCTGCAAATTGACAAAGGAAGTATGTAGAAGCAGAGCAGATGATGAAGATAATGAGCCCTCCCTGGGAATGGAAAGCCTTGCATGTGTTTGCATGCACCGGCTCCTTTTTGTTTCTCAAAAGGTTCTTGGGTTCTGGCGTCTTAAATTTACGCTGCAGCTGAAATCATCCACCCAGGACGGATCGGGCCCATTGTCAGTAGAAGTGAGCTGATAATTTATTCTACAAATTCTGCTTCTTTCTCTGTTGACAAATTGTCCATGGGAATTGGACAATTTTCTCCAATTTGCTTGTCACTCAGAATTGTGCACTGAGCAATTTCAGCAGAGGAATGATTCTCAGTCTGTAGGTTGTGCACAATTTTGGTTTTTGATGAGTATCTATTGCCTGTCATCTATGCCACCCTTGTCAGAGTAGGATGAGAGTCGCCTCTGATTCTGCATTCAGTATTCAAAACTCATACTGCACTGATACGTTTTCATTGGATACATTGGTTACATGCTGCCCTCTGAGTGAATGAACCTCACTCTGAGTCAGTTGCCTCACGCAAACGCCCATGCATGTAAGACAACATGGACTGTGTGAATATTTTCTCCTGTTTGCTTAACATTCACAGCTCCTGCCAGCAAACTGCACTTCCTAGAATAGTCAAGGAAAGTAAACACAGAAGGAGCGTGGACACGGACCAGTTAGTTGTATTAGAATAGCATCCAAATGTAGGACCTCCTTGTGATAGGCACTGCACAAACACAGGCTTGTCCTAAAGAGCTTATAATAAAAAGACACCAGACTAAAAAGGTTCAGAAATCAAATGACTTGTCCAAGATCACACAGAGAGTCTGTAGAAGAGCCAGGCTTTCTGGGCCCGAGTCTAAAGCCTTATCCCACAAAGCCATCATTCCTCTCTTAAAAGAGCTTGTTTAAACATACAAATGTTTATTCCTGGGAACTTGTATGTAGGATCTGCCTGGCATGGGTCAGCAGATGGGCAATGAGTGCTGGAGATTTATAACAAATGTGGGCTGATCTCAAGAAGATGAAGGAAATTCAAGGGGTGTGTATAAGGGAGAGAAGCTTGTACAAAGATATTTTTGGCACTGGCAGTTTTCTAGCCTGTTAATTTTCAGCCATACCACATAATCATTATTTCTTTTGGACAAATGGTTAATGAGCCATGGGAATCCAATTAGAGCTCTCCCTCTGCCCCAGTTGGCGCTGTGCAACATTCAATTCTGTTTAAAACAAAAAGAAGAGCAGTAGCTTTGAGACAGTTAAGTGGGTATCTCTCTAAAGACTTCAGAGCACTGCTGCTTAAATGTGAGGACTCCAAAAGGGCATGGGATTCATCTAGGCTGTAAGCTCCCTGTAACCTCAGTGAAAATCCATGTTACGATCCTCTAAGAATCCATTTAGGTCCCATCTGCTCATATTATTGAATAAAATGAGCAAATGTAGGCTTGCCATGTCAAGATGTCAAATCCTGGTTGCCTTGCTATTGCAAGAGTCATTTTGCTTTGTTCCCAATCTGCTGCATATTCAATTAGCATGAATTGCCCGCTTTGGTTTCCTTAGCCACACATTTTTACTATGAGGTATAGCATCTAGCTAGGTCTCTATAGTTTACTTCCCGTAAGTCTGTGGGATCTGAGGTGCCAGCAAACTCCATGCCCCAAATGCTTTCTTGCAGTCAATAGACAAGTTAGAGTTAAACAGACAAACAAAAACCTTAATCCTGGTAGCAGAGAAATGAAGATGGGTGGGAAGAGGAGGTAGGAGGTGGGTTCAGAGTCCATTTCAAATGTAAGGAGAGTAGATGCAGCTGGCAGAATGCTCCAGGTAGCACAGAGAAAACTTTTGCACAGATGGAAACCCATTTCTGGAAACCCAGAGAGGAGGCCATTACTAGATGAGGGGGACAGAGAAAACCCAGGTTTGTGAGCTGAGCTAGGACCTGAGCTAGGATGGCAGTTTGGAACTGGCTCTAGAAATGAAGGAGTAGCTGGCAGCCTATGAAGACCTGAGGTTTGGGAAAACTTTATGGAAGGGCAATGACAGTGTCAGGGTCAGAGGAGCTAATTTTAGAAATGCCTGACAGTTTGAATGGCAAAGTGACGAAGGGGCTAGACGGCAGAGTTGTGACTCTGAGAATATGAGAGGGCAAAGGGAAATTGGGACTCGGGTTTGGATGGAGATGATGGAACACAGAGACAAATGAGGGTGAGCAAGGAAGTGAGACTGTAGTGAAAAGTCTTTTGGTGCCCAGAGGAGAGAGCCTGCATGTGAAACGTGCAGACAGTCACCCTTCTCAGTCATAAGTGGCTAAGCAAGGAGGGTGACACTCTGTCCCTTGTGTGTTTTAAGTGCAAGGACATTTCCTCTGGGTACCTCATGCAGTGGAGCCTGCTGTATTTCTGAATAACTACACGTGGCCCAGCTGAGCAGATTCTGCTTAGCTGCTAAGGCTATATTTAGATCCTTGCAAGAGGGGATAGTGAGCTGCACTGGAGCCAGTGGCTCAGCTCAGAATGTCAGTGTAACAGCAGCCAGGGATAAAAAAAAAAAAAATCAACCCAACCATCAGAAGCTTTGAGCAAATCCCTCTGACGGTTTGAGATGGAAACAGGCTGATCCAGAGGTGGAATCTGACTGCCCTTCAGGGTGAGATCAATATATGCTGGATGGGACTCTCATAAACACACTCCTTTCTGCCCTGCTGAGATGCAGCTATGAGGGCTTGGCAAGGTTGTTGTGGGACTGAAGGGCAGAGCTACCAGAGAGTTTAAGGAAAGTGAAGTTCCTGTTGTCTAGACAATATTAGCAATGTCAGGTCAAATTTGCCAGTTTCAGCTGAAAAAACCTGGGACATGGGGGGCTAGATTCACAAAACAGAGGATAAGATAGTGGTTCCTCTTTATGCCATTGTCACTGTACTCACTTGGAATAGGGCTGACCCAGGCTCCATTTCCATCTCTGCCCATTGTAACAGGGGTCCCCTCCATGGGTGGCTGTGATGCTTCTGGAGCCCCCTCAGCACTTACCAACTTCACTCTCTTTGGGCAATCTTCCCTTCCCCTCGCCTACCATGCCTTGAAGTATTCATCTTTTAGAAAAAGGGAGGTTGTCCCAGGGCTCCCCAAGCCTGGTCTCACACTCATAAACACAGGTACCCACGCTCATCACCTTAAAGGCTAGTTACATGGGTCCCGTCCTCCCCAATACCCACGCCCATGCCTCGCAGATGGCAAACATACTAATTAAATCATAACTGGCCCTGCAAGCTATGGGCTCCTAGTTCTGTTCATTCTTATACCAGCTGCTCTCTGAGCTATGGGCGCTTGGGCCTCCTTGGTCTTAAGCCATGGCCCTCCTGGCCTTCAGTCCTTCTCCTTAGACCCTAGCCCCACTCCTAAGCCAACTGAGCCCATGGTTTCTCCAGCCCTACCAGTCTCCAGCTGTAGCCCTTCTTGGTCTTTGGCCCCTCCTAAGCCCTGGCTCCACTCTTAGGCTAGTGTGACCCATGGGCATCCTGGCCTCCATTCTCCCTCAAGGCCCACTGACCCTCTGTCTCCTCTCTCCCTGGGCCAGCTAGGACTTTCTTACCTTCCCTCAGTCCCTTTTACAAACTACCAGTGTTGCTTACCCCAGCTCAGATGTTGATCTAGTAGCCTAATAGCCTAGCCCCTATAAGTCATGTGACTCCTAATTGCCCCCTGGCATACCTGCAGGATGTTTCTCAGGCAGTCTGTCTTCTCTTAAAATAGCAGGAGTACCAAGCATCCTGCTACACGATAGAGACCTGACCCACATCTCTACAAGTAGGCTACAGTTTACTTGGCGGGCAATGTGTTCTCATTCTCTGCTAACAAAGCTGTTCCACTTTACATGGGCTATAAAACTGTGAATTATGACAGATCTGAATGCCTCTAACCTAGTGGGTAGGGCACTCTCTTGGGAAGTGGAACGTCTCTGTTTATGTCCAAAAATAGGTATGTGCTTTATTTAAAGTGAAATAGCTTCCCAAGGATCAGCAGGA
>NW_005842465.1:481628-486420 GCF_000455745.1 Alligator sinensis
TTTAATACTCTGGACCAGGGTTGGCAACCTATGGCCCATAGGCTAGATTTGGCCTGTGCTGAGGTCAGACCAGGCCTGTGAAGGTCCAATCTGGCCTATGGAGGCATGGGGAATTGGAGGCAACTCTGTACTGTGTCACATGTTCCCTCTGTAGTACGCCCCTCTACAGCCCTCCCTGCTGCTCTCATACCTGTACTTACTCTCACTGCAGAATTTACCTCTCACCATTGCTACTGAATGTGGGAATCAGCAGCAAGGGTAGGTTCAAGCAGCTTGGGTGCCCTTGAAGTCAGAGATTTGTAGCCTGCATTGCTACCAGCAATAGCCTACAGTGACAAAATGTTGCTGACCCCTGCTGTATAGCATGGGGTTAGGTCATTCTCCTAACAAGTGCAAAACTGTGGTTCAAATCCCTACTCTGAAGCAGAGACTACATGTAAACTACAGTATTCCCAATCCTGGTATAATGCTTTAACCTATTGCCCTGTTGGGCAAAACAGGAATCATGACCTCCTCTATACAAATGGTGCTGATGTGCAGCCCTTCATTCTGAGTGCTTTGCTTTGGGCACCAATGCCTGAAATGGAAATTAAGTGCTTTATTTCAGTTGAGCAAAATGTTTAATTTGACCTGAAGTGAAAAAATCAATGATTCATACAGCCCTCATTGCAGGGATACTTTGCTGTTGTACTATACATCTGTGGATCAGCAAGTAGGTGCACAGATTATATAGATGGGGAAACAAAAGCTGAGGAAGGGGATGTGACTAGTCCTACAGCCAGAAATGAAGAATCAGGCTGTCAAGAGTCCCATCTCCCTGGAGCAGGCTGCTTTCCCAGTGCTTTCAAAGTGGAAGGATCCTCTAATTGAAGCTTCCCTCCCCAAGGATTTGGAAACAGAATCCTCCCCTCTTGTTGGTTATGGTCCATCATTGCAGGCACTGCATAGCTCTGCTAAAGTCCAGGCCTTCCCCTCTGTGAATAAGAGCATGGATGATGTATTTAAGGAATCTGTGCAGTCACATACCAACTGGCTGCCCCCTTGTTCCTTCCAGTACATACAGCACTGTAGAAAGCTCCAGTGCAGCAGTATGGGGTCAGCTTCCATTATGTTGTATTCGACTGCCTCACAGTCAACACCTGTTTAACCTCACAACAACCCTGGGAGGTGAGGCTTCTGGGAGGCAAGGGAACTGCTACTATCCTATTGTACTACTAGGGATCTGGGGCACACAACAGCTAAGTGACTTGTTCCCAGGTGCACACGGAAATTTTGTGGCAGAACATAAACTTGAACCTGCATCTTCTAAGACTCAGGTTAGCACTCTTACCCCAAAACCATCCTGCTATAGTGCTCTGTGGCATGCAAGGCCACATAACACAGCATACATGTGTCCTTGGACACAGGCTTTCTGTAGCCTGCTTCCCCCTCGCCCCACAAAATCACTGGAGCAAGTGGCCTTCAAATCTATCGAGGGGCTTTTTAACATACATCATGCTAAGGCCACCTGGTATGGTCTGAAAGAGGCACAGGCTGCAACCACATGCCCAGCCATGCTCCCCAACCCAACCCCAACCCATGTAATGGGGAGTGGAACTTTACCCCATCACTGCTGTGCAGTGGAACAGCAGTTTTCACTATCCCTGAAGCTGGGCTTCCTTGAAATTTCAAGGAAGCTGTGTTGAAAGGAGCATCAGGATTTGGCCCCTTGTAACACAGCTATGATGCAACCTCCTAAGCTGGGCTTCCTTGAAATGTCTTGCCCTTGAACTCAACCCTTGAAGTGAAGTGTTTTATGCAGCTTCATAAAATCCCATTTGAGAACAATTAGAGCATATACAACAGACCTTATGTTCCCATTTAGACATTTCTCAGGTATTTTGTTTGTACTTGATTAACTCAAACATACTTTTTATAAAGACCTCTCTGACAGCCCTTGCCTACCCAGCCCAATGGAAGAAAACCAAATCCTGACAATAAATTATTCCAAACTCCTCCTCATAGATTCATAGATGTTAGGGTCGGAAGGGACCTCAATAGATCATCGAGTCTGACCCCCTGCATAGGCAGGAAACAGTGCTGGGTCTAGATGACCCCAGCTAGATGCCTATCTAACCTCCTCTTGAAGACCCCCAGGGTAGGGGAGAGCACCACCTCCCTTGGGAGCCCGTTCCAGACCTTGGCCACTCTAACTGTGAAGAAGTTCTTCCTAATGTCCAGTCTAAATCTGCTCTCTGCTAGCTTGTGGCCATTATTTCTTGTAACCCCTGGGGGCGCCTTGGTGAATAAAACCTCACCAATTCCCTTCTGTGCCCTCGTGATGAACTTATAGGCAGCCACTAGGTTGCCTCTCAACCTTCTCTTGCGGTTGAGAAGTCCTCCTTGGACTTCTTTAGAAGAAGTTGTTCACGAGGATCGCAGGTCCTATTCTATGGTCACTTTTTGCCACTGGAAACCCGTCTGCTTGCAGGAAACAAGAGGGTGTCAGTGAATACTGAGGTCTGTGGCTGGAAAATGAATGCTACTATCAGAGCAGTTTGTGCTGGAAACCTGCCCTGAAATGTTTCACTTGCCCAGCCAGGGAGTAGAAATATGCCATGCTCAATAAAACAGATCCAGCCTTCACTGCTGAATGCTCCAAGCAGCTTTCCCAGTGACTCATCTATGAGCATCCTACTGACTGAGATGCATAATATCATCAGAGGTCAGGATTTTCAGTGGCTGTTGTGCTCTTAAAAAAATGCATGCACACTTTCAGTAAATAATTTCAACATAAAGTTGAAAGGAGCATCAGGATTTGGCCCCTTGTAACACAGCTATGATGCAACCTCCTAAGCTCTTCCAGGCAATGCCATTGCTCTAGAACAGGAGTGGACAAAATACAGCCTGCAGGTTGAATCTGGCCCACCAAGTGCTTCTATCCAGCCTGTGGCAGGTCCTTCAGCCCCGCACAGCCCAGAAGCAGGGGCAGCCTGGGTCTGAGCATGGAGGTGCCTCCTGGCATGGAGCACAGCCTGCCCTATTTCTTGTACACAGTTCCTGGGCATGCTAGGAGCTATCCATGGGGTTGGGTGGCATGGCAGTGGGACAGGGGTGACGCAGTAGCTGGACTTGGCTTCCCAGAAGGCCCTGCAACAGCAGCTCACCCTCACCCTCATGCTCCATCTGCCCCGCACCCACTGCCAGGGGTACCTGACAGAGCAGGTGGGTGAGCAGGGTCTCCATGGAGATCAGCTCAGGACCACCACGGGCAGGGTGTACTTGGCTGGGTGGATGGGATGGGGCCGCAGGCAGGCAGGGAGTGGTATCCAGGAATGGGGCAGGCAGGTGGGGCTTGGATCATGGAGTAGTGACAGCACAGAACTGATGCCCATCAGAGGGACATGAGGGAGCAAATTGCATCTCTGCCCTAGGCCCTAGCCCTACACTGTCACTACCCCATGATCCCAGCCCTGCCTGCCCATCCCTCTCCCAGGTACCGCTCCTTGCCCATCCACAGTCCCATCCCATCTTCAGCCAAGCATGCCCTGCTTGCAGGGGTCCCAGGCCGCTCTCCATGGACACCCCCCCACAATTAACTCACTTGCTTCATCTGGCACCTCTGGCAATGCGTGCAGGGTGGATGGGGCCAGACAAAATCACTTGACATCTCCCCACTGTGCTGGGCAGTGTAAACAGCTGTGATGGAGTACCCCCTGGCTCCTACCCTCAACCCTCACTAAAACTCCTTAAATGGCCCTCCAGCTCAAATAATTGCTCCCCCCCCCACCCCACCTTGATCTAGCATCTCATAGTTAGAGCTGGTTCCTAGTATCTTCTTGACACCAGAGCTGAGTGAAGACTGGAATTTCTATCCTGGGGAAAACTTCAATATTTCAACATAATTTTTGCCTGGCTCAGGACAAGAGGCTGAATGAATAACTAGAATGAAAATATTTGAAAACAATTGGATGCAATGAATGACAAAATGTTTCCCTTCAGGTCAGTTTGGGCACAGACAGAAGTTACATTTTTCATGAGATCAGTCCCCTGAAAGTGCTCTACAGCCATACTGTGACACGTGCACAGCTGTAGACAGCTTTTAAAAGGGGCTGATCATGCAACAAATTAACCCTCAACAAGCGAGGTGTCCGATGAAAGTGCTCCATTTTAGACCATCTTAGGGAACTTGTGTTCCCTAGGGTTAATTTGTTGTAAGATTGGAGCTGATGCAGCTCAGCCCCAGCTCGGAGGCAGTTAGCAGGAAGGGAGGGGGGTGGAGCTTATGAGAGAGAGGCGGAGGGAAGGCGGATGGATCGGAGCCCCCCCCGCCAGTCACCTCCCCTCTTCAGCTCAGGCCAGGCAAACCTCAGCCAGGAGGTTGCTCCCCCTCCCTTTCTGCTGACAGCCTGGGGGGCTTCGGGAAAAGGGTGAGGCTGGCGGAGAGGAGTGGCTCCTCAGCTGCAGGTAGGCTTTTCAGGCTTGATTGGCTCCAAAAGGGAGGTGATGCTCCCCTCCCCCTGCCCCGACCCAACAGGCAAATGTCTGTTGGGTTGGGGGGGCACTGTAACTCATGGTGCTTTATGCAAAGTGCCATGAGTTAGGGTGGGGGCCTGAATGTCTATCAGCACTCTGTGGTGCCAAAATTATTTCCCCCTCATGACTCATTGGCTCAATAGAGCTGTAGTTCAGAAACCCAATGTGCCCGGCTACTCTGCCAATGCACTTGTAACCATGTGACTCCCATGGTGCACCGCACTGCTTAGTCAGAGGGGAGATTGTGTAGCAACGTCAAGGTCAAAGGTCCTGCTGA
>NW_005842465.1:486451-490007 GCF_000455745.1 Alligator sinensis
CCATGGGCTTATGGGGCAAAGGCACATCAGTTCCATAGCAAAGAGTACACAAGGAAGTGATATGATTCCCCAGACCACGTGACCAGGTGCTCAATTACAGCAAGGTCCAACTGGGCACAAGTCCAAATAGAGCTTGGACTTGTGCCTCAAGTGGAAAATGGCTTAACAACCCTGCCCTCTCTTGGGATGAAACTTCCTGGACAGATATTTATTTGGCTTCTGGTTTCCCAATATAAAATTGAGAACCAGACACTTATACAGCCATCACTAGAATTCCAGCAACACTGCTTTGTGAGGGGCAGATGGAGCCAGGCGCAATTCATTCATCTCCACTAACCTCAGACAAATGCAGCAGGCTGTGCATACTGCTAGGTATCTGCTTGATTGCATGGCAAGGGAAAAGCACCACCTCAAAGAACTTTGTTTTGTGCCCAGAAGATCACAAGAGGAAAGTAGATGTTGCATAATTGATGCATCCTGACTAGTCCGAGAGAAGGACAATGCAGACAGCTGAAATGTAGGTGGCTGCATACACGCAGCTGAGAGGACATACCTTCCACCTGACTTGAGCTTAAAGTCTTCAGTAAAGAAAGAGCTGAGAAGATCACCCAGACTTTGGCGTGACCTGCCAGGAAAGGTGGGTCAGTCCTACTTAATGCTCCGTCCCTAACTAACACCAGATTGCTCCATACAATGAACACTCAAGTGTTTTGCTCTGCCTGCACCTTGTGCCTGCCCCCTGACTCTCTTACATTGGTCTCTCTCCCTCCTTTATATCTATCACATAGTAGTAGATCATAGTAACACCTCCCTTTTGGCTAAGCTGCGTGTGTGTTGGACCAAATCTCTGTCTCCTCCTGTAAGCTTCAGGTAAAAATGTCTTTGTGCAGAACCAGAGTCAGGCTGCTATGCACCTGTGCATCCTGGTAGCCTTGCCAAGAATAGGGTTCAGAGAGCCACCTGCAGCTGGCTGCACTCCACCACTGTCCACCAGGCAGGGGTCCAGCCATGAACGGCGTGCGCCCCTGGCGGCTGGGGGGGCATGGCTGTGCCGGTGGTGACGGGAGTGCGGTGGTGGCGGCGGGAGTGCAGTGCAGTGGCAGTCAGTGGCGATTGTGGACTACTTGCAGATGTTGCCGGTGGTGCCAGTGGCAGGGGGGGGGGGGGGGGGGTGCGGGGCGTCGCGTGCGCGCGGGCCCTGCCAATAGTGTCGGTGGTGCCTTTTTGCAGGGGATGCACCACCACACACAGGGGGTGCACGCGCACCCGTGTGCACACCCGACACATTGCCCCTGGGTCCAGCTGTAGACAGGAGACCAGAGCATGCTCCTGAAGGAGCCCAGCTTCTCCCTTACCCCCTGGTGAAGAGATACAGCATTTGGGCACTGGGGCATTTTGGCCATTTTAGGCCATGATACTTCACTGGCAGGGTCTTGAAGGCAGAAGTAGCACTGAGCGAAAGAGCAATTTTACATCAAGACTGAGAGACAGAAGGCAGAAGAGCCTGGCAGCTCTGAGCTGCCCAGAATCAAGCTGTTCGTTTTTATGACCTCTTGCACAGATGAGATAAAGCAGCTTAGCCGCATTGGAAGAAGAAAAGCAGTGAGCTTGTCTCAGTCAGATAGAAGGTCCTCCTGCCCCCGCTTCCTTTAGACTCTGGTTGTTTATCTCCAGGAGAAATTGCGATTTACAATGGGTGTGGTCTATGGGCAGATTTGGCACTGCCCCCAGCTATCTTCCCTCACCACTGCTAGTATCAGTGGGTTTGCAAATTGGCATTGGAACTCAAAGGGACTCTCAGCTTCCCCTGATCATTTCTCTTCCAATTCCTGGCCAGTCGGGAGTTTGAACAGCTTTGTGTTCCATAAACATACAATTTGCATCGGGGCTGGAACAGATTTTGCTTGATTGCTTTTAAACATCATAGGATATGGTACATTTTTAAAAATCGCAGCTATGTTTCCAGCCTGTGATTTGCTTATGTAGCAACTGAAGCTGATTTTGCTGTTTATGAAAGGAGCTATGGAGATAGTCATGGAGAGTAAAGCCCTGGGCTTAACTACAGAACAGTCAGTGCTGTTTGTCCAGCTCCAATGCACCCTGAATCCCTGTGCCTCCAGCCTGAGAGTAGGGACAGACTATTCAATGTGGGGCAAAATGGGGTAGATAGCTGCACCCCATCAACTGTCCATGTGCATGCTTTTACCCTACAGTAGGTGGAAGCTAAACTGTCAGACTCAGAACTTAGTCTTCAGTTAAAGAAGAGTCATCTACTGTAGTTGAGTTGCTATTTGCCATGGGATAGAGTGGTTGACATAGGGAGATCCTACATCCCTTTGCCTTATGTTAACTGTTCTTTTGTCCACCCCCTATAAAGACGGCAGTTATTCAGAGCCCTCAGCAATGGGCCTCTACTGCACTTGGTCAACATTTTTTTGAGCAAACAATATATTTTTGTTTCCATATCAGGTAGAGGGGGTAAAATTGTTAATTAGGATATGGAAATAGTATATATACCCAGTAACTATTTCTCTCAGAAGCAGGACAATGCATTCACCTCTTCCAGTGATATGCATGTGTAACCCGGGTGGCAACCCAATAGTTGCCACCCCTGCCCAATATTAGGGATGGTGTGGTGAGAGTGGGGCAGGGCTTCTGGCCAGCACCAATTTACTTCCAATTACTTTCCACCAATTTACTTTAACACTTAACTGATTTAACTATTTACACTTTATTTACAAAACAAGAATAATAGGAAAGGCTATTTACAAGTGAACTGAAATGGCATAACCAGAATCACAAAACCAACCACAATGCATTAGTCAACCCTTGACTCAAGAACCACAGGTAGGGGAACTGGCTGCTTTCAGCCACTGCTGAGGTACTACAGCAAGGAAGCAAGGTGCTCACACCCAGCAGCTCCAACAGGCTTCCCAATAAGCGACAGACTGCAACAGGTTAAGTTCTTCTGGTCTGCAGCAATCAAGTTGTATCCAACCTCAACCCCCCAAAGAGGCTGAAGGGTGACTCTCCGCGGCAACCAAAAAGGCAAGCAACAGAGTAGGCTCCTGCAGCAATTGGCATGACCAAGCACAAAGCTCAGGGACTCCATCTGATGACAGTCAGCTGCAGAATAAGGGACAGAACTGAGTCCCCTCTGGGGCAGTCGATGGCAGAGGGTCAGCAGCACAGGCAGCTCCCAGGGGTCGTTGCTCTAAACCCCTGCTCCAGATAACTGGCCAGGCGCCCCACACACCTCGCAGCTCACCAGTCCTGCTCCGAGCGCCGGCCTGCGCCCTGAGCTCCCAGAGGCCCTCGTCCTGGCGCTCTGTTGCTCCTCAGGATCCCAATGCCTTGTCTGCTTCTGTCCCGCTTCCCCAGGGAAGGTGAGGGGTTTCCTCAACTCACTGGCCCAGCTCCCTGCTCTGGATAAGGATGCCGCCTGCGCTCCTGGCTGCTGTGTCTTCTCCACAGTGGAGTTGGGGGCCGACTGCCACCCCTAGCCTCCGGGACGTCCCGTCCGCCACATCCAGCTCACTGGAATGGGGCCTGGGGG
>NW_005842465.1:490209-497061 GCF_000455745.1 Alligator sinensis
CTGGTGCTTTTATCCCCTCCAGCAGTCCCTCCCTGGCTTGCAAACCGGCCAACCAGGGCTCCGGGTGGCTGGCCCCCAAGTCCGGCCATCCCCCTTTCATGCAAATGAGGGGATTGAAAACCCCTGCTTTTCACTGGCTTCTCCTTTTCCACAGGGCAGGGCTGCCCTGCTCCACCCTTGGGGTCGCTCAGACTTCACCGGCACTGTTTCTAGCCCAGGGTAAGAATCTCAAGCCAATGTGGTGAGCCCGCATTGGCAGTCTGTTACACATGTAGATTGTAACTATATTAAATTGCAGCTGCTAAAGTTGTGCATATCTAAGAGTTGCACTGGAGAATTTAAGAGCTGTAACTGAGGAGCATCTTGAGCCACTGTTGTTTAATAAAGGTTAGACTACCTGGGAAGCTCCAGAGTGCTGGAACATATGGACAGTGACACAACAGAAAACTCTGTAATTAAAGTAATGGTTAGCTACAGCCAAGGAAGGACCCTGACAAGATCTCTTGCAGTGTGCAGATAAACAAGGCCTTTTGGTCACTCCAGACGGCAGAACTGCTCCCGGTATCTTTGGTATTGACTAACATTAGGGTGAAATAAACTCCCCGAGACCATGGGAACTGGGGGAACGTGCCCAGATGAGTGAGAACGTGCATTTCCCTGGGGACAGGCTGCTGCTGCTTGTCCCTGGGAAATGCCCATGCCATGTGCACTCTGGTGCAGGGCAGGTTACCCTGGGTGGGGCAGGGGAGGCTGGAGCCCGCAACTGTGCTGGCCCCAGCAGCCTTACCTGGGGTCCTGGGGGCCTCCAGGAGCTGCAGCCATGGCACTTCTGCAGTAGGAAGCCTGGCCAGAAGTTGGAGTGTGGCTCTGGCCAGCCAGGTTTGTTTTGGGTGGCGTGCGCTGCCGCCATGTGCACCACCCCAATTTTTTTTGGCATGGGTTTCTTTGATCCTTGGATCTCCCGGGGTCAAAAACTCCCCATGCACTGCAAAGTAGCAGCATGGGGAATGCCTGCATGTGCAGTCTGTGGCACCACAGATGGGTCTGCAGCGCCACGTACCACACATCTGCACTCATCTGGATGCGCCCAGGGTGTTACATATTCATGACCCATTCCACAGCTGGCTAAAAAGGAGTGGACTCTGCAGCTCTTCTGCCCTGAGTTACTGCTAGGGTCAGTGCTTCTCAAAATGAGCCAGTTATTCCCAGTTATTGCAGAGAAGGAACATTGGTAGCAGTTAGAAGGGAGGTAGTTGAGATTGATGTCCAGCAACTTGCTCTGCAAATCCTAGGGAGTAGCATAGCCTTAGTAAACACCCTCACAGTGGAGAAGTGCACAGGAATGCTGTCTCAAAGTGGCTTGGGTGCTATTCCTCAGACTTCAGTCAATAGGGCCAGGTAGACAACCTGAACCTCTCATGCTGCTCCACAGCTGAGCCAACCGCATTCCCAGTGTGTTGCAGCGTTTTCCAGCACTGCAGAAAGCTGCCTCGCTAGACCAGCCAGTGGGGGCTCTCAGGAGCTGATGCACTCCTGCCTGCCCCACCCTGGGATGAGCTGCCTGCCTGCCAGGTGTTGTAGGGTCCCCTGAGGGCTGCTGCAACCTGGAGACTGAGCCATGCTGAGAACCGGGGAGCTGCAGCAGCTTCTGGAAAGGGCTCCCTCCTCTACCCTTCAGCTGTGTGTGGCAATTTTACTCAGGAGGATCTGGGCCTAAGGGGCCAACTCTTCTCTGGGTGGAGCTAGGCCAGAATTACAGGCCCGCACTCAGGCCCTGTTGCTGTGAAGGGCTCACATGTAAGGGGTGGGGGTTTCCTTGCCAGGAAGCCCCACCCTCATTCTACATTTTTTCAAACAAACCAGCTTTTCCTTCCCCCTGAACAATGATGCCTCAGCACCTGCTAGCTGTTTTGCCATCTCTCTTCAGAGCCTCCTCTCCTCCCGTGGGAAGGCAAGTGTCACGACCGATCAGGCATAACGCATCCTAAATGGACCCGGCCTGTGCCGATTTCCCTTCCCACTGATCCGCAGGGCTGAGACTGCTGGAGAGAACGGGAAAGCAGGCAAGGAGAGAGCAGGGAGCGAGGAGCTAAAAATAGCCCTTGGAAATACCTCCCTCTGCAGAAAGCTGCTTCGGGAGCTGTGCAGCTCCTGTCAGCATGGATGGATGCACATGCCTGCCTGCTGACCAGCCCTGGGGCTCCCTCCCCTTTTCACCCTTATCACCACCTTGCGCTGCAGCCCGGTGAAGGGAGCCTTCTGAGCAATGTGCCAGCCTGTAATGCAAGGGAACTGGGGTCGGTTGTGGGCTCTGCCACGACCTTCCTGTGTGACCCTAGGCAAATCGTTCCCTTTTTCTGTGCCTCTGTGTCCAGTCTGTTGCATGGGCACCTTCTTTCCTGTCTTGTCTCTCTTGGCTGTCAGCTCTTTGAGGCAGGGAGTGGGCCTGGAGGGCACCTAGCATGAGGGGGCCCTGGTTGTGGCTGGGGCATCTGAACCCGACCATCATGGAAATCATGCCACACTCTCTGGCACAAGCAGACCACAGTAGGGGCTGGGGGGGACACCTCCCACCTCAAGGTTCAGTATTGCCAGGCCATTCTCTGCACCAGGGATTTGCAACCGGTGGTCTGCATCACCCTGCTGAAGATCCTTTTAAGTGTGTTGCAGGATACAATGCAACATCAACACTGTTAGGTGTGCAAATATGATTCTCAAGATAAACCCAGAGATTTCAAATATAGATGCACAGTGTCAAAACCATTTTGCTCCGTGGTGGTCTTTCTGAGTTATTTGCCACAGACAAATTGCTCTATTATTTTCCTGTAATCAAAAAATGAGTGAAAACTAAGAGCTGGCATTTTCTGAGCAGTGCCTTGAGTCTACATAGTTTGAGATCCACTGTTCTACATCCTAAGGCCTGTTCCCTCTCCCTTGCTCAGCTGAGCACTCTGCTCGTGCCAGCGGTCCCATGAAATCCACAGGCATATCCTTGTGCTGAAGTCTGCAGGGGCAGGTCTTAGATTGCCTGACAGCACTCATGAGCTCCTTTCTCTCTGGAGGTATCAGACAGTGCCACAGTGGAGAAAGGGAGAATCTTTTCAGCCCTTCTTGGCCAGAGGTGTCTGCCCCATCCAGTTCCCACAGCCACTTTATACCCACAGAAAGGGGATTTCTGTTGCACTTGCCTTGGGGAACTGATCCACTGCATATTTGGAAAGACTCCTGATGACAAGGTTGCACTTTGCCTCCCTTGGTCCCTGGATGGTGAAACTAATTTAGAAATGTTCTTGTGTAACCCCTGCCTTTCCCCTTCTCTTACACAAGGGCTCAGAGGATGGGGTGCACCAGAGAGCAGATGAACCACAGCAGATGACAGGAAGATCTCTCTTCCTAGACTGGGAAGTTTTGGGCTGTTGCTCATGTAATTCATAGCAATATCTGGTGAGAACAAAGGACTCCCAGCTTCTACCCTCTTGAGTACAGATATTGACTGTCTGAAGGGCTGGTCTGATCCCACACATCTCCCTGCAGGAGGTTTAAAAGGGGCCAGGAATCTTCTTCTACACCTGAAGCATTACTTTTTTGTTTCCTAACCTGAGATCTTACATTGAAAGACAGTAAAAGTCCCTGGAGAGCCTCTGGAGAAATCTCTTTTTCCAAGGGTATAACATCCTGCTTCTCTTCTAGAGGCTGAGCCTTCTACCTACTGGTGCAGGGCAGAGAATGTGTCCACCTTATGCCAGGTGATGGATGGGAGGAGCCTGGGGAAGGGAGAACTGCACACTTGGGAGAAGGTGGAAACTTTTCTCTGCCAGGGTGATTTAAGCAACAGGACACCAGTTACTTGAAGCGGCTTAGGGACTTGGAATGCTAGAAGCAACCCAGGAGTTGATGGCTTGGTGGGCAGAGTGCTGGGGAGACAACTCTTCACTACATCAAATCCTGGATTGTCAATAGCTCCACACAAGACCATGCTGCAACTGAAGCAGCATTTCTCAGAAGCCATCTCCTTTCAGTATAGACTAATTGCAAGGAAAGGCAGACCAGCTCTCAGGGCTGCACTAGGGGACCAGGATGCCAGGTACAAGGGAAAGTGCAAGAGATGAGAATTAGCAAGCCAGGCAGTTCTGCATTTTCACCAGTAGGTGGAAGTAACAAGTCCCACACCTGGTTAGCACTGAATTTTAAAAATCGATTGTCCCGGCTGCCAAAAATTGTGATTGGTGAGATTTTCCATCTCCCTCATCTTGGAGAATAAAAGAAGTCCAGTTCAGGTAGTTCGATTTCTTTTTTTATCAAGTACTTTACTTTCTGCATTCATCTCAATGGCTGAGCTAGGAAGGCAATGTAGGAAGGCATCAGGTCATTCAGGGAACTGCTTGGATGGGACATTCGTAACCAAAATCATGAAAACTTCTGTATTCATAACGTCACCATCATAGATAAAACTGAGGAACTAGCCTGAGTCATGTAGTGTTAACAGCAGGAGATGTCACCACTTGAGATAAAGGAGCAATTTCTCTAGCTAGCAGCTGCAGTGAACTCCTATCTAGACCTGCCCCAAATGGTGATCTAAACCACACATTAAACAAATTGAGCTGAGGTGTTTTTTAAGGTCTTGTTTATTAAAAAACCCCTGTAGATATTGGGCTTAAATGGAGGTAGACTCACACTGCAGAGAAGTGCCACGTCACAAACACCATTCATGGTAATAAAATAAACAGGTCCATGTTCCTCTCCTATGTCATAAATGACAGCATCTGACATCAGAGCAGGGTGCTGTAAAACTCTCATTTGTGCTGCTTCATCCCTTTATACCTTTTAGCTCAAGTGAGCCTTCAGCAGGCAACTCCCTCTACCAAGTCCCAATTCTCCTTCCCCTACATGGCTCTGGAGGCAACACCCAAAAAAGTTTGCACATCTACAACCCTTCCCCTTCTCCCTCTCCAACTTCCTAGCTGCTGGCCCAGACTCTCCATACACAGCTAGTACTTAAAGAGAAAAGAGCAGGGTTCTCCTTACTGCAAGGAAACACCTCCCAGTTACACTGGAGGACACTGCCCGTATCCCATCTCCTTCCTACAAGCCATGCTGTACAGGCCTATAAATGCCAGGGATGCCTTAGATCTGCATTTCAGGGACAAGAGAAAATGAAGCAGTCTGATCTTGACCCAGCTCTGTCTTTCTCCCATTGTGGTCCCAGACACCAGGGTTGGCAGCCTAAGCTTTCTCAATTAAGTGCAGCATTCTTACTATACCAAGCTCTGCTTGAATTGCCAAAGTGTAAGGAAGAGAGAGGCCACTCAGGCAAGAGACAAGTGTATAGACAGGTCTGGAGTCATACTCATGGGTCAGGGTGTCAAGGCCAAGTACCAGCTATAAGGCAAGGTCCAGGGTCCTAGTCATGGGCTCACAGATAAGCAGTTTTGAGCTAACTGCTGCTGCTTCCCTGAAGTCCCTGAGCTGCATCTTGTGTGGCCTGAACCTATGAGAATAAATAGCTGAACAGTCAATCAGGTCACAGGCATGTGAGGATTAGTCATTCTACCATTGTGTGAGACATCATATCAGG
Source organism: Alligator sinensis (assembly GCF_000455745.1). NCBI lineage: Eukaryota > Metazoa > Chordata > Crocodylia > Alligatoridae > Alligator > Alligator sinensis. The sequence continues at coordinate 495,785 of NW_005842465.1, forward strand.
TGTCTGTCAGTACAGAGTACTATCTCCCCTATCGCCTGCAGGGTGGAGGCCACACACTGTGTAAAACAAGCCATGATGTCCTGAACCAGATTTAGAGAGGGAAGTCCAAAGGACCAGCACTGCCTAACGCTCAGAACAGGGAAGTGGAAAAAGCGGAGCTAAGATCAGCTGAGTATATGGAGCAGATGAAAAAGAGAAGGTCCTGAGTGGGGTCAAAGGAACCACAGAATAGAAAACAAAGCAGGGAAGCTCAACCAGGGACCAAACCACTCTCTAGACAGCTCACTGGTTTTGTGGAGGTTTTTCCTGTGGTCCCACAGGTGTATGCTTGCATTGTAATCCCCAGGACAGGTTAGCTTGACTCCTACATTCACAGGTGGTCTATACTGCATACAGTCATGTTAAGCTACCAGAGTTGGTTCCAGGATCCCTCCACAGCAGGGGTGGGCAAAATGCGGCCCGCCAGGCCATTCTATCCGGCCCGCGGGGCCCCTAAAAACTTTAGAAAATTAATATTTATCTGCCCCTGGCTGCCTGTCATACAGCCCTCAATGGCTTGCCAAAACTCAGTAAGCGGCTCTCCGCCCGAAATAATTGCCTGTCCCTGCTCCACAGCCTACAGCAGGCAGTGTAGGCATAGTGACAATGCCTACAATGCCAGACAAGTCCAGAGGAGCAATGACACCACGCAGCCGGACCTCCTGTATGTCACAGGCCGAGAATTTCATCCACTTACTCCTGTGCCGAGCCCAGTTACTGGTATTTGACTAAAGCACGGCTTCCAGACAGCCCCCAAGTCTAGATCCAGAGGCTTCAGGAGAGGGAGAATCCAGGGTTCCCCTTGGGAGCTCACTCTTGTTTAATCACCCTTGCTGTATCAAATGTATGCCTTGCGCATGTGTCCCCAGAGACTTCGCTCTTCATTTTTAAAGAACCACTGTACTACAATAACCAGGTAGTTTCTCTTTTCTAGTTGCTCCTATCTCCAGTTGCTCTGCCAGCATGATGCTACCAGTGTTTGTGCTGCAGCGCTCCTATCAACAAGGCAAACAAAGCCATGGTGTAGGAAAGTTGTTTTTGTTCATTTGTTTTCTTGAACAGGAAATCATCTCTGTTACTTTAAAGGCCAGAGGAACCAAAAGGCAGGAATCCAAATCTGCACTAAGGCAATGAATCGGCCAACTTGATTTTCAAGGGTGCTGAGCCCCCCAGCCTCAGTGAACTGAAATGAGAATTGGATGTTTGGTCCCTCTTAAAGCCAGGTCACTTCTGTAGGG
>NW_005842465.1:497092-498801 GCF_000455745.1 Alligator sinensis
GAAGTGGTGGTTCAGGCAGTGGGCCTGACGCAGGAGGTTTAGGTTCAACTGGCTCAGCCCCCCATGTGAGGGAGGTTAAAGTCCCGTAACCCATCTGTGCCTCAGCCCCCATCTATACATTAGAGACAATAATCCTGCTTCCTCGTCCTTGTCGCTTTAGTTTATTTAAGCCGCGCTCCTACAAGCACATGTGCATTTACATCTGCCATGAGCAGTCTTTATTTGCACGTGTTGTGGAGGACCGTGGGATGTTTCCCCAGGTAGTATCCAGTTGCCGTCGCTGTAGATATACAGACTGCTGGAGTCCACGTTCTGCAAGGACAGTGCCACCAAATTGGCTTTGAGATCCCAAAGGTGACGCAGAAAACACAACTGTGATACATGGTCAGTGGCAAAAGCTCAGAAAGTTTTATTGTGGTTGGACCGCACACCACTTGGCCTGACTAACAGTCAGTCCAATTTGGAGAAGCTTGTCCCTGCCTGGTAGTGACATAATGTTACTCATGCTCCCGTAGTCTCTATAAGGGACGGGTCTCTGGACCCTTGTATTTATAAACTTGCATGCCCTCTATCTCGTGCCAACTCTTCTCTCTCTTTGTTGAGATGTTCATTTCTGCTTGTTTTGTTTGCCAGGTTTACGTGCCCGTCCTTGTTATCTCTATCTCATTAGTAAGCTCTATCTTTTACATTTGTCCTCAAGTTTTTTAGGTGCTGTTTTCATACTCCCTTCAGTGCCTTTTTGCTCATTAGTGCATTTTTTTTTCTTTCTCACTGGGTCATTCAGTGGTCAGGAGGCCCCTTTCTCCCATACCGCTTTTTGCGATCGTAGTTTAGCACAGCGGTGCCTGACCTTCTCAGCCTGTGAGCCAGATGAGCGGTCCCAGGTCTGTCCATGGGCCACTGGATCCTATCCGCGAGCCCGCTGCAGTGCACGGTGCTGGCCCAGTTGACCATGTGGAAATAGCTTGCCTCCCATGTCAGGCCTCAGTCCCGGGAATTTTGTTCTTAATAAGAAAACCAAACAAAAATGTGGCTTAGATTTCCAGCAGCGCACTGATTTCCCACCTGCAGCCTGCTCCTCCTGGCCTGTCCACCGAATGTCCTTGGCAGGACCTAGGGGTTACAGTGGACAAGAAGCTGAATATGAGCCAACCACGTGCCCTCGTCGCAAGGAGGGCTAACAGCATCCTGGGCTGCATTCAGGTCAAGAGAAGGGATTGTTCCCCTCTTCCGAGCTGGTGAGACCGCGTCTGGAGCGCCGTGTCCAGTTTTGGAGCCGTCACTCCAGGAAGAACCTGGACAAATTGGAGAGGGTGAAAATGCTCCGGGGTCTGCAATATATGGGAGAGAACTGGGCTCATTGAGTCTGGAGAAGAGGTGATTGAGGGGAGCACCTGAAGGGGGTTGGAAAGAGGACGGAGGTCTACCCTTCTCAGCAGCCGCCCGCAACACAGCAAGGCGCCAGGGTGTCCAGGGAGCCCCCCACCCTGAGGGTAGACAGGACAGGTCACTCCTGAGAGGTGTGCAAGCCCGGGCAGACAAAGCCCGGCTGGGCTGGGCTGGGCTGAGCCAGCTGGGGGTGGCCCTGCCCGGGGCAGGGGGTGGGTCTGAGCGGCGGAGCTCCCTCCCCGCGCTTCTGCCGGCGGCTCGCGGCCGCACAGCTGACTTGTTGCTCCGGGAGGCGCCGGGGCGGCCGCGGGCCGAGGGAG
>NW_005842465.1:498911-500859 GCF_000455745.1 Alligator sinensis
ATGGCCCGCACCCGGGCCGGCTCACTCCGCTGCTCTGGGGGGAAGCCTGCAGAAGGGACGTCTGGCCTGCAGGACCCCCCTGCCTCCCCTCCCCGGCACACAGTGCCCCGAGGCCTCCTAGGGCTGCCTTCCCCGTCCCGTGGCCTCCCCCCGCCTGCTCGGGCAGGGGTCCTCTGCCCAGCAGCATCCCTCTGCCCCGGGAGCTCCCAGCACGTGGGTGGGGATGTCGGAGAGGCCTGGGAGTAGGTGTGTGCATGGGGGGGGCAGCCCTTCCCCATTTCGGACCCCCTTGTCTAGCCCCTTCTTGCAGCAGTTCAGTGCCTCCCTCCTGATATCAGATTCACCCAGAGAGCTGCGTCTGCCTCCCTCCTGGGTTGGATTTCGGGAGGGGGGTCAGGCCCCCACTTGGGGACTCATGGGCAGACTGATCCGGTGGCATCCTTTCCGCTAGCCACTGAAACGCGCCTCCTCGGAGGGGGAAGGTAGTCGCTGTTTAACAGCAGGCAACAATTTTGATGAGGACGGGAGGGTTTGTTATAAATGTCAGGAGTGCTTTCACAGAGTGAGGCTTGCTTGTGGCTCCCTGCGGCCTTTGAAAGGCTTGCGGATGGCCAGTGTTGTCTTTTGCAGCAGCAAAGACGGTGTCTCTTCTTGTCCCCACCCGCCCTGCCTGGGAGCCAAAGCTGCCCTTAGATGCCAACAGCCCGCTGCACCGTGCACTTGCTCCGCTGCCTGCCTCACTTGGACTTGCAGTTGCTAACGGGGATGTGACAGTGTCCCTGAAGGCAGATGGTGAAACATGTAGCGGAGGGGGAAGAAAGGATGCAGAGATGCCTTGTGTTTGGGACTTGCTCTGAGGGGAGGAGGGGGGAGGCTGAGGGGGCATTAGCGGAAGTGGTGGGAGGTGGCAGCAGCCTCAGCTGTCTTCTTGAAGGCTTTGTCTGAGAACGGCCTCCTGTTCCATGAGTTTAGGCTCCTGACCCGCCTCTTGGAGAGAGAAGGAATGAGTCAGGGACACCTGGACCTTGTTGGTGCTCGGAAGATTGTTTTCACGATCCTTGTACTGGGAACACAATTCCAGACTCCTTGGAAGTGCCTCCATGCAGAGGTAAACTCCCCTAGTTTGTGGAGAGATGTCACAAGCCTCCCTGCTGTCATGTTACTCTGGGTTTGCACCAGTGACATAGGGCAACATTTGCTCCGTAAATTCAGCATTCCTAGAAGCAGGCAAAATCCTGATGACTTGCACCCAGCTCTGATTTTGGCCCTGCTTAGTGCGCTGTCCCCCTGGATCTCCCTGCAAAGGGCAGTGTAAGACTTGGCTGTGAGAGAGAGAGCATCCCTGACCTGTTACATGAAAGGTACTTCTGGGCTCCTCGCAGAGAGGAGCCTGACCACTGATACCAGCCGTGACATTGCAGCAGGACCCTGCTGCGGAGGGGGTTGAGGAGATTGATAGAGGAGGAGACAAGACCATAGTGGGAATGATAAAAAGCAGACAGGAGGCTGTGGCAGCACATCTTCAGACTTTCATAGCAGGCCCCTGCTGTAGGCGTTGCACTTGATCACTGCTGATATTCTGCTGCCAGAACGAAACCTGGAAAGCAAGATCAAGGTTTCTCTGTGCCCAGGAGTTTCCCAGGACTTTCAGTCCCCATGGTGCAGAGCAGTGACTTGTCCACCGTTCCTGGGAGAGTCAAAAGTAGGGCCTGGGCTGGTGAGCTCCCTACTCTGCCTTCCCATCCCTGGAGCATTTTGATCATGTTGGCTGTGGTCCACTGGGATCTACTGAGGGCTCTTTCTTGAATGACCACAGCACTCAGGTGTGATGGAGCCTGCCTTGTACTGAGTCCATCAGTGGCCAAAAACATGCTAGTGATGCCTTTGCAATCACAGTCCCTGTCACACCCGGGGCATGTTTTGTTCTCGTTCCCTTTCATCTTTGCTG
>NW_005842465.1:500890-508718 GCF_000455745.1 Alligator sinensis
TTTGCTGAGGATGGGGAGCGTTGCTGAATGGCAGGGCAGGCTTTGTTCCATCTGCCTGAGGAGGATGTCTCATGTCAGGGAATCCCAGAGATGCTGGCAGCTTGCGTGGGGGAGGGAATGTCTGGAGGCTCGGAGGGCCTGGGTGTAAAGCTGGCAGTTGCTTTCCCTCTGCTGAAGGCCATGGGCAGGCAGATCATTGTCTCTCAAGGGGGCAGGCTGTCTGGGAGCACAGTGCATGCGTGAAACCCTGGAAAATTTCCACCCTCCTTCCTAGAAGAGGAATGGTCACACGGGGAAGGAGGATGTGCGTGCTGCCACGGGCCTGGGCTGCAGAAAACGTCAGCATGCACCGCGTCTGAGGAGCATCTCCCCGGGGAGCCCCTGAGACACCAGCTGCAGGCACGTGGGCCAGGCAGCTATCAGCTGGCTCTGTTTCCATAAATGAATTAGCTGCCTGTTTGCATATGTTCTGCCACTTAAGCAAAATTAGTTGCTTCCCCTCTGATGCTCAGGGTTGCTTCTCTCCTGACAAGTGTTGTGACTGCCTGGAGACCCGAAGGGGAGGCTGCTTGGCTACTGAGGAAGGGACTTCGTTCTAGGTTGCCTCTGAGGTGAGAGGAGCAGCTGGGATCTAGGCACTGGATATGCCCAGAGATAAGGACTGAGGGGACAGGGATGAAAGGAGATGGGGATGAAGGAGAGGAGAGGCTGGTTCTTTGGGACATGAGGCTGGATAAGGTTGCAGAACAGGAGGGTATGTGTTTCTGGGAGGTAGGTATGGGCATGAGGGGCTAAGGGACTTGCCTGGGTTCATACAGAGAGTCTGTGGTTGAGTCAAGGGTAGACTTCAGATCCCCAGGCCTGTGCATTAACCATGAATGCCTGACCTGCCCCACCACCTTTCCCAGATAACAATCCTTGTGAAGGGGAGTCCAGTTGAGAGGGATTCCTCATACTCCCATCACCCTTAGGGCTTTAACTGCCTTCCCAACTTGCCATGTCCTTTCCAGAGCCCGTGGATGCTTCACGTTGACTGACCAGAGAGGGTCTCTGAATAATGTGAGGCCTTTCTCCTTTGGGCCATCGGAGCCATCTATGTATTCATCACAAGATCTGTGCACCTGGAGCAGGTTAGCTGTCTGCCTTTGCCTCAGCCCACACACCAGCCTCTGCTCTCAGCTCCAGTAGGAAGTCTAGCAGGGGAACCCAGCAGTGCTGCTGTCTCATTGGGACCTTTGTTCCTCTTGGAAGTGGCTGCCTTTCTCAGCCACTGGCTAACATCCCCTCCAGCCCCCCTACACCTTCCTGCATCTTCTCTGTCTGCTGTGGTTCTGGCAGGTACCTGTGATGTTAATCTTGTCCTTGGTCACTGTTTGGGTCAGAAGTCAAGACTGGAGGAGAAATGTTTGGCAGCCAAACATGTGGTCCATATGCATGGAGTACAGCAGGGTATGGGATGGGGAGGGGCTGCATGTGCAGTAAGATCAGGGTGATGATTTAGGCCTGTTGTTGGCCCTGGAAATGTGTTGCAGGTGTACAGAGCAAATAGGAAACTCTATGAGTGCCTGCCCCTGTGTGCAGTGATAGAGGTGGTAGCTAGCAGAAGGAGTCATGGTAATACATGGAGGCTTCGAGCACTGCATTGGTGGGAGACCTGCCTTTCAGTCCCAGCCTTGTAAAGGGGTCTGTGTACTGCTGGCTGTTGAAAGAGTAGTGCTGAAGAGCCCTGGCCTGCAGAAGGGTAGTGGTTGAGTTTTGAACCTCATCAGTGAAGGACTTAAGGCAGGGCCTGGACTGAATGGGAGCCCCTGAGAGCACTGAGGGGACTTCATCTTCACAGCTTCTTCGCCATAATCTTGGCCAGGGCAGCAGATGCCTGAGCCCATGAACGAGCTTTTGTATTCAGTTCCCAGGCTCCCCCACCAGCCAGCTCCCATGGCCTGCAGCGTTGGAGCCATACAGCGCAGTGAGGGCTGGCTTCAGAAAGCCGTCTTAAGTGGGGATGTGTCATGAGGACAAAGTTGGCAGACGGGCAGTCAGGCCTGAGCCTGGTGATTTCATTCCTCATCCTCCATAGCATCAGAACCAAACCATAACCCCATGTAGGATGGATTTGGTTTAGAGTACCACGACACAGCTCTGTCCCTGAATGGAGATGGAGCAGTAGGTGAAGTCGTGGGTGCTCTGGAGGGTGGGATCTTCTAGGAATAAAATCAGGCCACTAAGTTGGCTCTAACTATCTGAAGTAAAAGGACTATGGGAACCAGATTAAAGAGGCTGTAAAGACAAAAGCTTGGCCTAGTGGTTGGAATGAGAGACATGAAGTGGGGGCACCAACTATCCTGTGTAACTGGACAAGGGTGATCTCAGGACTAAAGTCAAAACCTAGCAGCCTGAAGACCTGGGTGCTAGGCCTGTTTCCACCATTGGTTTCCTCTTTGATCTTGGATAAGAGGTCACTGAGGGCCTCAATATGTGGGTCAGAGGATTCTGGCATGTTTTAAGGATTTTTTGAGCCCTGTGTTATGCATCCATTCTGGTGTTTCCAGCTTGGTACTACATAGACTCATAGATGCTGGGGTCAGAAGGTACCTCAACGGATCATTGAGTCAGACCCCCTGCCTAGGCAGGAAAGGGTGCTGGGTTCAGATGACCCTAGCCAGATGCCTATCTAGGTCTTGACCCTGACATGATCTTGGCCCTGCATAGTGCAGCACTGTCAGACCCATCAAATGAACTATATGCCAAGTCTCTCCATTGAGGCCCACAGGTTGAGCCTCCAGCTTCATCAGCTACAGGAGCTCCCCCTGAACTTTCCCCAGAGCTCCTGTGCTCTGCCAAGTGCGCCCCTTTCACTCTTTGTGAGGGACAGAGGGAGGGAGAGAGAGATCAGCCCCCACCCCCGATCCACCCCCACCCCGCTTTGGCCTTCTCCCAGTGGCACTTAGTCTTGAACAGCTGCTGCCAAGCCATTTTGGTGTGGAAGGGAGCCTGGAGCCACAGAAGAATGAAACAGATTTAGAACATGAAAATGTGGGTGACACATTTATTATATAAAATAATAGTTTGTACAGTCATCAAAGCAGCTAAATAAAGGTTATGGTGGGAACTGTATTATTTAGGGCTAGAGCACCATAATTACCTTCCATTAGATCTGCTTTTTTGTAACTGAGACACATCCTAGGAGAAGTTTCTATTTACCTTGGTCGGCTACCAGAGCAAATATAGATTTACTCAGTGTGAGGGCGTCATTCCGTCGGCATGGAACTGTGCATGTGTGTCTGTCGATCTGTGAGAGGGCGTTTGTGGGTTTCACGGCTCTCAGCGAGTGGTCTGCCTCTCTGTGAATGTGTTTGTGATCTCTATGTAGAGATACCTCTGTGTGTGTGCATGCGTGTGTGCATGCATGTGTGTGTGCTCTACCTCCTTTATCTATGTAAAGAATCCAAGTGCAGTAATGAAAATTGACTGCAAACAAAGATCATCCAAAGTACCGGAAGCTTCACATACTACCATGCACATAAGCAAAATCTGTCTGTTGTTCACAGAACAGAGCAGGGCTTATACCTACTGTCAGCCATCCGGGTGAGTGGGAGATGCAGCTGGCGATGCCTCCTCCGCTAAATTTGGGGCTGGGTACTCAGCACTGGGATTGGGCAGTTCACTTAGACAGCTACTTGAATGGTAATTGAGGGATTTGCAAGCAGGAAAGAGGAAAGAAGAGAAAGTTAAAAGGGAGGCATGGAAGGAGGAATAAGTTGCAAAGTGAAGGGTTGAGCATAGAGGGGAGAGAGCAAAAGGCTGAATGTGGCATCTCCTTAGCTTCTCCAGGGAGTACTGGGGCACTGGTTTCTCTGCTGTGGTGTGTGCCACACACCTATTACATGGGCCATTGTAGGTGAGATGCCAAAGCTCTCTGGGTAGGATATCCTTGAGCTATGCATGTCATGTTGTTCTGTACTCTTAAGTCACTGTTGTGCCCCCTTGCACCTCAGACTCCTCTGCCCAGATGTGGCTGCATTTCAGAGATGGGAGAAGTGCTGCTTGTATGCACCACACACTCTGTGGAGAGTGCCTTCAGCTCTTTTGATATTGGAAGGTGCCATGGAAACATAAGCTACTGTTTTATAGATGGGAAACTTTCATAGAAGTCTGGATCACACAGTGGCTTTGATGCTGGGACCCTGAGGATTGCAGGTCCTGACCTTCAGGTCCCTGATTTTGGAGTGACACTTGTGTTAGGCGCTCAGGATCTCTAGGCTGTGCACGGGGAAAGTCAGGCATTGCAAAAGGATTCCAGGGACCCACATGCTGACTGCCTAGAGCTGAGCATTGGGGCTGTCTGAATTTCCATCCTTTTGTGGGGATTTGTTGTTTAACGGGGCGGGGGGAGGAAGAAAGTGGCTGGGGTCACAGCCTGAGACTTTCTCTTCAAGGGAGATATCAACAACCTCTCTTTCAAACATCAAGTAGGGATCACACTGTTCTTTTAACACATGGCTGCAGGGGGTGCCCCCCCTCCCACCTGTTGAACAACAGCCCGAGGATGTGGGAGACCCAGGTTCAGTGATCTTCTCAGCTTGAGAGATGTCAAATGCTGGAGAGCCTTGAGCCCCAGGCTATGGAGTGGTCTGGGGTGTGGGGAGCACCCTCTGCCCTTCCTGATGAAGCTGGGCCACTGCTTAGGAAACAGCTCAGGACTCATGGGGCCAAAGAGGGAGAGAGGATGCAAGTAGGGACATGGCTGAGCATGGTTAGGACCCTCACTTGGGAGAGGGGACTCCTGGGTCCTTTTCCCTGCTCCAGGATTGTTTATGCATTCATCTAATGGCTGTTTCACATACTCACACCAAGATCCAAGACCTTTGCCCCCCTCCTCTCCCCCGCCCCCAAAATTGTGTGCCGTAACTGCTGGCTGATAATGTAGTGCTTCCTTCTCTCTGCCATAGTGAGTGTCCATGCAAGTGTAACGGGCCTGATAGAGAAGTGGCTATTTACGGCCATTGGTACACACTGGTTTCCTGGGTCCACATGGGCTTCCCTGGGGGGAAGTAGGCACCTGCATACAAGTTTGTGAGAACCACTACTGACCTCTGCTAGGGCCAGGTTCCTGGAGGCAGTGGGGGGTTAGGAAAAGTTCACAACTGTTCCTAGGCAGGACAAGGTCTTTCTGCATCATCATTTCACAAGGTAGGTGGTTGAGAGAGTTGCAGGTAGAGATTTGGCCGTGGGGGAGTGAGGCTAGCCAACTTGAGTTGAGCCTCCCTTCTCTTTTGGTAACAGGGCTTCAGGCAGGTCCCATATAGCCCAAGAAGGAAGACCTTTTCACCTTCCCTCCCAGGGCTTCATTGCTCCTTCTCCCTCAACTCTGTCTTGGTCTCAGCAGCTTTCTTCTCCTGATAAGTGTTACCTCTGCCCACTCAGAAGTCATAGATAATATTGTGCAACTGGAGCCATCCTCCAGTACCTCCCATGATGGCTGTTGGGTGCAGGCAGGTGATGCATTCTAGTTCATCCAGATTGAAAAGTAAATATTCAAAACAATGCCATGATCGAGGAGTGCAGAAATGGGAGTGAAGTGCCTCCTTGGGAGGTAGGGGCTAAGGCTAAATCTGCAAATGGTGTAAATTGGATTAGCTCCTTCAGAACCACTTACCCTGCAGCACTTTAGACCATCTGAAGACCTGGCTCCGAATGTGTTGAGTTAGGTTATTGTCTGCCAATGAATGGCTAAGCTCCAGGAACTCCATTGTCTTTTATTGATCATTTGTTGATTAGATGATTGGGGTAATTGAATTGGACTGGAATTTTAGAAAGATCTTGAAGAGCAAAGTACCCATCACCAGAGTCCTGGTTTTCTTTGATTACAACCCCCCCACCCCACCCCCCAATTTTTGGATTAAAAAAGTAACCCAAAACCCAAATTTTTCCATGATTAAAATGAAACCAAACCTCACTAAATATATATTATATAGCTATATATAGCTATATATTAGTGGGGTTTCATTTTAATCATGGAAAATGTGGATTTGGGGTTACTTTTTTAAAGCTGAAAATTGGGGATTTTTTAAATCGGAGAAAACCAGGATCCCTACCCACTGTAAAACTCCAACAGCAAGCTTTGCTCATGAGCTAAGCGTAAGTTATGTGAGTGTGTTGAAGCTGCACATGTGAAGCTGAAGTTACTTTCTGTTGAATCTACTATTTCCAATGAAGGTTTAGTTTTACTTGATGTCTCCAATATATTCTATGCCTGCTAGTCTAGTGGCACTTTATTACACTTGTGACTGAAGTCACTTATTTATGAAGGCCCTGGGACAAGGGACAAACATAACACTAAGAGTTGGGAATCCTGCCCTAGGCGATTCACACCACAATGCAACAGACACTTGTTTGCTCGTGTACCAAAGCACGTGTGCAGACAGCAGCTCCATATATGTTGTCATGCTTATTGGTGTGTATGTGGCTGATAAGGCTACATGTGTGCAAGCATGTATTTTCAAGGGTCACCTGTGTATGAGCGGTGGGTGTGAGGGCATATCCATTCTGCATATCTACATGCTTTAGTGTGGGGTGTGCCAGTATGTGTTGTGTAGCTATAAGCCAGTGGTTCTCAAAATTTTGTGGGCTGCGTGCCACCTTTTAAAGTTTCCTATTCTGCTGTATGCCCCTCTGATTCAGAGTGACACAGAACAAAATGTAATACCTTATGTCAGTACAGCAATACTAAATACTTGGATACCTTGAGAGAGCTTATAACATTATCATTTGCTTTTATTTTTTCTTCCTTTTCTTCCATTAATTTTCCTTTTTCCCTTCTGCTTTCCCATGCCTTCCTTTTGCACACCTTCTAAAAGTCCCCCATAGACTCACAGGGGTCCGTGTACCTCAGTTTGAGAAACACCAGTCCATATCTCTGTGTGTCTATGTATGGATGCATATTGATGGCTCTGTACTTTGGGGTCTTGTGGGTGTGTGTATGCAGCTGAGTGATGGGTAACTGTCTGTGTTGGGGATCAGGTGTATATTTGCATGCAGTTGTGCATGTACACACCTTTTGAGTGTATCATGTGTTTTGAGTGTGTCTTGTGTATGTCTGTGTGTGTAGCTTTAGGAAAGTGCCTAGCTCTGGTGTGCATCTAGATGTATATGTACACTTCTCCTTGTGTCTATGCCCAAGGGTTTTTTTTTTCTTATTTGCTCTAAAGACCTCTGACTTTTCCAAGGCTGTTCTGTGCACTGAGGGAAGGCAGTCGGGACAGTTCTAGTCCAGGGAGGACTCGGGCATAGCCATAACCTAGTTACGCCTAGAACAGCCTCTGTGTGCAATCTGGCAAGGCCATTCTACTTTTCAGGGCCTAATAATCTGTCATTTTCCCACAATAAACAGTAATTACCAGAATATTGCTGGTGACTTCTCTGTGGGCTTAGTCTGTAATAGCAACTGTGGATCTAATTAGCATGCAGGCTGGCAGGCAGGGCTATTGCTGGAGGGAATGATATGAGCAGTTTGCAATTGCAGGGCTGTTCCCCACGGAGCATTTTCTTTCTCCGATCTGGATTTAAAAGTCCCAAGTGAAGGAATGGCCAGTCCCTCCTTTGAGGAAATGCTATCACAACTATGTTAACAGAGATTTTGCCATTAGGGCAGTTTTCCTGACATACTACCTAAATTATTTTCTTCTGAAAGGGAACGTTGTCAGCCTAGAAATCCCAGTCTTGAACTTGGTGTCCTTATGCATGGCAGCTGTAGGAGGCAGAACTGAGAGCAGGGAAGGCATTTTCCTCCCTAGATTTCCAGTTTGTGTCTGCTCAGCATCACTCTTTC
>NW_005842465.1:508900-541630 GCF_000455745.1 Alligator sinensis
TCTGGAACCTGGTGGGGAAGGGCCCGGACAGTGCGGTAAGGTGACACAGTGAATCAGCAGCACTGAGCGACTTCAGTGGGAGCTGCTCATGTGGAAGGCTTGGAAAACAGGGCCTTGCCCTTTGGCTGCTCCAGAAAAAGAGGTTCCTTTCAGTGAATCGGTCTCTGGTCTCACTGTGAGCCCGGTGCATGCTGGGATTTCCAGCAGTGCTGTGCCATGCAGACACAATCAATACAACTCACAGTGCTTTCATTACAGGTGCTCCAAAACCAGAAAACACTGCATTTAGGTAACTCATTTAAAAACCATTTTTAAAGCAACCAGCCATCTCGAAATTGGGAGTTGTGTCCAGGCGTGTCCTGAAACGGGACTTTTGTCCCAAATTTGGACAGTTGGTCTCTAACTTTTCTACAGCACCTGGCAGCATCCTGAGCAGAGGCAAAAGTAATTAACCTGGGTACAGGGCAGGTGAACATGGCTATCCTGTTTCTGAGGTGGGAAGCCGTAGAGCTGACTAGACCCATAGGAGCCCATTTCAGCAGCTGCACTAACCAGAACCAGAACTGAAGCTCTGGCTCCAGAGGTTTGTGGAGCTTTCAGGAGCACGTCTGGGATGTTGCTACTGCAAAGTCAGTTGCTTTGTTCATTAGGTTTTGCAGACTGAGAGTAACACATACCTGGGGGCTGTGAGCATGAAGTGATGTCTGTGAAGTTCTTGGATGTGTGTGGCTCCCAGGAGCTATACTGACACTTCCCGTTAGAAGACTTTTTACAGGTGCTTTTAAGTGGGTGTCTAACTCTGGCTGAATAAGGTTTGCTGAAATAAAAAATAAATAAAAAGTGGTTCAGTCATTTCTCAAAATGAAGTTAGGGCTAACGAGCATATTGTTTTGGCCATGTTAAAATCCTGCCATTTGTTTCACTGAAAGATTCTAGTGCCTTCATATTTTGAAGAATGGTCTTGACATTTGGCAGATGACTGCCCTGATGACAGGAACCTTTAACTTTTCCCTAGAAGAACTGCTGAAGTTTGGCCATATTATAACCCCTTGAGAAAGCTCTACTGACATATGCTCAGCCAGGACCTGTTATAATTTAGAAGCTAAATTTGCAGAAGATCCCATCTGCACTGAGCATGCTTCAGTCTAAGCTTGCAGGGGCTGAGAGAGCATTTCTTTTCCATTGCTACTGGTTCAGGCTGGAGTAGAGCCAGGCACAAGAGCTGAGAGCAGAGAAACTCTCTCTCCTGGGCTAATGCTTCCCCCTTGGCACTCAGGCAGCATGGGGTAGGAAACAGCCCAGCACAAATTCACAAGGTGAAGAGCTAGACCTGAGGAGAGGCTGGAGGGAATAGTTTAGGACAAGGAGCTTGGGGAAGAGACTGAAACTCAAGTTTGAGAATAGACAGGGAGGGGCTGGGCAAGGAGATGGGAGGAGCTGGGATCTGAGGAGTATTAAAACATGGGGTGGAGACAGACAGGACTGGCAGAGAGACAGGTTGGAAGATGTGGAACAGAAAATTTGGGAGAAGGCTTAGCAACCTTGTAAGAGCGATGAGCCATTGCTTGTGACCTAACCACTGCTTCAGGCTGCTGATCCCCCTCCATAGCACCCCAGCCCTGCGTTCTGTGCTGAGGGATACTGTCTTGCCCCACTACTGCAGCCTCTGCTTCCTGTCTCCACAAAGCACCGGTGATGGGGAGTGCTGAATTTGGCTGTGAGGATAGGCAGAGGCTGCAGTAGTGGATTGAGGAAGCAGCCCTCATCAGCACAAAGCTGGGAGGGCTGGTGTGGCTGCAGTGGTTGCGGTGGCTTGGGCACTGCGGGGAGGACCAGCAGCATGCAGCAGAGGAATGCGCATTGCAAGGCAGAGAAGGTGCCCCTATTGCTGCATGACTACACGGGCTCGATCCAGTCTCTTTATAGGCTGTGGACCATCGATAGGATGTCAGCCCCTGGTTTGGAGAGAAACAGCGGTGTAAGGGTCTGTGACCACTGGAGAACACTCCCCTCTAGGATCTAAAGTAGAACCCAAGATCCCCGAGTCTCAGCATGGTTCTGCCATCAGCAAATGACCCTGGCCAAGTGTGTGTGTCACCTTCTCTGGGTGGCTGGTCAGCACAGAAGATTACCATCTAATACTGCTCACTTGAGACAAAATATTGGAGGATCATGTTGTGTAACGGTGCTCAACCTTTTGGTCGCATAGGCCAGATGACGATAGGCATGGGGCCAGTGTGCAAGCCCGATCAAGCCCTGCACCTCCTTCCTCAGCCCTGCACCACTGAATCAGGGGCACATGCTGCTTTCCCAGGGCCTGTATGTGGGATCAGGACTCCATGCTCTCAGATCTGCACTGCCTCCTGGGGGGCCATGCTGCCTCCCTGAGCTCTGCATCACTCTCCCAGTGCCTTACACCACCTCCATCAGCCCTATGTCATCTCCCTCAGCCCCATGCCACCATATCAGAGCCCTATGCCACCTTCATCTGGCCCCTGTATGCCCAAATTGAGCTCTGGGCCTCCTCCACATGCCAATTTAGTGTGCTGTCAGGGCTCCCCACAGGTCCAGAAATTTGGCAGCAGAGATATGGCAGTTTCTGCCATCACTGCCATGTCCCCAAGTTTTTGGACCTGTGGGGATTGGGCTCACCGCCAGGGGTTGAGCATTCCTGATGTAGTGGTTTTAAGGTCTGGAGAAAAACCCAGTGTGGTTGCTAAAGCTATTGAGTGCTGCCTTAGAATTTGACCCCATCGCTGTATCTCGTACAGTGTCCTGTGTGGGGAAGTTACTTAAAGCAGGATGTTCACGGCTGGCCACTCATTGCACATTCCTTGTTTTCTGAGAGCCCAGCTTGAGACCCCACAGTCTGGTCTGCGGAAGTGTTGAGCACTCACAGCTGCAACTGAAGCCAGTGGGAACACTGGTTTATAATCTGCTTTGTCATGTAAAGTACTTGAAAACATCAAACTTAGGAGTCTTAAAGTGGGTACTCAAAATCACTTCTTACTTTTGACCCTCATCTCTCTGTCTCAGCTCCCATTGGGATATTGTGGCACCCCCATCTCACAGGGGTGTTGGGAAGATGCATTAATTCATATTTGTGAGGCACTTGGATACCAGTGAGAAGTGAAGTAGAAAAGCCCAGGGGAGTGTGAGTATTTCCTGCCTTCTGAGCAACATTTGAACCATGTGCATTAAATGAGAAAAAGGCCATGCTCTGAACAAGGAGAAAAGAACAAAATGTGAATTGACGTCCAGCACTCATTACCACGGGAAGTTATAGAGGCAGATAGTATAACCAGGTTTCAAAAGGGATTGAACAAAGTTATGGAGGACAATTCCACTAGGGGCCATTAAATAAAACAGTCGGGGACATATTCTCTGACATGCCTAAATCACTGATGTCAACCATGGAGGGTATGAGAGGAGCTGTATCATTTGAGGCATGCACAGTTCATATACTTTCCATTTAAAGCATCTACTGTTAGCCACTGTTGGAAGCAGGCTACTGGGCCCCGATATCGTACAACTTATATTCTTACATCTGATATTACAAATAGCTTTTTATTAACTGAGCACTATCCATCTTATGCACTGGGTGAGACAAGGCTCCAATGGAAAAAAAATAGCACGATATCAGGCTGTAGCAAGGCTGATGTATGTGCACAATGGAATTAAGGTTGCAAGGACAACCATCATCCAGGCAAGTCATGACTGTTCGGTGCTTGACTTTGCAACCCTATGGACCAGGGGGGTGAGGTGGGAGGGTGTTGTATGTATTGTAAGGCTGGAGGCCCAAACCCTTCACATTGGGATCACTTGGCTGAATAAGACATGGAAAAGTTGTTGGTATAAATACTTAGGTAAATAGGCTAGATGCTCATGTTAATGAGTTCATCCCGATTCTTTCTGACATCTTTTAGGTTTGTCCTTCAAAGCTTGGAGGAGCTTACAGATTTGATGTCAGAGAGTGCAGAAGCCAGTTTCACTGTTACCCTTGAGCAGAAGTGGTCTGATTGTATTTTTACCATTTTAAACAAAAGTGACAGTTTCTACAAACATACCAAAATCCTGCCTGGATTGCCTTAGTTTGGAAATTTGCCGGCTTTCATGTGAGTATTAAAAATGTTGTGGCTGAGCTTTGCTATCGTATTAAAGACTGTGATTCACAGGGCAACAGCATGTCATTTATCTGAGTAACTTGATTTTGCAGCCCACAGATTTCAGCAAAAGACATCTCTCTTTCTTGTTTCCTTGTTGGGAATCAAGAGTAATAGATGAAGATAATTAGAGTTGCCCATTTTAAGTTCCTTGAAGCTAGCTGTTTGTGTTGGAATGACGCTTGAATACAAATATTTAACTGCCCTGCTTCCAACTGCCTCTCTTGTGGAAATGAGATGTACTGCACGATGCCATGCCAACAAAGGGAAGCTTTTACATTCAAGCTAGATTGGCAGCTGATTACAAGAGACTCTTAAGTTTTATTTTAAAGATAAATAGTTTCTAGCCTTCACAATTGCAAAGCAAAGCCTGAAAATGTACCCAGAAGGCTCAGAAACCAGCTGGCAAATAAAAAACCTAACATGTATAATTATGATTATGATTACAAATCTTACGATTTTAAAGCCAGTCTCCTAATTCGGAGAGGCTGACTCATGATTCCTGAATGCTGAGATTGGCCACATGAAATGAACCTGCATTTACAACGCTGCATGGTTAAAGTAGGGCAAGAACAGGAGTTTTCAGCCTATGTGTTTTGCAAGCATCCTGCCTTCCTAACAGTGATAAAGGGAAGGAGGTGTCTCAGTGGTCTGGAGGGAGGTTGGTATAATAGTTACCATGGAAGAAGTCAACTCAGGTCTGTTCCTGCTTCTGCCACTGACTGGGGCCTGATCCAGAACCCATTGAAGTCAGTGGGAGCCTGTACAGACAGCAGGCATTCAGTCAGGACTTTATGGGACCTGTCCACAGGTAATTTCTCGTGGGTCTGGTTTCCCCTCTGTCTCCTGGTGATGATGCTTATTCTGCAGGAGTGTGGTAAGGTTTCATTAAATGTTGTGGAGCTCTTTGAGGTGCTTGCAGAAGAAACTGTGCTGACAAGGGGTTATCATCAGTAAAGAGTGTTAATGGTCAAGGGCATATTTGAGGGATTTATTACTCACCTGATGTGGTACCGCAGTGCCCAGGTTTTTGTTTTCCATGGATTGTAAGGCTTGTGAAGCACTGACTTGCATCTTGGTTTGAGGGAGCCAATAAAGAAACAGTTTCTCACCAGCAGAGCTTGGCAGAGCCACTTAGCCACATGCTGGGATCCTGTTACTGGAACTGTAACATAATCAGCAAGACTTTAGGGCTGTCAGTCCAGCACCTTTTACCAGCTCTGAATTCACTTTAAGAAAGAAAGAAATACAATTATTCTTTGATAACATGGTAAATTGAGGCCTAAAAATCCCGAAGTGGGTTTGATTGAATGAGAGTCCATTTCCATCAAGTGTTGAGGATGTCTAATATAAACTCCCTAGACAAGCCAAGGAGCAGGCACGATGTTTGCTTTTCCAGCATCCCGTTACAGCAGCACATGGAGTTTTAAAGCATTGTTTGTCAAAAAATAGGATTACTCGGCAACAGAGAGGGTCAGAACTGTTCTGACAAAACAAGGCGGCCTTTACAAATGCCAGTCTTTGGAGCCCAGAGTGTTTCATTTGAAACTTCCCGAGTTGCTGAATCCAAGGAAAGGTCCTGAGGGACCTTGCCTGGGTATCTGATGGCCTGTCCTGGGCCGTAGAAACTTCTGGTCCTTGGCCTTGAGGCTTCCCCACCAAGCATATCTGTTCCAGAGGCAGGGACTGGGTGATCATTCCTGCAAGTGGGCCAGATTGTGTTCACCCAATGTGGCATCTGCGTGGACTTACACACCCTTTCCATTCTGCTCAAGAGAGAGAAGTGCCTCTCCCCAACCCTAGTCACTGAAGTGGAGGGGTATTTTCCCAGGGCTTGCTGAGTTTTATGTACTGAGTTATGCATTGTGGTCGTGGAGTCCCCAGCCTGGGGTCTGCCTCTGGTTACAATGCCGGTGCCATGGGTGGGGTTGTACTGTGGGTGGGTGCTCTGTATGAATGCCTAACCCTGCTAGGGATGGCTTGCATGCTGCAGAGCTTGGGCACAGTTGGCAACAAAGGAGACAGTAGTACTCTCCACTGAGAAGTAACAGCTTGATTGAGAATGGCTGCTGTTATGAGCCAAGGTCCAGTTGGGGCTGACCTGGTCCCAGTCCCCAAATGGAGGTAATCAGACAGTCAGGCTGAGTCAACCCACATAGAGAAGCCCTGCCCACATGGGCTATATAAGCTCAGACCAGACAGCAGAAAGCTGCCTGGGCAACACACTCACCTTACTGTGTCTCTGGCCTGCTTAAAACTCCTAAATCTGACTGTGCTCTGGACCCCTGGCTTGTGCCTCCACGCTCTGGACCTCTGGCTTACACCCTCCTGCCTGTTCCCACTTGCTCCCGTTCCTGTCTTGGACCTCCCTTCCTGGATCAACTGCTTGCCCTGCACATGATCTTGACTTGACCTTTGGCTCGATATCCTAAACTCAGACTGATACGGAGCTTCACCTTGGCTTATACTCTGATAACCCCCTGGCCTGGTGTGTTCCAGTCAGGCTGACCACATATGACCTGGCCACCCCCTTACAGGTGCACAGTTAGCTGGCTGACAGAGGCATAGACCACAGTGGCCAAACTTTGCCCAAACAAACGTCTTGTTGTCAGTTCACAGACTGGCACAAAGGGGAGCATGTGGCATCCTTGTGTTTGCTGTGGAAGTACATCCCAGGGAGATCACAAAAGGAAACTAAGGGCTTGTAGGGATTCAGTGAGTGTGGGCTTGTGTTCTCTGCAAAGACCAACCCAAATGTTCCAGCATGAATATGGAGAGTGGTGGGTCCAAACAGCAGAAAATGTGGGGCAGTCCTGTTTCGCCTTTTCTAAACCTTCTCCTTGTTACTTTTGGCCAAAGCCATTTGCAGACTCCAGCTTCATTTAAGAACAATATGACCTAACCCCAAACTGTATTTTGGCAAATAAATCCTGACTGGAAAAGCCTGCCCTGCTCTAATGGCACTTGATGCACTGAATTAGGACTGCTGATGGTAGCTGGATCCACAGGTCATTTCCTACAAGCTATTAAAGATCTCAGAGAATGACAGCTTCTGGCATCTGTTGATGGGGGTAGGCTTTGAACTGGTAACCAAACAGCCAGTCTCTACAGTCTGCTTATTTCTGTGTCTTTCCATTCCTTAGGTAAGTCTCTTTTCAGGACTGATGAATGTTTCCAGTATGGAGAAACGGGATCTAGTTGATTTCCTCGCCTTTCTCCCTGGTTCTTCTTAGCTCTCATGGATCTAGTGCCTACTTGCAGAGCATAAGTGGCTCTCCTATTGAGGTGGGAGGCGAGGGCCACCAGTGGGTCCACGAGAAGCAGGATGAGGCCGTTGGACCTAGGTTGTTCTCAATGGTGGCAGATGACAGAACACGGAGCAATTGTCTCAAGTTGTAGCAAGGGAGGTTTAGGTTGAATATTAGGAAAAACTTTCTCGCTAAGAGGGTGGTGAAGCACTGGAACAGGTTACCTAGAGAGATGGTGGAATCTCCATCATTGGAGGTTTTTAAGGCCCGGCTCGACAAAGCCTTGGCTGGGATGATCTGGTTGGGGCTGGTCTTGTTTTGAGCAGGGGGTTGGACTAGATGACCTCCTGAGGTCCCTCCAACCCTAATTTTCTATGGTGCCATGATTTCACCTTCTCTGTGGGTAAAATTCACAACCCAGCAGAAAGCCCACCCAAGGTCTGGGCACCACAGAAATCCCAACTCAGCCCATGGGGAGAGCCTGTGAGCTGTGCTAGGACATCAGGACTGCTTTAGGCTGTACTGGTTACCTAATTCTTGGCTTTTACAGATCTGGCGTATCTCACCAAAAGCAGAGGAGGGCACGAGGGGACTTTTTGGGTTCAAAGTACAAGCCTGTTTACTTTTCACATGGTATCACCATTTATTTTTCTTGCTGCATTTCCTCATTACCCAAGGTACTTGTGTGAAGACAAGAGGCTTGGCTTTTTCCCCAACTCCACTTGTCTTCCCACTTGCTCCCAGTAGGAAGTCACGGAGTGCAGAATTGCAGCATTGTGTTCTGTTCCATTTTGTCTGCCCAGTTTTCATTAAATGTCTGGAACCCAATTATTTTCCCTCCCTGTCTTATCATAAAAGCATGGGGCATTTCTGTAGGACGTGGGTTTTGGGCACGTTGACTTGTTCTGGTAGGATGGTACAGAGGCTGTTCACGCTGCCTTGTTAGTGTGAGGTTATTTGTGAGCATGCAGCTGCTGCCAGAGACTGTTTTCCAAAATAGACCATGGTACCACTTGTTTGGAAGGTGTCTATTAAAACCACATGGCTTTTACAGACAGAAGCCAGAGAACAAGCGGCGGGACCTGGGCTTGCAGACCTGGAGCCCTGGCTTCCAAACCCTTGAAGAGGGTTCAACCCAGTAGAAAGCATACCTGATTATCTCCCCCAAATGTCCATCACAAATCTAATGCTTGCTTGAGACTGTGCTTCAGACTTTTGGCTCGTGTTTAATTATCACCATCTGCCGTTCCAGTCCCCAGGGGCCAATTGGTTTGTTTGGTGGTTGTTTGTCTGTTGTTAAATTAACCCCACAGGGTTTTCTAGTTATGTGAGCTCCCTGCTTATTTTCTGGCTTTAGCTGCAATATTGTCCCAATCCCACGATGGAAATAGCTGTTGCCATCCTATTCTGCAGAGCTCATCCTTGTTCACCTTTAGATTTACAGCCCTTGATTGGGGGGGAGGGTGGGGGAAGAAATCCTGAAACCCTTTCATTTTTAATTCTGCTCACCGTTGTTTAGCAACAGTGACACTTTCCACAGTAGCAGCGCTGAGGGATTCATCTGCGCACTGGGAGCTTCCTCAGTCTTTAATCAGAAGGACCGGGGTGTTGATTTTTTTTAACAGATAGAGTCCTCTTCCAGAATCTCTCTTGGACATCTCAGTTAAATGTGTCAACCCTTTCCAAAAAATCCCCAGAAACCAAAGAGGCTCAGCACCATGAAAAAATATTCTGCCCAAAATTGAGTTATACTCACTTATGTCCTATATAGGAAAAAAAAAATAAAGCATATAATTAAATTAATCTTTGTTTAGAATGAGACTTCAGCAGATGCTTCAGGTTAAGTATATGGAGTCAACCTGTAATTGCAGCAGAGATGTTCCACATGCCCTGCCACGATAATTTTGTTGAACCGGACAAGTTTGAAGAAGAGCAGATGGGATGGGATGTTATCTAGTGTTGATGGTTCTTATGATTCTGCTGGAAGTCCTGTGATATTTCACGCTTTTCTTAAAGCCCCGACTCCTGGAGTCGTGTGATTCTGGTAGAGGCTCAGCTTTAATGCAGGTGATAACCGGCCAGCCCTCATGACTTCAGAACAAAACAAAAGAACTCCCAAAACTCTTGTGTGTTAAAAAACCGGAATGATTTTGAAGACAGTGACATGAGTTTGAAAGGCAAAGGATTATTTTTGAAGGCGTGGGGTCGGCAATCTCAGTAATCCCCCTAGAATTACTTGGGAAAACAGTGTAAAGATGACTTAGATTTCTACTGTAAAAAAAAAAAAAAAGAAAGAAACAGGAAATATTAAAGAACCTTCCAACTCTCTTTGGATCAAAAAAAAGGTAATACAAAGCACAAGCCCAGTGTTTCCTTAAAGGGCAAGGCCCCTGCAGTGGGAATGATCAGAGGCAGAGACACCACATGCCAATGACTGGTGTGGCAGATTGGTTGGAGGGTATTGATTGTTGTCTAGGTGTTGTTCACATTGCAGCCTTTGACCAAGCAGGACTCACCCCAGACACACACACACCAGTGCTCCAAACAATATGGCAAGTCTTGTTTTCTTCCCAACCCTCAGCAGAACTGTAGCACCGTTGTCAAACTGTTACTGGGTTTTCAGTGGATGCACTGGGCAATCTCTGACTGTGTTTATAGCCGGATTAACCATCCTGTGAGTTGTGAAGGAGCCAATATGATGGGACAGTCAGGGATGAGAAGGGTCTGTAGGACATCTGGGCCCCCAGATCTGGTGAGTGATGGCTTTGATCCAGTACCACATTAGAATCAATGCACAAGTTTCACTGCACAAACCCCAGATGAGACTGAAGCCAGTCCCTCTGTGTGTTGTGCATGTGTCTGTCTTTCTCTCTCCAGCCCTTAGGCCATGCGAAGAAAGGGACAGCAGCTGTTTCCAGGATGTGCCCTGGAATGAAATGCTCAGCATTTCTGAAGTGGATTTTGTATTACAGAAGCCGGGAGAGCCCTCTGAGATATCTGCTCTTGCAGGTGTAAGGGCAGAATTGTTCCATACAGGACATTTTCCACTGCTTTGTACCAGAGACCTTTCAGTGCCTGGTTCAGTGAGGTGGGGGAGAATTATGCTGACCATTGGAGAGTGCATATTTGGGGGAGGGGGTGAGGGAGAAAAGAGGAGTCTTGCCTCCTCTTTCCTCACTTGGGTGGTTGCGGCTGCAGTAGTGCAGACTCAGGTCGCTGCTGCTGGAGGACAGGCAGCGGTGCAAGCTCCCTACAGGTCTCTCCTGATACCTTGTTTGCTCCTCCTCCTTGGGCACGGGGCTGTGCCTCCCATGGCAAGGTTTGGTGGGGGAACATCGTTTCACCTCCCTCTTCCCCAGATACGCAGTATGGGATCGGGCTGTGCCTGCATGCCTCTTATGCTTGGGCTACATACGGCCGTGCCTGCTATAGCAGGCTCTTGGGAGGAGAGGGGCATACTGGCACTCCCTCCAAGGTAGATGATGCCCTTCACCCTCCCTAGTTACACTACTGTTTTATGCAAATGCCTTGCAAGTGGGGCTGTCATGTCATGGCAGAGCTAGCAACTCCTCTGCCCTCTCTCAGTTTTCTGTCCGTGTAATCTTGTCAGGTGTTAGGCCTTGAGCTGTTTTCTCTCCTGGGATGGCTCCTGTGATAGTCTTTCTCTTAGATAGGAGCTCTTTGCCGCAGTGCCCTGCAGATCAACCTGCTAACCAGTGGGTCTGACTGGGCTCAGGACCTGGGAGTCTTCCCTCTAGGAGTCTGTGCTTAGTGACCCGACAGCTCTCTTCAACCAAACCGTTGTTCAATTGTAGCGCTAGGCATAAACCAGAATGTAAGAAAAACAAGATTTTAAAACAAGTCTGCCTTAAAGGTCTACCATCCTGGGAAGGAGGAAAGAAGTCCAGCTTTTTCAGATGCTCCAGTGGGTGCCTGTCCCAGCCTGGACAGCTTCTTGAAAGCAATGGACTGACCGCCAGAGAGGGATAGAGAGAGAGTGTGAGCATGCGCCTTTTCAGCTCCTTACAGTCCTTTTGATCTTTGGGATCTAAATACTGGCAAAATGTGTTTTGTGATGTGGCTATACACAGAAATGGGATCTGCACTGCCAATGGCTTGCATCTGGTTTTCTACCTACCTGAGTGTTTGCTAAGAGGTGTCTTTGTCAGAGCTGTTATTAGGCCTTCTTACCTGTTACCTTACCAACTGCTAGTAAAGTAAACCAGTATTATTCCTGGAGTAAACCAGGAACCAGATCACATGCAGTTTTCATGCGGAGCAGCTCCAAGTTTGGTCATGTGGATTTCCACCAGTTTTTATCCTCCTCAGCCTCCCTGCCTCTCCCTGTGCGGAAATCTCCCTGTGCTTTATGTGGCGGGCCAGTAGGGGGTGCTCCTGTGTTGAGCCACCCACCTCCCTGCGCCCGCCCACCTTCCAGGCTCCCAGTGCCTCCCTGGGGTGCCTCCCGTCCGGCCGACCCCTTCCCCGGAGCACACCCGCTAGCCTGGGGTTCCCGCTGCCACCACCCAAGGCTCTGGACTCACTTGTGGCTCTGTGCACCTTGGAGAACACAGGCCTGATCGTCCAATGGGTGCTAGACCCAATACAGGCACTTGGGGCACTTCCCCAAGTCAGGGGCTTAATAGGAAAGTCTCCCTTAGTCCACAGACCTAAGGGACCTCCTTGGCATAATTTAGACCCACCCTTCAATAAGTCTCCCACACCAGTCACAAGGAGAGCTTTATTGATTACAGGGGTAGGGCGGAAACAGGGTAAAAGGTAGAGCAGTATCATAGGAATATCAGAGGAATATCAGAGGGATCCCATAGAGCAAACCAGTATGGCTGAGGTAGCCTTTTGATCACGCATCTGAGTTACTGTAAGGTAAATATCTAGTCGAATCTCGAGTAGCTTACTCACCCGCATCATCCAGAGGTGGTCGGAGTTTTCCTCTGGAGGCAGGTCGCTCTTTGAGCATGCAGTTAGGAGGAGAGAGCCAGTTTCAGATGGTGAAGCTCCTCTCCCATTTTCAGATTCACCTCGATGACTGCATGGCTAATGGCTGCCTTCTTCCTGGACCGAGCCTTTAAATAACCTTTCTGACCTCAGCAGCTCGGTCCAATCGAAGCTGCCAATGCTGGCCACTAGCCAACCAATTTAAAAAGCATCACGGGTCACCTGGGCCGGTGAGCGGAGCTTTTCCCTCCCCCTCCCCAGGTGACCAGAGCATCCACATCCGAGGCACCAGGCTTTTGTCATGTAGGCAGGGAGGAAGATCCCCCTCCCTGAGGAATTCAGCACCAGCCTTTCACACTGGCAGAGACAGATTTCTGGAGAGGGACGCAGACGGTGGCATTTCTGCCACACTTTACACCATAGATCCTTGTTCTGCCCCCCAAGTCCATCTTAGGCTATAAACAGACATCACCAAATGAAGCAGATGAGTTGTGCTGGGATGTGTCCCAGTACAGCTGACCTGCTTCACTGAATGAAACAAATGTCTCCTCTTGTCTGATAGGGTCAGGCCCCTGCTGTTTCCAGGGTTTACCCATTTCCAGACATGCCCTCAGTCAAATTCCCTGGGCGTGCCTCTGCAAGTGGGGGGGACCCTGGGGTTCCCTGTTTGCAGAAGTACACCCCAACCTGGAGCAAGGCAGAGTGATGTGCACACCCATCCTTCCACACATTCCTGTAACCCAGGTCTCCTGGGCAGGAAGAACCCTGACCGACAGAAACGAAGTTTGTTGCCATTTATCTCCAATTTAAAATCCATCAGTAAGATTGTGCTACAGCCCCACGCTCTGCTTAAAGCCCAGGCGCCTTAGAGCAAAGGGAACGGCTTGCTAATAAAGGCAGGTGGAGACTGACTGGAATCTATGAGAAAATTGTAAGAAAAAGAGAGGCTTGCACTCAGGTTAGGAGGAGCCCAGCATGAGTGACGCAATCCTGCTCACTCTCAGCCTTGTGTGCTTTGATATCACCACAGCCCCACAGAACAGGACAGGGGGAATGGCATGTAATGGGCTATGCTGCTGGTTGCTGAGCACCTCCCAAGCTGAAAGTCCCCAGCTCCCAGTGAAGCTGCTGGATTTGGTGCTGTTCAGCACCTTGTAGGAAGTTTCCTATGTGGATGAGTGAATGCTGTCAATCATAGGGTCTACTTTGAGTGAATGCTGCCAGTTATTAGTGGCCGTCCCGAGGAGACTGCACCTCACTAAGTGAGTAGGGCTGTGGATGCTTGAAGCTGAAGGAGCCAGGTTGAAGCCTGGCTCCCTGTGTGTGTGCTGTACAGTCATCGTGTCTGCTGGCAGCAGCGGGGGATCTATTACAACGCACCCTCTGGACCATAACTCGAGCTCAGTTGGGGCAAGACTCAGCCATGACAGTGTTCTTCTGGCTCTGGGAGATAATTAACATAAAGAAGGGTTTGGTGGAGGAGGGTTGAATGATGAGGAAAGCTGTGACAGGCTCCAACAGCAAAGCTGCTTTGTCTTCAGTGCCCCCAGGAGCATGGAGCACTGCTCCCGGCAGCCTCTGTGCTCTGAGCCCATGCAGCATGGGAGGCCAAGGGGTAGAGAACAGCCATCAGGGCTAGAACAGACCAGGCCTGTCTGGAGGCCATGTGGCCACAGTTTGGGGGAGGAAATTTCAGACCCAGGCCCCCAACACTGCATGGTGACATGTCTGAGAATTGTCCTAATTATCATTACTGGATCACAGGCTAGATCTCCAAGCAGCATGCACATTATGAGCTGCAGAGAGACACCAGCACAGCCTGAGCCATTTCTCCATAGAAGTAGTGGCTATTCCCAGCCCCAGTGATGTAATACGGTCCAATCCAGTGGGAGCCCCCAGGGGGGTCTGAATAGGTTGGTGGTGATGGGCTCTCTGACACAGGAAGTTTACTAAGAGCGTCTCTCCACTTTCTTCTCTTGTAAATGTTCCAACCCCTTCCTGGAAGGGGGCCAGGGATCCGCCACTGCTGTGGTTCTTGCTAATGATCACTTTGCATCCTTGCCTCACTGCCCTGCAGCTGGCATTTTGCCTTCACCTCCAAAGCAGAAATGGTTTTGATCATTTCACTGCCAAGTTGAAGTTCTTTCCTGGCATTTCTAAGTAGAAAGCTTGGGAGAGTTCACAGCATCGAAAAGGAATAAGGTGCCCAGCTCATCGCTCTGTGTATATATGTGTCAGATTGGGGACATGTTCAAAAGTCTTTCTCTGCCTTATTTTAGCTCTGAAGAGCAACAAGGGCTCCCTTTCTCCTTGAGTTAGACCCATAGGCGACGTGTAGAGGAGGATGGGGGGGGGGCACATACCCCACCTGGGATTGGCCATCGCCGAAGCTGCTGCCGACTTCTGCAAGCAGTTGCCGCTCACCACCTGTCCCCCACCTCGCTTGCGGCATCTGTGGGCAGTCCCTGCTCGCCACCCCCCTCTGCCACCGACACCGCCACCCGCAGCTGCGGGTGGTTACCGCTCGCCAACGCCGATGGCTGCATGCAGTCCCCGCTCACCACTATGGTGCCCCACCAGTCTCGGGAGGCACCAGTCATTCATGGCCAGACCCATCAGTAAAAAGGAGCAGGCCCCCCGCCTGCATAGACATTGGATTCCCTTGGGAAGGTCTGCTAGATCTGATTCAAAGCTCCTTGGCATATAATTCACAACTTTCCCTCCACACAGCATTAAGCTGGCTTGTCTCCAAATCCTTTGAGCCAAATAGCTTCAAAATCTGAACCTGCTTCTCCTCGTTGGTATGCTGCAGCACCTAGTCTCACAGCTTCAGCTTCCCTGCCACGTGCACCCCTGACATGCCAGGCCATTCGTGTGGGACATGGAACTTAAAGCTGAGGCCTGCAGATGGTCTCGACCAGGTCAGAAAAAACCATCCCTGCAAGTCTCTTGACATATGTCTTCATTGTACAGTTGACTCTGGCTTCTACTAGGTTCCTGTCTCAGCCCTTCCTGTCCACACTCAAAACCCTCTCACTCGGGTATAGCGATGCTTTAAGCTGGGTCTGCCCCACAAAGTGGTGCTGGTATAGCTGTGCCAATTAGGAGTGTGAAAAGATCACCCCCGGCCCCACCCCAGCCACCACAGGCAGGCCAACAACCTCCAGCCTGGATTTAGCTTTGCCCACAGAATAGGTTTCTACTTCCTTGACTTACGTTGTTCAGAGAGGTGGCATAGCTATGGCAGCAGCAGTAGGTAATACAGTCTAAGCCATGTTAAGCAGGCTCATGAGTGAAGTGCCTGAGGCCTGGAAAAGGGCCAATATAGTGCCCCTCTAAAAGCGGCAAAAAGGAGGACCCAGGGAATTATAGACCAGTTAGCTTGACTTTAATACCTGGGAAGTTACTGGAGCCAATTATAAGGAAGTCCATTTAAAAGCACCTTGAGGAGGAAAGGCTGATCACAAACAGCCAGCTTACATTTGCTAAGATCAAATTGTGCCAACAAATTTGATCTTCTTTGACAAAGTAGCTAATTGGGTGGAAGGAGAGAATACAGTGCATATAATGTACTTGGATTTCATTAAGGTTTTTGACAAAATTTCACACAAACTTCCCATGCAAAAAGTTGGAGAAATGTGGGCTGGACAAAACTACTACAAGGTGAATAGACCACTAGTTTAATTGGTTTAAGCAAAGAATAATATTAAATGTTGGAATGGCAAGAAGTTTCAAGTGGAGTCTGACAAGGGTGTGTCCTGGATCCGGTGATCAGGATAGCACCATAGGGTAGCTATACATGTGCAGGGAGGCTGCTCCAACACACTAATTACAGCATGTTGCTGCAGACTCAATTAAGTCTGCTGGAGTGTGGTAATTACCACACTCCAGTAGACTCCAGCATCATATGTATCAGCCTTCCTACACTAAAAAATGGTGGCGGGGTCACTTTAAAGCTTGTTCAACAAGATTTCATTAGTGTTTCCACCACCATTTTTCAGTGCCAGATGCTGACACACATGACCTCTGGGCGCTTTAATTAGAGTGGCTCTTGGAGCTGCTCTAATTAAAGCACCCCCTTCCCAACTCCCAGAGCACGTGTATAAACGTCCATAGAGACTAGATGATTCAGAGAGGCATAATCTTCTGCAGGCAGCAGCGTATTTTGTCAGATGCTATGACTGGAGTAGTAAAAACCAGGGGTCCTAAACAGAAGGGCATTTAAATACAAAGAATGGGAGGCGGAGGCAGCGCTGAGAGGTGAAGGTGGTTTGAATAGGTCCGCAGGGATGAACAAGGCTGTTAAAGCACTCGGGGACATAGGAGCTATCAAAGCTAGTGCAGGTAATGGGATAAGAATTCATAATCTCTGTTCAGACCATATTTAACATAATCCAGTTTGTGGATGAATTCTTGTTCTGCAATTTCTTGTTCAAATTGGGTTTTGAAGTTTTGTTGTTTAAGGTCAGCGATGGGATGTCCATGGAGGTTAAAGCATTCAGCCACAGGCTTTTGTGTCTTTCTGGAACTGATGTCATATCCATGTCCATTCATTCTTCCACAGTCTGTCCAATGTAGACCGCAGAGGAGCATTGTAAGCAGGTAGTGCTGTATATGACATAGGAGAGGAGCAAGTGAATTAACCTGGATAGTATAATCTATGTTGTTTGGTCCAGTGATGGTATTGTCTATGTTGTTAAGGGGCACAGCTGTAATCTGGGTCTTGACAAGGCCTGATGGCTTGGTGTGAATTGGAAGTAGGTAGTGTATTGTTGGAGAGATGTTGTTTGCGGCTGGAGGCCTGTGTATAAGCCAGGATTGGGGGTGGGGGGGTGTTAGTGGATTAACCTGGAACCTCCCCAGTGAGCACACAGCTGGGCTCTAGCCCTAGCACTGGAGAGCATGCAGCAGAGAGGTGCTGGCTCCTGGGAGCTGCAGTTTTTTGTGCAAACCTTTGTAGGGCCCCAGGGAATGGACAAGCTGTGCTGGGAAAGCAGGCTGCCTCGGGTCCCACCTTGGGGTATGACAGCTTAAGCCAGGCTCCAGTTTACTTGTTCTTGGCATTGCTTGCCTTAGCAGGTCTAGGGGGAGCTCTGCAGATGCGTGTGCATGCTGCTGTGCAAAGTGTTTTCCCATCTGGACCTACATTCATTAGCTTTCCTGTGGCCCCACGGCACCATCCAGACATGAATGGACTGACCCATACAAGGTAAACGTGAGCAAAGTTAATGCTGTTGTCCCCACTCCTCCATGGAGCCTGGGGCCCAAGGGATGAAATATGCTCCAGATCTACCCCCAGCCCAGGGGGTCTGATTTCCAAGTGTGTGGGCACCCCCAGCTGCCACTGAGCTTCCAGCTGAGCTGTACGTGCCCAGCACCTTGCAAGTCAAGCCATAAGTTACTTGTGCAGTTACATGGCTCTGGCTGGCAGGACATTCTTTCCTAACCTTTGCTCGACAATCTGGGCACGGCCTCCAGCTTGACATCTGAATACATATACCAGGTCTTCAATCTGACCCAGTCAGGCCCTCGCAGTTCAGAGTACATCGGCCTGGACACCTGGAGCCAGCACCTGCCTACAGATCAACCCTTTCCCTTTCTACAAGCTGCTGGTCTCCCCCGTTCAGCCAGGCAACTTCTTTTGTGTGCTGCATGCATCCAGGTCACAGGAAAGCTACTGCAGGGCTGAGGAGACAGATGTGGAGCAACAGGGATGGTTGTGAAGATGGGGTCATTCTTCTTTCGTAGGCCCATCTGCCTTATTCGCTGGGCTCTTCTGTCTTTATCCCTGTCACAGCTATTCTAGGAAAATATCCTTGTCTTCTCTGAATTTCACCCTCCACGGCTCTCTCTTGCTCAGTGGGTTGTCTCGTACCCGGGAGCCCTCCTCTGGGGGAGGCCACAGTGGAAGCAGCTTGTGTTTTTGGTCTGGCAGGGTGACAAGGACTTGGAGGGACACGTTTATTTCTAGGTTTTAAGGGGGGAAGAAGCATGATAATGTCAGCTACATCCTGGCAATGAGAGGAGCCACTTACATAAGTCTTGCATTTGACCCACGGCCTGAAGGATGCAACATCCTGTGTTATTGATGTGGTGATTAAAGCAAAATCTTCTGTCCACAGGGATTGTGCTTTATTAGCTTTAAATACAGAGTGAACAGGCTTTTTGTGTAATAATAATATACCCCACTGGGCACCAAGGCAGCATGGGGGAGGGGAGAGAATGACTTGGTAGGAGCTAATGAACTGGCATTCTTGCCATTCATTAGCTGGGAAAGCTCAGGGTTTCTTGAGCACAGAGAATAGGCATGACAAGGTTTGGCTTTCATTGCAACTCTGAAGTAACGCCACATTATCTAGTGCCCAAGCTAGGGGGAAACTGGGATCTTTGTTCTCCAGGACGTTCCAGCGTTAGGAGTGTCTCTTCTTTATGAACCAGAATGACAAGACCAAGCTCTGAAAGTTCCTTTGCTGCGATATTTCCAACAACAACAGACTGATGTGGACCCAGCCCCGTGTATTGTTTTGCTAAGGCCAAATTATTTGACTTTTCGATTTGATAATGTTGAAATGTTACCATATAATAGAAAATATTACCTCCAATGTATGGTATGAAACCTCAAAATATCTATATTTACAAATACAGAGACATATCATCTTCAACCAATGTTAATGTAATATAATATTTGGGACAAAAGGAATTGAGCTGATAGGTCAAAAGCGAAAGATTTTTTTTTTACCTTAAT
The DNA here is from genome assembly GCF_000455745.1 of Alligator sinensis. Taxonomy (NCBI): domain Eukaryota; kingdom Metazoa; phylum Chordata; order Crocodylia; family Alligatoridae; genus Alligator; species Alligator sinensis. The sequence continues at coordinate 528,013 of NW_005842465.1, forward strand.
GAAACGCAACATTTTGATGTTAGAGATTTGTACGCACTTTTTCCCACTGAAACTTTTGCCACAGTGGACGCACTCCTACAAAACAGTTCAGTTTTCACCAGACTCTGTATTCTGATGGAGAACAATTCTGCTAAAAAATTGCCAGCCAGCTCTGCCCTGAGGAGTTGTCCCCATACATCAGCAGACCATGTGAGAATGACAAGAGCACTCAAGAGTTTGACAGGGTGGCAAATTAGATAGCCAAAGGCATTTTCACCTTCCACCACAACCTTAAGTGTACTGGCCTATGCTAGAGGCAGGATCCAGCCTAGAGGGACCAGTCCAAAGCATAAATGTGCTTTCTGTTGGCCGAGGTCTCATAGTGTTTAGACTCCACGTTGTCTAATGCTGAAATGATCCTAATTTGGTAGGAAATGCCTTCTGTATTCTATACAGCTCACAAGCGTGAGGAAATAAAGACATCTCAACTTATCTGATAGTTGGCAGCAGCAGCCATGATCCCTTACAGTTAAAAATGATCATTCCCATAGGTCAAGTAAAGGGTTATAGTAGGGTTTGCAACCCCCTGGATTGACCGGGAGTCTGCTAAAACTGGCATCTATCTCCCAATGATTATTGAAAGCAATCCGGGAGATTGATATTGTGAACCAGCTAAGCAATACAATTAATGAATTTTGTCATGTTGGAAAAAAAAAAATCTCCTGGAATAGCTTCAGTCAGAGTTGGCAACCCTAGGTTATAGTTGAGTCTACTGATGGCTAAGAAGGCTGATCCTAAAGCTGCAGACTCTCTGGCAAATGCCACAGGTGGTAGTTAAAGGAAGGGTCAGACCACAAATTTCTCAGTCTTGTTTCTTTTCCTTCCATTTCTTTCGTTTTTCTTTCTCCAGGATGAGATGATTTTTCTCAAAGTAAGATGTGCCTTCTCTTACAAGGCATCCCCATGTAGCCCTGTCCCAGGCCATTTTTTCCAAAATTTTGGTGTCAGTGCCAGGCTTGTTTGCCTTGAGGGTGTCCTTGAAGTGTTTCCTCTGGTCCCTGTGTGTCCTTTGACCTTGGCTGACTTGGTGACCACAAGAAAGGTGGAAAACAAAATTGATGCAATCATGCAGCCTTGCTTGATGCCAGTTTGAATGGTAAAGGGCTCTGTAGCAGAGCCACTGCATAGGGTGGAGGCAGTCATCTGGTCATCAAGGAATCTTAGGATAGTGATAAATTTCCCTGGGCAGCTAAACTTTGTTAAGATCTTCCATAGAGCCTCACAGTTAACAGACTTGAAGGCTCATCAGATCAATAAGATCACCAAATCAATAAGATTACCAGTTCCTGGTGGTGTTCTTGGCATTTTTCCTGGATTTGCTGGGTATCAAAAATCATGTCCATGGCGCCTCTTAATGGTCTGAAGCCACACTGAGACTTGGAAAGGATTTCCTTGGCAAGAGGGGGCAGTCAGTTCAGCAGAATTTGAGCAAGGATCTTCCCAGGGGTAGAGAGGAGGGCAATACCGCGATAAGTCTGGCTGTGGAAACTATCTCCCTTTTTTTTAATGGTAACAATACTGGCACTGCATAGGTCAGTGGGGATTTCCTCGGTGTTCCAGATTTTGAGAAAAAGTGTGTGGGGCTTATAGGTCATAGTTTCCCCGCCAACTCTGAAGACCTCAGGGCAAAGCTTGTGTTAATGCTCTGCACATTTACTGAGAAAAAGGATGCCACTGGAATTGGCCTTACCCACTTCTTACTTCCCAATGGTGCCCCTCCACATGTTAAAGTCCCAGCCAACTCTGGCATTGAAGTTTCCAAGGAGGATGATTTTGTCCTCTTTCAGGATGATAGTCAGGATTTCATCAGGGTCAGCATAAAACCCTTCTTTCTGTTCATCCTCGGCGTTGAGTGTTGGGGCATATGCGCTCATGATGGTAGCAAACAAATTGTTGGTCAGTTGGAGGCGGACAGTCTTGAGGCACTACTTAATGCCAACAGGGAATTAAGTCGTTCGACTGACAATCTGGTTTTTAATGATGAAACCAGTGCCATGTATTTGCCTGTCATTTGTAGGTTCCCCTTTCCAGAAGAACAGATAGCCACTCCCTACTCCCTCCATTGCCCTTCGTCTGCACATCTGGTCTTGCTGAGAGCAGTGATATCTATGTTATATCACAAGAGTTTCTGGGCAACAATAGCTGTTCTGCATTTAGGTCTGTCAGTGTTCAGGTCATCTAGTAGGGTTTGTGCGTCCCAGGATGCAAAGGGCAATCTTGTGTTTTGACCGCAATTTGAGTGATCTCTCAGGAAGCGGCTATCCAGTTGGGTAAGATAAACTGGGACAGCCTATGTTTGGGTCACCTTTTCTAGACCCCTCCCCATGTGTGGCTAGCAGAGGGGATCCTAAAAAGGACTGCTAAGTCATGATCGCAGCTGCTGAATCACCCTCCTGTCCCATACCAAGGGTGAAGCAACCATCACGTGACTGCCGCCTGTGCGTGGATCTGTGACTAGGGACTCCCAGCGATTACTTCATCTTTCCCCATCACCAGTTGTCCATCGCTGCAGAACTTTGTAGAAGTTATGGGTATTAGTATTGGTTATTGTAGTAGATGTTGTACCAGTGGGAGAAGCCTGTGTGTGTCTTGTTTTACATGAGGATGACATTGTGCATCGACAAGCACACGGATCTTGGAGGAGGAGAAACCTGTGTCCAGTGGCAAGGGGATCCAAGACAACTGGGGTTACTCCTCCACTGCAGTCTTCATCTGCCTTGGCAGCTGTTGAGAAGTCTGCCTTCTGCATCCACCTGCTCCACCACTGAGGTCTATGTGGTGTTAGACTGTTCTTCATTTAATACCTTACCTTTGTCTTTACTGCCATGGGTTACTGCCAGGAATACAAGACTCCTGACCGTGTTGTTCTTAGAGTCAGTGGTACATGCAGTGGTATTCTGTAGAGAGGTATCTGGTAGTAATTCAAAAGGAACAAAAAGCCATTTGCATTGTATATAGGACCTAGGGAAATGCATCACTTTGTGCTCCTGCTACTGTTTGGTTTGCCAGCAGCAGTCAGACACCAGGTGTTGAATCCTGTTCTCCATCTCGCCTCTCCTGTGTCTTCACTGTTATCAGTGCAAGGGGAGTGTGAAGAGGAAGGGAACTCATGTGGCAACGGCATGATTGGAGCCACCAAGTTTAGGACAAAGGATGGTAGAGCAGAGCTGACACAGTTGGCAGTGCCGGGGCTGTGGATTGGGAAGTTGATAGAAAATCTTGGGAAAGGGGAAAAATATATTCTTGCTTTTTCAGTCTGCCTCCCTCCCCTTTTGCTCTGGTTTGTTGCGCTGGCAAGGAAAAGTAGGTGCTTTGCTGCCCAGAAACAGCATAAGGGCCTCTGTTGTGAGTCACCGAGGTGTTTAGCTGCAAGAAAGTACAAACTAACCCCCAACAGCGAAGCTGGAGGCAGTCACCAAAGCACAGCAAAGCCAGACAACCTTTCAGCTCATTTATCAAAGCTCCTGCCATTCCCACATGCAACAAAAGAGACAGTGATCAATAGGGAGGAGAGAGAGTTTGGTGGAGCTGAGCGGGTCCTGCTTGCTTCTTGCCCCTCCTGAAAGGTATGGAGAAAATGGCATAGTTCATGAAACTGGAACGTGGCCAAAAGCCAGGAAAGTGCAAGCCAGCGCCTCAGACAGCTCTGCAGGCAGCAGCACATGCACAGTCCTCACCGTGCTCTTCGGTTCTGACCATCCACATGATTTGAACCCTCCACCCTGCTCTGCCAAGGCAGCTTGGATCCAGCCCAAGCCCCCTCCTCTTCCCAGCTATCAGCCCCGCAGAACTTCGCCAGGGTGTCTCGGGTCAGATTGGCAGCACCTGCAGGGCTCCAGTCCTGAGACCCCCAGAGCTCTGCCAAAATACCCCAGTCCTGGCCAGGCCACTCCTCGGCATTGACTAATTAGCCTGTGTGAAGCGCCTCACTAATGCAGCTATGCAGCTTCTAGCATGTAAGCTGCTGCTGGCTCCCCAGGGCTCCATTCTCAACCCAGGCTCCACTCACAAGTCCTCCTCTGCCCACGTGCCATGCTAAAACAGGAGACCACTCACAGTAGATTGTACAGTTTGCTCTAAGGTTCATCTGCTTTTTTTTTTTTCCTTATACACTTTGATCATCAAGGCAACATTTAGATTAGTACAATTAGGCTTCAGGGGATGAACACCGCATGGAGAGGAATGGGACTTCAAATGGAAGGTTCTTGGCTAGAGGGTCTTGCCCCTCTGCTCAGGGTCACACCAATTGCCGTATTCGGGGTCAGGGAGGATTTTAACCCCACTATCAGATCGGAATGGACTATGGGAGGCTTTTGCTTTCCTCTGTAGCAGAGGGCATGGCCTTCTTCCTTGGATCTCTTGAACATATGCTAGCAAACTGCAGCAGCAGGACATTGGCCACTGTGGTCCCCCTGCTTTACCTGTGGCAGGTTAGGATGCTATGCTTTGTGTTGTGTCAGATTGACTCTGTAGTTTTGCTAGGAGATTAGGCGGTGGATTTGTATAGGGTTGGGTTGGATAGGAATGATCCTGCCTTTCAAGCCCTACTTTTCTATGAGTCTAAGAGTCTATAAATCTCCATTGCCATATCAGCTACTGAAGACTCAGGCTGTCTGCAGAATCAGGCAAAGTGCAACTACTCAATACCCTTGCCACCTAGATCCCATTCATAGGGTTTTCTGTGCAATGGGAGACCTAGATTTATTAAGGAAGGCTTAGATTGTGGAGCACAAGATTGCTGCCTCCAGAGGGAAGCACTGCTTCATTGAGCTACTGCAGAGCCTTCTGATCCCATCATGCCCATACCGACCAGCCCACCTGCACTGGTGAAAGCCAGGTGGGAACCTGCTTGGAACAGGGTTCTCAAAACCCATTACACAGCAATTTGGGGGGGGGGGGGTTCCCCTTGGCTACTTCTGTTTCAGCTGGCAGCAACAAGGAAAACACTGGAGATGTGTCCCACAGGGTTCCTAGTCTTACAAAGCAGATTCAAGTCTCAGCTGGCGTCCATTAAGTCTCAGTACCAGCCTGCTTTTTACCCATTGGTTTTCTAGGGGACAGGACAGCTTCTGTACAGGATTCAGGCAAAGAACACAGAAGGATGGGGTTTTGAATCCACGTGGATCCTAATGGATTAGTAACATCAGCTGAACCTGGCCACCTCAGCCCACAGGAAGGGCTAAGAAGCGGAAAGGCATGGCCATGCACAGTATGTTTGTGTGCATGGTTCCATCTGTGTGCAAAAGGAAGTGTGCAAGGGCCTGATTCAATGCTAGCAGCAGCCAGGCCATGCTCCCAAATGGTTGCTATGGAAACGCATTGAGTTTCTGGAGCCTTGCAATGTGTGTTACACTCTGCTCTGTGCAAATGCCATAGCTCCTGTCCAGCCTGGTGGTTTGAGATCAGGGAGACTGCTTGGGTGATTCCTGTGCCCACAGGATACAGAACTGTTGCATGGGAGAAGCTGTAGCTCTTTCCTAGCTGGCATTTGCAGATGGGGTATGAATGGATTTATTATCCTGGTCACAATAAAGATGATTCACCCCAGCTGGTTAGTTGCCTAATGCAAGGTAAAGCATAATAGACTCAAATGCAAACTGGATAGAGCAAGCACCTGCAACTAGAACAATTAAATATCTAATATAATAAGGGAAGCTGGCACAGCATCCCACGTGCAAGGACAGAAATGAACAGGTGGGCATACATGTATGTATGTACATCGAAAGGCATGCACACTTGCACTTGTGTGCAGTCTCTGATGTGCATCGCATGTGATCTGATACATACACTCCCCACCCAAGCACACACTTCTGTAAATAAATATGCCTGTGTGCACACAAGCACAGGTACTCACACACACACACATTGTGCCCTCTCCAGTTTGGCTGTGCTCACTGGCACAGCTCTGCTTTAGATAATTCCAGACCCCTGGTTCTGGTCTCATCTGCCTTAATGCTAGTTATGTAGGGCCAGGTTCTCTATTTTTTGCATGTACTGGAGTCCTACAGTTTCCACACCTGCAAAGGGCCCACTGATAAATTCAGGAAAACAAGAAAGCATTCATCTCAATGGTTAATGCACATCCTCTCCTTCCTGCTCGAAGACATGCTGGGCATGGGTCAGCTGCTGTGCCAGCCAGCGGCTGCGAGCAGGTTTGGTTCTTGTGTGGGCAGGCAGTGTGACTCTGATGTGCCAATCCAGTGCCTCACACCCTGGGTTAATCATTGACTCCCTCCCCTCGCACACCTGCACAGGACAAGGTTGCTTTTCGTCTGTGGGCTCCCTGATACTTTTCTCTTGCCTGCTCAGGTGGGAGACACAGCATGCAAGGAGCTGGGAACCTTTGGTTTAACTGCTTCAAAGTAAGCGCAGCACCAGGGCAGCGGGCACCACGCTGGTGAGTGTGTCCTTTCTGTCTGATTGGCCCCTGGCCAGGCTTGTGACCGTTTGGCTAGGGCATGGGTGCTGTTCAGTCACCTTGAGCTCCAGAGCACACTTGCTGTTTCCTTCTGCTCCCGTCTCCCGCAGGCCTCTCCAGGTCATTCTTTCCAGCCCAAGTGGTAACAGCTGCTTTCCTGAAATTTCTCAGGGAACCTGGCATGTGCTCAGCTGAGTCCGCAGGGAGGGACCGTTTATCCCACAAAGCCCCTCCTCTTGCATCTCTGCCCTGGAGTGTTTTGGATGTCTGCTAGGACCTGCCAGGGGACTCTGCACCCATAACTGAATGAATAGGTTTTGCTAACACTAGCCCTCCATCTGCCCAGTCTCCCCTAACATGGGATTAGTCTCCAGTTTCCCTCTTCCCGTCTTGTCCTGTGGGGTGCTGAGCTCAGGGGGACTGAAGAGCAGTCTGGACCCCAGAGGATTGGGCTCCTCACCTACTGTGTATTGGTTCTGCATGCCACTAGAGAGCTGCCACACCGCCAGGAAGAGGACTTTTGCATCATGCCCATGTCCATGCCTTGCCTGGCATTGCTTGCCCAGCCACCCAATAGGTCTGTGGCCAGAGATGGATCAGGGCACACCAAAAGCCAAGCAATTGGGCTTGAGCAGTCTCTAGTCTGTTGAGCAGTGCCTCCACGCCCCGCTCCCATGCAGGTGGCTCTGCACAGTGCGGAAGGTGTCCAACTCCCCAGGGCCCAGATCTACAAATTTTGAGGTGAGTGTTTGATTGCTAATGGAAAGCATCAGCTCCTCATGCAGACATCTGTGTGTGTGTGTAGCAATCTGGGAAGGGATTTATACCCTTGAATAGTCACTGAAAAGATGATCTGACTGCTTCCCTCTGTCTGGCTGTCCATTACTAGTTAAAATCTTCAGGCGGAGAAGAGAAGACTTCAGCCTTAAAGGCACATACTCCCCTTGGAAAAGCTGCCAGCAGTTCCTCACCCTGCTTCCTCACTGCCAAGCTAGTTTTGGTCTGGAAAAACCAATGCTGTTTTTGTTGCCTGTACTTGTGTATTAATTAATTAGATTCTACTTAGGTTAAATTAAGTAGATTTAGCTAAGCACCTGCAGCTGGGTCCAGACAGTCTCTGGGCAAGCACAGTAAGTTTCTAGCCCAATTAGCTGAGTGAAGATGCAAGCAAATGTGAGCCAGGGCTTCCAGATGCTCCTCCTGGCTCTGACACCGATTGCCTGTAGAGAACCCTGGGCAAGTCACTTCTCTGGCCTGTGCCTCAGTTCCCCCTGCTGTAAGATGGGGGTTATTCACTTGCCTACCTTGTGAGTGTGTTGCACATCTCAATTCCCTGTTTGCATTTTGCTTCGAGAATCCCAGTGCCAGCCAGGCCTTGCAATACAGTTCTTTTGGCTACAGGCTTAGCTGTTACCAACTCTCTTTTCAGCTCCATAAGTATCTCCCCCAGGTAACCTGCTACATGTCTGTGTGGTATCAATAGAGTGACTGGTTTCCATTTGCTTTCAGTTTGATTGCAAGTGACTCTTTTCTCTAGTCTGGGCTCCAGCAATTGAAGCGACGGGATTTGCAAGGAAAGGGAGGGAAATTATCTTACAGCAATAATTTTGCTAAATGCTATGTAGACAAGCCCCTGAGAGGGAGAAAAAAGGCTGATGGATGTCATCCTGGCCTGCATGATGGTCATCAGACATTGTGGGTCCCTGCAGAATCCCCATGGCATCACTTTGCCAAATTTAGAATCCAAATGGGGCACACTTTGGTCTTTAGTTTACACCCAAAGAAATCAGGAGTGTCTGGAGTCAGTGGAGCAGGACTGGAGGGAAACTGGCATGAGCACTGAACAGAACAGCAGCATTTTGCACTGGAGAAAGGACACCGCAGAGTGCCGGGCCACAGAAATTCGGCTCTGGCAGAATATGGGTTCTGAGCTACTACACGGAGCTTATTTTACTTGCTAACATAAAGCAAGAGCAACTTCCAAGGAATTATTTTTCCTACAAACAAACCTCCAAAGGCTGTGAGATACCTGGGTGGCTTGCTGTTATCCTGGATGGTAATTACCCTTGAAAAAAAGGGATCTGTTAAAGGGAATGTCTGAGCTTGTGTCACCTCCTCAGTAATAAGGGAGCACATGCTGCCAGCTGGGAAGGAGGGAGATGCAGCCAGACACCGGTGTGCCGAAATATGGTCACCACAGGGCAGCAGCTGCTTGCATGGCTGAATGTAAAAGGGCAGCTACCTACAGAAAGGAAACTGGGAATGTTTGCTGCACAAGGGTGATCCTGTGGGGAAGAGGCTCAGGAGTGAGTGACTGGGCAGCTGTGGAGAAAGGAGGACACGCAGGAGGGACTGGTTCCCTACCCTCAGGAGGGAAATGGACCTGGGTTGAAAGACCCATCCATGTTTTGGGGGTTGGAGCCTGGGGTTTGTACCTGCCCTGTCCTTTTTTTTTCATGTTAAAAGCCCAGGTAGGTTTGCTATCATGTACATCCTGGTGTAGTGTGACCCACATTGACCTCAATTGCAGAGAAGACATCTTGGGAAGATTGAAAAAAAGTTTCCCAAAGCCCTAGATTTAAAGCAACCATGTGTCTGAGGTGGCACTAGTGCTGGCTCCCATCACCAGATGGTTCATGCGAGTGTAGCAGCACTTAGAGTGCTTGGCTGAGGTCAGGGGTCCATTGTGTGGGCACTGCAGATGCAGTATAGTGGACAGCCTTGTGCCAGAGGTCTCACAACTTAAAGAGATCAGGTAGAAAAAGGGGAGGTTATTCTTACTGTGACTCACGTAAAGGCCCACAAAGTATCAGGAGCAGAGCCAAGACCTCAGCCACATGCTTTTGTAGCCTGCTACCTTGCCTTAGCCCCAGGCCTAGCCTTGTCAGCACTTTGACTTACCTACTGTGGGCAGTGCCATGAGTGGATGCCTGCTCAGGTGTCTCAGAGGAAGAGCTGCCTGTATTGCTCCCTCTGCAGCTTCCTATGGAGTCACTCTTCAGTTACAATGAAGTTATTTTGCACAAGAAGTAGGGAGCAAGGACCTGTCTTAATGAGGCTCCATGCAGGCAATATGGTGCCTTGTAATCAGCAGTTCATTCTGTGTCTGTCTGGGCTAGGACTTGGGAAAATCTTATGTGGTGAGAGCCAGGGAGCACCCAGGGTCCGCTTGTGTCCACCAACCTTAGAACCTGCCCTTTCATAGGCACTGCAGGCAAGGCCTGGCTTTGCTCTGCTCTGCTCAGGAGCTAAGCCAAGAGGCTCAGTCCATCACATCCAGCAGGATTGATTCACCAAGGGCTGCTCAGGGAGATTATCCTGGACCATGCAACACTGTATAGTCGATGAGCAGTTTGGAGTGGGTGCTGAACACCAACGTGCAGCCCTGCCTGATCCAGGCCTTTGGGTGAGCCAAACCCCAGCTTCTCCTGCTTCTCCACCCCACTCCTCATTCACAGCAGGGTGACTGCCAACCGCCAGCGCACACTGGTTAGAAGAGCTCCTATGTATGGTGGAGCTGGGGGCAGTACAAGCCAAAACCTCAACCCCCCTGCCCTTCCCACAGAGCCTCGCAAAAGTCCCCCAAGTCTTCTGAAGGGAGGCTAGAGTAACATTAGCTTACAACCTACAGACTGGACACAGGAAATAGATTTCTACTAAAACCTAGAGCTATTAATTAACACCTTTATTAGCTTTGCCCTCAAATATCATAACAGCAGTCCATAGGTCCGTCTTGCCCAGTATCCTGTGTTGCACAGCGGCAGAGAGTGAATGCTGAAATGGAGATTGAATAGAGTATAGCCAGAGTTTTTTCCACTTTTCCTCTCTCACTTTCAGCCTCTGGCATTTAAGGTCTAAGAAGTTCTGATTCAGAGGCTGTACCCCTAACTTCAAGGCTCAATAGCTACTGATGCCCCTTTCCTCCAATATGTCCTTTTTGAATCTGGTTAAACTGTCAGCTTCCACAACAACCATCAGCTTTCCCTGAGTCCTGCTGCCATTGCCAATACTCGACACAAACTGCTCGTCCAGTTCCCTATTCCCAGCAGAGCAGTAAGCCTGGCTCTGGGAGGAGGCAGGAACAAGGATGCAATGCCCTATTTTAAATCAGTGGCAATGACCTCAAGCTTCTGGGCAGCCCAGCTAGACTGTGCGCTCTGCACAGGCCCTGCAAATAACCCCGCAGCCTAAGATTAAGCAGCAGTGTGCTAGGGCATGACTGCACGTGTGAGTGTAGGTAGGCAGGACTGCTCACCCTGGCTGGCAATGACTGATCAAACCTTAGTATGTCAGGCATTCATCTCACTGCGAATTGTGGTGCCAGCAGCAGCTGGAGCAGCAGGGATACGGATGGGAAATTAATGAGCTTTCCACCTTCATCTGTTTAACCATCTGTTCTGCTCTAATAGGACACATTTTACTTCATGCTACACCTGGGTAATTACCAGCATGGCACTAACAAAGCCCTGTATCCTCATAAAGTGAGCTTCCGCTCCCAACACTGCAAAGGAGATAGTGGGACTGGCTCCAGCTCCCTTTCCCCAGGGGCTGATTGCCAGTGAGTACTGTTTGGCTGGAGGAAAAGAAAGAGGCACAGAGGTGGCTGGAGCAGGGCTGGCAGAGTATTATCTTTGTTCCCATTGCACTCATGCATATGATGTGTCAGAGCAGTTGTCACTCAGGGCCATGGAGGATGAGAATGCAAGAGAAGGACTCCTTCCCCTGGAGACATATGGCTTTATTGAGGGAGATGCCACAAGGGCCCTGCAAGTAAAGCAAAGGCGGGAGTACTAAAACCCAGTTAGGTTACGGTGCTGTAGAGCATCCCAAAGGCCTGTGCGGGCAGACGAAAGTGATGCTGCCAGCTCTTGTGATTCTACTGCGAGTATCTTGCTATTCCATTTATTTCTTAAGGCCCCAGCTTCTGGGATCATAGGACTATGTGAGAAGTTCAGTTTTTAGTTGGAGAAAGAAATCTAGTTCCTAACCTTCCTGGTAGGCAGAAGGAACTTGGGAATGGACCTAATGTCTCTGAAGGTGGGGGCAAAGAGAAAGGACCTTGCATTTATTATTTTGTCAGTCTCCTGATCTTACTCCACTGTTCTGCTTTTAAAGCCCTAGGATCATAGGGAAGCAGGGCTAAAAGGGACCTCATGAAGTCCCTTTGGGGTTGGCAGTCTGGGGAAGGTCCCTCTCCAGTTCCTTTGTGACTCCTGGGTGTGATCCAAATAAGCCACCTGTCTGCTTATCTCCTTCAGCTGAAACGGTTTGTAAAGGGAACAAAGAAGGGCCCTTGGCAGCTCCAGGGTGCTTCTCACACAGAGCAGCCCCCTTCCTTCTCCTTGCCCCACATAAAGAAGGCAGTATTGATAACTTCAGGGGCTGATGTTAGTACACATGGTGTTTTGTTCCCATTACCCTCCTAGAGCCAGTGCATTCCTAGGAGAGGGTCCTTGCTCAGGGATGGACCCGGTCAGGAGGAAAGGGAGGAGCTGAGTGAGGAAAAGTTTAGTCCTGAAGACAATTCAGAGCAGCGTCAGGACTGCTCTAATTTATGCCCAGCTGTCTGTGACCTTCAAAGGGCCTGTCTCCTGGGAAGAAGCAGCTGCTGGAGGAGTGGTCATAAGCTATCATTCATTCTTGAGGTCCAGTGATCAATGCTGGATCAGTCAGCTTCCCAGCAGTGAATACCTGATGGATCCAAGGCTGTGAGACTGACAGTCATTTTGTACCTTGTGGTCTGCTGCTATGTCTCAGCCTGCCCTAGGGTTGGGGTCTTGCTGCATTCACCCTTTATTCCTTAGAATGGTACAAGAGCTTTTCATTCAGGCTGCTGAGTTTGGGGGGCTCTGGGATCCTCAGAAGGAAAGTGCTGGCAGTATCCAGGATGTCTTTGCTGTTGTACATGGGCACCTCTGGATGCTCTGAGTGGCACTGAGACATTCCTGTGAGCAGCCATTTTTGCCTGAGTTTGGCATCTGGACAAAGGCTGGTTCCTTACAGTGTTTCCAATAGCCAATGTGCAGGCCAGCTCTGCTTTGCCATCCCCCTTTGGCATACCCTGAGCTGCAGGAAGTTACACTGACATTGCCCCACAGCCATCCTCTGCAAACACAGTGGGAAAGGAAATGATCAGTGCCCTCCTGGTCTTGGGCAGGAAAAGGACAGCAACCAGCAGACTGCTGGTTTTGTGGTGACGTGCTCTTGAGATCAGCAGTGTTACTGCTATTGCTTTTGCTTTTGATATTGGGTGCCATCGTATTGATCCTCCCCTCCACCCCCAAAATCGCTCAGTCGATTTTCCATCAGCCCTGATCAGTGTGAGCACTTGCCGTGGGGAGGATTAGCAATGACGTGCGGCCAAGCTGATGTTACTATTTCCAATGTCGGTGTGGGGAGCAGGGACAGTGCCCGGCACCCTGTCAGCACTCCCAGCAAATGAGAAGCCTGCTTCTGTTCGACTTTCTATCAAGTGCCAAAGGGCGACTTTTGGCACATTAGTGAAAGGACGTTTTGGGCCAAAGCACATTGATTGGACAGCTCTGCTTCCAGCAGGGCAGGGTGTGTGTCTGCCTGTCTGTATGCATTGGTCAGTCTCACCTCCAACCCTTTCCATCATAAGGGTCTCAAACCTGTGGGCATTTTGTGTCCCTGATTTAAAAGGATGTTGTTCTGTGCTATCAAAGGCAAGAGGTGCCTGCTGCACAGTCCCTGCCCTGGCTCCCTGGTTACTTTCCACTGCTCGCTGTCTCTCCTGCCTGCCACAGTGTCACCTCCAGCTGTCTGTCTGCGTCTCCCAGCCATCACTCTGTCCCTTGCTGTCACTCTCCTCTCTCAGGCTCTTGGAGTCACTGGCTCAGTCAGGGCTTCATCTTGCAAAGTCCTGTCTGCTATTAGTGACAAAGGAGCTCAGCATCTTGGAGGACTGGACCCAAGAAGCAGAGCTCTTCCCTTTCTCCTTTTGGATTTGCTGAGCTTCTGCTGATTGTTTGGCTGGCAGGGGCATGGGCAGAGGCAGAGATTAACCCAGTAAGTAGAGGTGCAAAGTGGTCCATGGGAGGCCCAAGCAGGGATGGGGCCCTATTTCTGTATTAGGTGCTGTACACACACACAGACACACACACACAGCCCTAAAGAGCTCTCACAGCCCCTCTTCTGCAT
>NW_005842465.1:541669-604901 GCF_000455745.1 Alligator sinensis
CTGCTGAAGCATTGGTGGCTTTCTTACTCACTCAGTGTTCATGCATGAATCTGTCATGTCAAGCTTGACCAGGACAGTTTCTAGTTGCCAGAGACAGAAATGGGCCCTCTCTTGATAGCGCCTGTTGCTGCAGCTCTGTGCTTGCCAAAAAGTTCAGATGATGCAGCAGGGATTGTCCCAGGATCCTGTCCTGCCTGTGACTAACTCCTAGGTCTGCCCCGGCCTGCGTGGCTCTCTTCAGTTAGGGCACACCGCTTCCTTCAGCCAGCACCGCCCAGGGAGGTGACATGGCTATCAATGCATTTGGCTGCCTTTGACTCTCCAACCTAAATGATTGTGTACTCACTCACAGCCGGGCTCATTGCTATGAGGCTCCCTCTCACTGTGGGACAGTTTCCTCAGCAGGGCCTGATAGAGGCACTGCATTGTCCATGCAGTGGACTAGAAGGGCTGAGAGGAACACACCAGCCGAAGCAAGTCGCCTTTCTTTCTAGTGTAGTGTGTAAAGCACCCCCACTCAGCCTTTTCTAGAGCACATTACAGCTGAGCTGGAGAGGGGTTAGTGAAGGCTGGGTAAGAAGAACTGGGTGATTTGAAACAGGGGTGTGGAGAGAGGTGGAGCTGGGGCTGCGTGTGGAGGGCTTGGCAGAGCTGGCCCTGCAGCAGCCGTAGCTGGCAGCTGTCGCTCTGTGGTGCATGGGTGTCCCTGTGACTGCTCTGAGGTCTCTTCCTGTCTCTTTGCACAAGCAGCTGCTGCATCGCTCTGTGGGCAAAGGATAACCGTGCTGGGAGCAGACCCAGGCCCGAGTACCAGATTCTCTTGGGGAAGTAACTCCACAACCTGAAAGACGTCTGGAGGGGGAGACCCCACCCTTGGGAGCCTGGAGAAGGAGAGCCAGCCCATTCCGGAAGGCCACAGGTAAGGCTGCTCCTCCTGCGCCTCCGGTGTCATGCAGCAGGTGAGCTAGGACGTGCACTGCCCTGGCTCTGGACTTTCTGGGCTGCAAGCCCCAGGCTGCTCTTGACAGGAAGGCTCAGGTAGAGGCTGTGAGCAGACCTAGCAGGCTCAGAGCCTGGTTCAGTGGGGACCCCCTAGCCATTGCCTTCTTCAACAATGCAGATTAGTGGGTTGCTGTGCAGCCAGCTGTTGCCTGCATACCCCTGAAGTACCCAGGAGCCCTGGCACCACCTCCCGTCCTGCCAGACATTCATGTCACAGTATCTGTTCACAAGTTACTTAAGTCCAACCTGACATGAATGACAAAGTTCAAGGCCAGATGAGTCGGCTTGACCCCTCATAGACCAGAACAGTTGGAGGCAAGGGAAGGGTCATCTTCACTGCCAGCTCTGCATGCCCAGATCTCCGCTCCTCAGTGGGTTAATAGTGGGAACTGAGTGACCACAGCTCATGACTCTGAGGTACAATGTCACCAGCCAGTCTCCTGTCTAAGCAGTCCAGCACCCCAGTTAGGCATGGCTCAGCATGTGTTAAAGAGTTCCCCTCAGTGCCCACTGTCCAGAGGGTCTAAGTCCATTACAACCCCAGCCACAGAGCCTGGTTCTTTAGCTGATGGCTAGAAATACCTGCTTCTATCCCTGATTCAACCCCTGGTTGCAGGGGAATGCTGCTGCTGTTGCCCCAGCCTGGCAGGGCTCTGCTCTCCTGCTACAACCCTTTGGGGCCTACTGAGATGCCTTTTATAGATGGGCGGGTCGAGGCCGGGCAGGGGTGTGGAGAGGCTGATGCAGTTTTCTTTCCCAACCTGGGTTAGAAGCTGTCTCTTCCATGTGCATTAAGGCCAGGCAGTATTCATCATGCACTTGCATGTGCCTGCAAGCTCGTGTGTTGATGGGGAGAGCATTGTTGTACTAGGGCACCTGTGGGCATTGTCCAGGGGCAGAATAACTAACCACAGCTCCAGAATTAGAGACCTGTTCGCTGCCTGCCTGAGGGCGCAGCACCTTCCTGGGTCAGAGATTCTGCCAGGGATCTGTGTGTAAGAGCAGGGGGAGGTGCCAGCCTGATCTGGATGTGCCATCTTGCTCTAGGGAAAGCATGACTGAGGTGGAGCCCGTGTTGGACTTTGCATCCTCTGGGAGGACTGGCCGAAGGAACGCCCTGCCTGACATCCTGGGCTCACCGGCCGGTGTCAGCCCTTCTGACCTCCCTCTCAAACTAGCAGAAATGTCTCTAAACGCAGGTATGTACCAGGCCCTGGGCCAGGCACTGCTGGGGGTTGGGAAGTGCAGTCCTGAGGATCCTTGCTTATGAAGCCACCAGAAACAGAGGAGATGGAGCAGGTGTCATGGTGTATCAGGATCCCGGCACACTGGTTGGAGCAAGGGATTGAGTCTGCTGGCTTATAATCAAGTTGCATCCCCTTTCTGTGAAGAGAATTGCTATGTATTCGAATAGGCACCTCTGTAATCATTGTTTTTGTATCCTGTCAATCAGCAGCTTCAGTCCTGGACCAGCACCTGTGGTGCTGGGCACTGTAGAAACACAGCGCACAAGTCCCTGACGCAGTGAGCTGCCAGTTGGAGTAGTGACCATGGCTTGTGGGTTTCCTACAGGATTACACAGACCCATTCCTAGAGCTGCTCTCCCCCATTCTAGTGCTCAGCCTTCTTGCCCTACTGGCTAATTCTTTCTGTGTGGGGATTGCAAAGGCATGGTTGTTTGAGGAACAGCACATTTGGCATTGTTGGCTGTCTGTGCCAAGACACCAGGGACTGAATAAGCCCAGAAAATGGGCCCTTTGAGGCAGGGCATAAGGATGGGCTGCTTAGGGATTAAGAGCTGTGGCAGGGAAATTGCTGGAATAATGAGGACATCCATAGGCAGGGGCTCTGGAGACAGTGGGGGCTGCAGCAGTGGGGCTACCCAGGAGCTGGAGACCTAAGGTGTTGGGCTGCCCAGGAATCAGGCACTGGGAATGAGGGAGCTTGTGCTGTACCATCTCTTCAGCAGGGGGCCCAACCTGCAGGCTTGTTCACTGCATTTATCCCTCCTGCTTTCTTCACAGACAGATCCCAGGAAATGCAGTCCCCGACCACAGAGGTTCCCCCTCAGCAGCCCCAAAGCCCAGAGCTGAAGGACACATCTTAACACCTCCCGTGGGCGCGTTTCTGACCAGCAGGGAAAGAGGAGACTGTCGAGCATCAACCAAGCTTTACTGGCGTGGCCTGGAGTTTGCTGGGTTTTCCTTGGTGCTATGCAGCAAGAACATCTTGTGTTCCTTAGAAGAGGGGAGCAGAGGAGGGACATGGAGCAGCCAAAGGGGAATAAGCCCCTCAAGTCTGGTGCAGCTGGGACAAATCCCTGCAGGGAACCATTTCTTCTGTGGTGTTTAAGGGAACAAACAAAGGGACCAAGGGCTTTTGTTTTGGGGGATATTTTCTTGTCTTCACACCTGCACAGTCAAGCAGCTCAGAGGCAGCCTTGCCCTAGGAATTGCTGAGAGGAGCAGGGGAGTAGCTATTTTTATGTGAGGGCACTGTCCACTGTGACGTTTTGGAAGCAATTTCTTTGTTCTTTTTCTCATGATCCAGTATCCTTCTTCAGGCCTCTTGACAAGATTTGGGGAAATGGTCCAGAGGGGAACACAGTGCAGGCTCCACTCTGTGTCCCAATGGAGAAGCCCTTCTCTAAGAAGCAGGAGTCGGGGACCATTCTTGGGCATGATCCCACTGATCCAGGGTCCCACTGTAAACCCTTGCCGTGTGTGTGCGTGTATTTGGGGTGGGGGCGGGGGCTCAGCAATACCCCCTCCCCACTTCTGTCCCAGGCCTGGCACAGACTCCCAAGCCTCCTGGGTTCCTGTTAGAGTCCAGGCAAGGGGAACACTGTGCAAAGCTACTTCCTTCACTGCTGGCCCTGAGAAGCAGACCCTGCTCTGTAGCTACGGCATTTGCTCTGTAACCAATGAAGGCAGGAACAAGAGGAAGGGGCAGCTGGGCTCTGCAGTGCATGGCAGGGTGACTGACCAATACTGTAGTGAACTGAGTGGAGGGAGGCTGACCTGACTTCAGGGGTAGGCAACAAGGTTAGCATAACATCCGTGAGCTCAGAGCCTAGGACTGTGCTTCCTACACACAGGCTTCCAGGACCTGGCCACATGCTGCCCTCTGCAGAACAGTTGATGTATTACACTGGGCTCACCTCACCCACCTGTTCCCATCCCTTACATCCCAAGCTTGCCATGGCTGATCTGCAGGTGGCACCAGGTGGTACTGAAGTCTGGGCAGGGACTGAATACCTGTTTTCCATCAAAGGCACAGGATCTCCCACCGCACCCAGTCCTCCTGCCTGGCTCCCAGAGGAGAAGCTGTTGGGCTGTGATCTCACTGCAGAGCATGAGGTGGGGCTCAGGGCTGGTAGGGTGCAACGGGCACAGGAAGGAGCTCTGGTGCAGAGAAACCTGATGGCCTGCTTGCCCCTTAGCATGTGTTTGCAGTGTGAGAAGGCCTGGGAGCCCAAAATATGGAGCAGGGCCCCACTAGGTAGGACACTGCCCAAACACGGCACAGACCAGGGCCCAGCTGATAAGACCATGCAGAGCTTCCCGGTCTGCAAGGGAGCTTGTACTGAGCCCCTGCAGAGCAGCTGCTGGCTTCTCCCCACCATTCACCTGGCAGTCAGGACCAAGCTAATGAGCATGACAAAGAGTTGTGGGATAGCTGGCTTAATAGAAATGAGCAGTAAGCACCAAGCAGAACTCACTGCCACTGGCCTTGTTTCCAGTACCGGGTGTGTAGAGGCACCAGGAGAACAGCCCTAGTCGTGGGACAATCCTGCAAAGATTCTCTATCTTTAATGAATGATAGAGTGGGGAATGAGTTAGCCTGGAGTTAGGCCGTCCCCTCCCTTGCCATTTCTCCCCCTGGGCACCCCGGCTGCTCATCGGTGAGTACTCCCTTTGACAAGGCTGCCAGCCCCTCCTCAGGGAGCCCCATAGGGAGCCCACCCCCTCCCTGCTGCACAGCTAAGATGTTCAGGAGACTTCAAAAGCCCATGCTGGTTTTGTCCCCCATCCCCCAAGGTCTGACAGTAACATATTTCTGGCTTTCCACCATCTGCCAGTCCTAAGGGCAGGTAGCTTATGGCTGCCTGTCCTGGCCCTGCTAATCTGAGTTTTTGGTGATTCTCCAGGTTCCCACATGCAGTTAAGGGTTGTGCGGTAAGTGTATCTATCCCATGTCATTAACTCGGTAACTCATCCTAAAACTCTTTTTCCAGCCTGGTTTTTCTGGGGTGATGTTTCCTGGCCTGGCTCTGGGCAGCTCCTGCTTTGCAGGACTTGGGCCTTGAAGTGCTCAGCTGTGCTGCTGTTGGATCAGGATGAATCTGAGCGCTACAGCAGGTCATGGTCATCAATGCTACAGGTGCCTCTGTTGAACTGGCCAAGGAATACAAAACCCAAAGAACGAAATACTTCTACGGGCACCAAACATCCATTGTGCTACACAGAGATAACAACCCTTTGTCATTCTCCAGCTCCTTCTATCTGGGAATTTCAGTCATTTATAAAATGATCGCATATACCCACAAATCTCACTCTGGTTATAAACATGTCACTGGTCCAAAGTGCTGATTATATTCAGGATTGGATAAGTATTTAAAAAATACAGACCCACTGAGCAACCCCTGAAGGCTCAACATGGATTTTATACATTAATGTCTCACAGCCATAAACCCCATGCTATTAACCAATCCAGGCTCTCAGGTTTCTAGAGGTATAAAGCACTTATTTCTATCTGGGAAAAATCATTGTACCCAGCCTTTTACAATCATACCATTCAATTACCATTTTGCCTTCCTCCCCCACCTTCTTAATTTCCATTGTGATTTTTGGTAGCTGCCATTTCAAGAACTACTTGATCTACAATTTGATATTTCCTGCCATTGTGGGGGGGGCACCTGGAATCAGAGACTGCAAAAGGGACAAGGCATCAGTTTCAAACTTGAAATACCAGCTGCTAAAATCATATTTCATTGGCTATTCCACAAGTACTTTGCCAGTGGGACCAAGCCAAATGTTTTCAGAACTAATCAGTCTTTTCCAAGCACATCCCAAGTCCAGAGCAAGCGATTGTGTCTCTGCCCTCCCTCCCAGTCTGTTAAACTTGTAAAACATCTGTCTGCCAGGATTGTGCTGCAAGGAGAGAACAAGGGGAAACTTGGGTATATCTGGAATAAATCAAATGCCAGGAATGGCAAAGTTATAGTTTTACACAAGTGTAACTGAGACCAGGCTCTGGTCTCACTGTCTAAATAATTCCTGAACAAGGATACTGGATTTAGCATCATTCTTACTGTGTAAACAAGCAGTACCCTGGATTTAATGTCTGTACAATGTAGCTGTGTGTGTGTTGGTGCGGGTCCACGTTGGGTGTGTATAGTGTGTTCCTGCTGCTTCCTTGGGATTCTGAACTGAGCACAGGAAGTGTCTGGAGGCCGTGGTCTGGGGTGGACATGGGGACCAGAAACTTGTGGCTACTGATCTGACCTGACAGTACTAGGAGGATGAAGAGCAGTTCCAAAAGGAAGCTCCCTCCCTCTCTGATGATGTGTGTCTTTGAACATCAAACTGTCAATCTCATTCATTTTGGCTGGGGTATAGTTGGGCATCAGGAGAGGGCTGGGATGGGGAGAGAAAACAGTGTAGTTATTTGAAGAGATCACTGCGTGTCTAGGAGAGTCCTGGACTGCTCACACCAGGGGACTTGTTTGAGTAATAAATTGTGAGTATTTTCCTGTGATCCCCTGTGCTGTGTGCAGTTTCTTTGGTACGAGGAGGGTGCACTGAAGGGGCAAAGGAAATTGCAAAATTAGAGGGTTCTCCCCAGCTGAGCTTTCTCTCCCTGACTTGCAAAGGGGAGTGTGAAGTACACCAGATGCTAAGCTGCTAGTGGGGCATGGGGCAGGGTGGAAGTAGGCATCAGGATTCTGTGGGGAAAATCTCCAAACCGCAGCAGGTCTCCTCACACCAGCCAAGAAAACCAGCATCTCATCCACCTGGGATCTGGTAGGGAGCAAGTGAAACAGCTGAAAGGGCAAGAGGCAATGGAGGAGGAAGAAATTCAATAAGGGATGGGCCATTTTCTAGGCATCAAGACTATCCAGAGCCATCATAATGAACTGGAAGAGCCAAGCAAGGATCAGTCCTCACATTAATGGAACTTTGTTCTCTCTGTAAATGCAACACCTTAAAATGCTGCTGATTCGCACCAGGCATACACAGGATGATCTCTATGGATCCTGGTGAGAACCAGAACTTTAAAGAAGCCTGAGGCTCACTAATATCAGACCCCCAGAGCACCTGTTTGGTCACTCAGGATATGGCCCAGTATTGACTACTTCTGTTTCCTGAGGTCCATGGAGCATCTTGATTGTCTTAGGGTGGCTCTGTGTGTGTGTGTGTGTGTGTGTGTGTGTGTGTGTGTGTGTGTGTGTGTGTGTGTACGTACGTACATACAAGGGGCTTAGGATGAGGTTGAAATTTGTCTACATGTACAGCTCAGCCCACATGAGCAACAAAGAGTATGAGCATCCTCTCATTAAAATGGTCTGGTAAATGAGATTCCCCTTTTGCCCCTCCATTTCCCACTAGGCTAGGCTATAGTAACGGGCAGAGGACTTCTCATAGGACACCAGTCCAAGCCCTCATAAGTAGTGGCTAGAGCTGTCTGTCATCTTTTGGCTTATACCAAACAAGTAAGTTTGGATTTAAGGGGCAGCAAGCAGTGGCTGGGACTGGGGCAGAAGGAAGAGGCTGATTATATGACTTGCAGGGGTTGCCAGCAGCAGGGTTGGCTAGCAGGGCTACCCTGCCATGCAGCCTTGGAGGTGACATTAGAACAGGCTCTCTATTGTGATCTCCATCTATCATGGAGGATAGAGCCGGTGGGAGGATAATGGTAGAAGGCTACTTTAGGGGTAAAGGACTCAGTGTTAGCAAGGTGGTTGTGCCAGGCTCTGGGTCATCTAGTGCTTTGGAGAGTTTTGTGTCTAGGCAATTCAGGCAGTATTTTTTCTGGGATTTGGTGGAAGGGAAAGGGAAGCACATCTTGCTTGGCAAGGTTTGCCGGGTGCAGGAGAGCCAGCTTGGGTCTGGAAGGCAAGGGACTGCAGCACTCAGGAGATTCAGGTACAACGGAGACTATGTGGCCAGTTTGACAGTGACAGGGCAGTGTCAAATATTAATAACATTTTATTTGGGTTTAAAAATCAAGTAAACAAATTGTTCTGTCTGTACTTACTTTGGTTTTACACAACAGTTCCCCTCCTCCTGCCTAGCGCTGTTAACTGAAGCTCACTAGGACTTCCCTCATGAGAGTGCCCTGATCACACATACCATTTGCTAGCATCCGGGAGGACCTCCAGTGCTCTCCACTACTCTATAAGGTGCTCAGACACTCCCCCCACCTACTCCCCCATCAGCTGTTTAGCTGATGGTTTTAAGAGACCCTTCCTGGCATCCAGCTGCCTCATGTAGGGCTTCACAAGCCACCAAAGAAGCAGGTAGGTAGTCCCCCAAGCAGCAGGTGGGAATAGTCACTCTGTCCAGCTCTATGCAAGCAGCACCTGAGCAAATGTTCCTAGCATCATTGGGAGGCCAGGCTGAGGTTCTTGAAGACCCTGGAATTATGGGCCTCATCCAATCACTCATGAATGAACCATCCCCAGTGGTCCCCAATGCCTTGCAGCATGATGAAGCAGTAGCCCTTGCAGTTGATGTGCTTCAAGCAATGGTACAATGGGTACAGGATGGAATATAGGTGCCACTGAAACTCCAGTGCAGTTCAGAAAGCCCATCCAGCCATCTGCCTGCTTCTCCATGGTCATGGGAACCTTTATTTTGGTGGCCTGCCTCTGAAACAACAGTAGATAGTCTTGGGGTCATAGGATGACAAGCAAAAGTGGCAGAACTTTAGGCTGAGGAGGGCCAGCTCCGTGCAGCACTCCATAAATGTGGCCTTCCTCAGCCTAAACTTCTACCACTTCTGCTTGTCACTCCATGACCCCAAGACCATCCACTCAAACACACAGCTGCTCACATCTCTGGCCAAGCAGCAGCAGAACACAGTTCAGAGGTAGTCCCAGAGAAGACCGTCCTCTGTGGTCTCCCTATGTTCTCCCTTCCCCAGCACATAGAGAGCAGAGCTTCAGAAGGTACCTTTGGTGTATCAGGGTCATAGTCCCTGCAGCCACTGTGCCACAGGCCACTTGGCAGCAAAAGAGATGGAAGAAGCAGCAAAGCATGACTAGGTAATTAGAGTCCACCATGAGCAGCGGTGCTGTGGGAGCCTAGAGAGTGAGGAGACATATGGGCCCGTGCTCTCTGCTCCTGTTACAAAGGCAATGCATGGGGAATGGATTAGGACTGGGGTAGCAGGAAGCCTAGAGCAGAAGCCTGGGAGTAAAATATCCATAAAGCTCTTGCTGTTGTCACTCCATTGTTTTCAGAAGTCAAAGGTACACCAAGTCTGCTCATCAACCCTTGGCTGTGGAGCTCCAGCACATTACGAAACCCTTGAGTTGGGAAGGGACTGTACACTTGTATAGTACTGAAGTGCTCTAAATTAGGAGGAAGGTAGGATTTTAAGCCTGTACATTTGTCCAGACTCTTACAATGTCAGTGTTATAAACAGCACAGAAGATAATGTTTTCACCCAATGCCCTGAATAGTAAGCACCTTATTATCAGAGTTATTCCTTCACACTGAGTGCATTGACCTCCGATATCAGGACAGCAGCCATTAAAAACTCCAGGCAAAAGTGCAAAAGAAACATCAGTTGTAAAGGTCAGGAACTACAACCTCCCCTTGAAAAGTGAATGGTCTCCTCCAGCACACCCTGCTTTGGTCCTTCTCTTGTCAATCAGGCCGGGGCTTTAAGGATTCCAAGGGCCATTGCACTAAATTATCTTTTCAACTGTCCTCTCTTTCTTCCACTCCCAGTGCTTCTCATTCAGGCATCATCCCTTGTCTCATTCTTGCTCACCTCATTCTCCGTCGTTTCTTCTTTTTTAATCTCTTCTCCCCTTCACTTGTCTTGCCTTGTTCATCCCATGTGCACTCTATCTTCTACTTTCATCTCATCAGTCATCTTCTTCACCTGCATATGATCATAGGAAAGCAGGGCTGGAGGGATCTCACAAGGTCATCTAATCCAGCCCCCTACTCAAGGCAGGAACATTTCCAACTAAACCATCCCAGTCAAGTGTCTGTCCAACCTGCTCTTGAAAATCTCCAGGGCTGGAGTATTCCACAACTTCTCCAGATAGCCTGTTCCAATGCTTGACCATCCTCATAGTCAAAAAGTACCTCCTAATCCCCAACCTAAATTTCCTCTGCTCTGGTCTGAAGCCATTGTTCCTAGACCTGTTCCCTACAGCCACAGAGAAAGTGCTGTCTCCATCCTCTTTGTAATCCTCCTTCAGGTATTTGAAGAGTGTTATCAAATTCTTGCTTGGTCCATACTAAATAGCCCTAATTCTTTCAGCCTTTCTTCATAAATCATGTGTCCCAAACCTCTAATAATTTGTATTGCTCTCTGCCAGGCTCTTTCCAATCTGTCCGCAGATTTCTTGAAAAGTGGGACACCAAACCAGACACAGGAGTCCAGGGGAAGCTTCACTAAAGCCTCATCTCATCATCCAACTACCCATCCTCTTTTGTCTTGTGTAACAAGGCTCAGCCCTGTTACTATGGGTGTGGAGGAGCCCGAATGGCCCCACACCCTGGAAACATTCCCCATGCCCAACCCAGGCCTGGAGAGACTCACCTTGTTGAGTCTGAGGATCCTTGTTGGGGAACCAGCTGGGGTGGGGAAATAAGAGACACTAAAAGCAGCCTCTGGGGGACAACTGCACGAGCAACGGGGCAGAGGACACAGCTGCCCTGAGCCTGGGGTAAGATGAGGTCAAACAGCCCTGGAAGGGGCATAAGCAAGGCTTCTCTTTTGTTTATTTTGTCTGCACGGACCCCATGCGGGCTTTTTCAAAGCCTCTGAATGTAAGAGGCAACCGGGGAGTGAAGCATGGCAAGAGCCTAGCAAGCCAAAGACATGGAGCCAGCACCAAAGCTAAGTAGCAGGTTTTTTTTTTTTAATCTTTGTTTGTTTCTTTTGCATTTCTTACAAACCCAGGGTGGCCTCATGGCGCTATAAACTAACTCGGCTGCAGGAGAGGGGAAGACACTGAGCAGTGGGTCCTTAGCTAAAGCCAGCAGCGAAAGTAAAAGTGTTCAGCTCAGGGTGCCTGAGCAAACATGCCTTGCTCTGCTCTGCCTGAAAGCTACCTGTAAGAGCTTATCCAACCCAACCATTTATCTTCTTCATTCTTGTTTTTATCTTATCCTGTTTTCTCTTATCCTCTCTCATCTCAACCTCTTCTCTCAATCTGTCATGCCATCCTCTCTTATCACCCTTTTCCATTCCATGCTATCTCGCTTTACCAAATCCAGTCTCATCCACGTCTCTTATCATCCCATCTCACATCATCTCCTGGTCTGCACTGGTGTCATTTCATCTTGTCCTCTGCCCACTCTTCCTCCCTTGTATTGTCCCATCTTCTCTCATCGTATCTCATATTGTCTTTTCTTGTCAAACTGCAGTACCTCCAGATTCTTCTTTATGTAACCCTTCTGCCAGGCACTGGTCAGCAGCAAAAAGGGCTGGGTTCACATTTTGGGGTACCAAATAAATTATACCAGTGGCTCAAGCCCCAACCCAGAAACCTGGGAATGCTAAATTTGCTGGGGTGTCCTGTATAAACAAAAACCCCTCCTCACAAGTAGTATAAACACAAAAACCCAAATTGAATTACAGAGAATAAAACAAAACACTAAATATAATTTTAAAAACACAATTAACTACAAAACCAAGTCGGCTTCACCCATATCCAGGCAGTCTGGGACTTGGGGCTCCCCAACTAGTAGTTCCAGGGGCCTGAACCCTTATACCTGCCCTTTAGCAATGGGCTGGAGAGGGGGCCCCACACTGGAGTGTCCTATGAGCTGCTCCTTGGGTTCAATGCACTGTGGGGAGCTGCTTGAGGGCATGGGTCTTTCTGTGTTGCAAGGGGCTCCGTTGCTCATGGAAAAATGGTAGAGCACTAACCTCCACTTCTGCATGTTGGCTTTGAGGGGTTAACTGTGGCTTTCATCAGCATACTGCACCCCTAAACTCCTAGTCTCAATCCCAGCTCTGTAGGGCAGAAAACTACAGAACTCAAAGGAAAGGTCAGGACCATCTCACTGAGCCCGAACTGGGCAGCAAAAGCCAGCCAGGCCTATATTGCACTGAGGACTAGATAAACAACAAGTGCCAGATCTCACCCTGGCTCAAACTGCAAGGCTTCACCCTGACCCAAGTCTGCCCATCAAACATATGGCTGGGGTTCATCCACTCAACTAGGCTGAAATGAAATAGCTGTGAAACAGCACCGAGGGCCCAGGCCTATGGCTGTAGCCTGGACATCCAGATCTCCTGCTGTGAAGAGCCCGGCACAGCCCTGGCCCCAGCCTGCCCCACCCCACCCCATGCCACACAGATCTGGAGGCACATGCCCCCCCATGCCCTCCCGGACAAGTGGCAGGAGCAGCGGCAGGAGCTGCCAGATAAGCAGACAAGCGCCAGACAAACGGTTCCCAGACAAGCGGCATGCAGCAGCAGAAGCCGCCCCGTTCCCTCCCCTTACCTCCTGGATGAGCCACGGCTCCATCCTGCACCTGCCTCGCCCCAGCTGGGCAGTGCTTGCCCCAGCCCCACTCCCTCCCTCACCATGGGGGGCCTTGATCTGTCCCACTACACCCTTCCCTTTCCTCCCCATTTCCTCCTTCCCCCTCCCACCACACCAGACTTACCAGCTGCATGCAGCTCTCCAAGCTGCCGGGCTGTGGTCCTCGCTGCCTAATGCTGCACTGTGGCTGCGCACATGCATGGGCCATTTATCGGCCAAATTATCAGCCATATCAGGCTGATTTCCAATACAGACAAATTTCTCTATATCAGTGCCGATCTGATATCGGACCGATGTGTCAGTGCACCTCTACAAAACACAATACACAACCAAAAAACACACACTTTAGCATACACAAGCCAAGTGTGTGTGTGGGCGTTACATTTACAAGAAGACATACGGAATTAAAAAAGAGAAAGGGTAACAGTTGTTCTCATGTACAAGTATACATAAAAAGGGATAAACTTTGCGGCAGAAAGGAAGAGAGAAAGAAAGAAATTTATAAGAAATAATTCAAGCCTGATAGTTTTATAAATGTCAGTTCTTCATCTGTTAGATGCATAACGATAGTGAGGGAACAGCAAATTAAAAAGTTACTCTGTACAAATACATCTGTCCACTACATGCACAGTAAGTAAACATTTCTCTAATATTATTGCAAGTTCAGGGCATTGATTGTCTAGAAGATGTACTTATCATTTCTCCCCTTTCTCTTCTCTGTGTCAGGTTATATTACTATCAATAGCCATTGGGCAGTGCTTTTCACCTTCCAAGTGCTTTACAAAACATTCAAAGCAATCACCCCAATCACATGTATATTGGTAGATGGGCTACTGATACTGATGGGCTACTGATAAAAGAGGCAAGAGACAGGCCTATGGCTGAGATTTTTTTCATGCACATCCCCAACATACAGGATGTACACTTATCCCAGTTTACATTTGGCTACTTGTAGCCACACAGTATAAATTATCACCTGTGCTGCCAGGGGAGACTTGAAAGAAGAGAATGGTAGCCAGATGGGTGGCAGATTGTCTTAGATCCACTGGGTTCATTGATTTTTTTTTTTTCTTCTCCACTCCACTATATTTTTACATAGCTTACTTTAGCAAACAGCCTCCAACACTCTCCAACTGGTACACTATACATTTTTTTGTGGAACTGAGATCCTGGGAGCCAAACCAAACCATACCAAACCAGGCTGGGGTGAAATGGGATTACCCTCCAGATCTGCCCAAGGACCTCCAATTTGGACAAGGGTACACTTGGTTATCAAAGAATCATAGCAAATTAGGGTTGGAAGGGACCTCAAGAGGTCATCTAGTCCAACCCCCTGCTTAAAGCAGGACCATCATCATCTAAATCATCCCAGCCAAGGGTTTGTTTAGCTGGGTCTTAAAAACCTCCAAGGATGGAGCTTCCACCACATGTCTGGGTAATCTGTTCCAGTGTTTTACTACACTCCTCATGAGATAGGGTTTTTTTTCCTAATATCCAACCAAAACTTCCCTTGCTGCAAATTCAGGCCATTGCTCCTTGTTCTGTAATCCCTCCACCACTAAGAACAGTCCAGCTCCATCCTCACTGGAACCCCCTTCAGGGAGTTGACGACTGCTATTAAATCCCTTTTCAGTCTTCTCTTCTCCAGACTAAATAAGCCTAGCTCCCTCAGCCTGTCCTCGCAAGTCATGTACCCCGGCCCCTAATGAATTTTGTTGCCCTACACTAGATTCTCTCCAATTTGTCCACATCCCTTCTGTAGTGGGGGGCCCAAAACTGGACATAGTGCTGCAAATGTGGCTTCACCAGTGCTGAATAGAGGGGAATAATCACTTCCCTCAATCTGCTAGCAGCACTCCTACTAATGCAGCTGTGGAAGTCATTAGCCTTCTTGGCAACAAGGGCACACTGTTGGTGCATATTCAGTTTATTATCCACTGTAACGCCCAGGTCCTTTTCTGCAGAGCGGCTGGCCAGCCAGTCAGCCCCCAGCCTGTACTGCTGCTGAGGAAAGAGAACAGGACAGTTCCTAGGCACCGGGTGATGATCATGTCAGAGTTAGTGACAAGCTACACTCTGGCTGTCTACTGGGTGAAACAGGATTTTGTGCTTTACTCATATTCATTATTTCCTTTCCTGGAGATTATTTTACATTTTACTCTGTTGTTTAGTATTTTATACCTGTGTCCTGAGAAGCAGAGACTATCTACAACTTTTGTTGCTTCTAGAGCCGGCACCCCCATTGCTTCTTCCCTTAGTGCAGGACTGAACACAGGACCCGCTCCCAGGCAGCCGTGGCACAGCCTAGTGACCTGTCTAGTCCTGCCCCAGTCCAGTCTTCCAAGACACTGCCCTATCTCTCTTTTGCCTGCTGTTTTGGTGTTATCAATCTGCTACTCAGGGAGGCAATCCCCAGAGTCTGTACGTGGGCTTAATGAGTCCTGGTTTGACCTAGCTCACCAGTACTGTTGGTACCCTGTTTCTGCATGCGCTTTGGTGCCTTGCCTCCAGCAGCTCTTCTTCTGTACCTGACTGGCACTGGTACCCAAACTGTATGAATCTGGGCCCTACCAATTCAAACTGTGCCTTAGGAACACTAATTGTGGCCTCCAGCCACACCTACGCTTTACAGATATTGCACTGGTTTTATTTTCTGGGTCCCCTACCTCTGACTTTCAAGCAGCTTACCCCTACCCTGGGCCCTGCAGGACTGTTCCTTTATTCCCTCTCCCTCTTGCAGGGCTCAAAGCACTAGGTGCCTTCCAGGTACCCCTTGTAGCCTCTAAACCACCCCCATAGCCACAATCCAAGCCTTCAGTGGAAAAAAACCCATCAATCAGCTGATGGCCAACTCAACACAACCCCATCTTGGGTCTCTAACTGCTGGAAAACAAACCCTTCCCCCCAAACTACAAAAGTTTGCTTTGGGGCTTTCAAGCACAGCTACATATCTGCAGCCCCAAAAATGGCTGAGGCTGGCAACAACAGCTGGCTCTCTCCCAGCCCTTTAAGATACTGTTCCAGCTTTGCTTTCTCACTTCCAACTTCAGCTAGCAGGAACTCCTCTCTCTGCCTAAGTCAGGGCCAGACTGCCTGCTCTAGCTCCAGCACTGGGTTTATCTACTGCACTAACTCCACCTCCTTCCTGTCACCTGTCTTCCTGTGCCTGGTTAAAAGGACTGATTTTCTTTGCAGCCAGCTTATTCCTCCAAGTATTCTCCTGCAGTCTTACAGCATCTGACTCTGGGTTACAAAAGTCCAAGCCTTAAAGGGTCCCTGCTCTCTTCTCTTGACCTCATTCCTCTGGAGGTGATAGGGCTAGGGTTCCCTGTTACAAGGACAGTTAGCCTTTCAAAGGGGAAGTAAGAGAATATATGCTATGTGTTTGCAGACTGGCTAAACTGAAAGTGGGACTTTATCAACTTCAGTGATGTTTATCCAGCTCAGCATATTAGCCAGCTATAGCAATACATTTACTGGCTAGAGATATCTCAGGCTTTTAGGCAGAGTATTTTTCAGCTGGCAGCAGCATTCTTTCCCTTTGTGAATCAGGGAGAGTCAAAGTCAATTGGGATCCATAACTATACATTTGGCACCCTGGCTAAAAAGTCTGTGTGATTTCACTCTTAATTCTCTTCTCAAGGATAGCTGGGCTAACGGGCTTGGGAAGCAAAACCAGGTCAGGAATATGAGTGGGCCCTTCCAGGAATGGCCTTGGTAGGTGCTGGATGCAATGAATGCCAAGACTTGAGGCTCCTGCAGGAAGGAATCCCACTAGTCAGCCTGGGAGACTGGAACCAACTGGAGTCACCCTCCGTCTAATGCCCATAAATGAGATCCTATAACAACCTGAGAATGGACTGAATCACTATCTGGGCATTTACTTTCTGCCACCCATCCCTTTCCTTTGGTCATCTGGTCTGAGCTGAAGGGCAGGGTGTCTGGCTAATTGCAGAAATGGGTGGAGATGTTGTAGTTCCTTCTCCTCTGGCAGAAGGATCTGGTCATTAATCAGCTGGTCAAGTTCTGGTACTGCATTAACCCAATGTGCCTGTTCCTAGTGATCCTGAGTAAGTTCCAGAGGAAGATCCTGGAGTTCTTCTGGGCAGGTCTGCACTGGCGCTCTGAACAGGAGGGAAAGCTGAGAGTGAGGCATGTTTCTGGCCCCTATTCACAGTGTACAACCATCTGAGTGCAGTAGAGAAAGAAAGAACTGTTTCTATAGAAGACAGGAAAGAGGAAAGCATGCCAGCAAAGTGACATCTCTAGCAGTTTTTGAAGGAGAGTCAGAAAAGAAATGGAGTGAATAGAGCATTTAGAGTCTCATTCCTTCTACAACTGTTGAGGGGGGTGTTCCATCTTCAAGAAATGAAAGGCACGAGTCTAGCTATCACAAGTTTCTGATGTGTTAATGATAATAAAAGAACCCAGTCCCAAACTAGAGATCTGTAGGAAGCCTGGATGGGAAAGGAACTTCCAGGTAGAGCAGTGGGAAGTCTTGTAAAAGAGAATGGGAAATAGGAAATACCATGATGGTAAGAAGAGAGGAGGAAAAAGTGCCTTTGGGTGAAATGTCTCTTCCCTGTCTTCAAAAAATGAGAGGAACATGAGCTGTTCCAGAGCTGAACAGCTATGAATTCTGCTCTAGGCAGCTGAATGCCCTGCTGTAATAAGGATACTCTACTGCAGCTAGTCTGTGAATGTGAACCCCTAGTAAAGTACCTTGCTGTTGTAACAGTTATGTTGAATACTGGAAGGAATGTGATTATGAGCCCTTAGGAAGCTTCCTTGCTTGCAGTCTTAAGCTGCTGGGGTGTTCCAGCTCACCTACTGCAGACTGGATTGCATTCTGCCACAGTCTTCCCATATGGCTCCCAGCAACATCCTGAGCTGGCAGTGAAGGTCTGCTAGGAACTGATGTGGAGCCAAAAGAAAAGAAGCCAGGTGACATATGAGTTCAGTTCTAGGGGACTGGTGTATTGTAGGTTCACATTTTTGGCAATGGGACTTTGTTAACATAAGTCAGCCCTATGTAGAAGACTGAGGTTGGTCCATATCATAGTGATGATTTGTCCCAGGGAACACTAAGTTGAACACCCACTACCTACTTGAATACATTGATGCATGCAGGGACCAGAAGTTCATCAGTGTGAGTCACCTGTGTTCTGCTCTCAAATCTCGGGAGACTGAGGGTGTAAGAGCTGGTACTATGGCAGGGGCAGGGGTATGGGCAGGGGGGAAGCGTAGAGGACTCCTTGGGAACTTCTAGTTCTGTAGGTACCAGCATATGTGGGTGGGCAGGACATGCTCAGCCCCACACTCCCAGGGCCACGCATGACTGAAGTATAGACAAGTGGTGAGTGCTAAAGTGTTACACTCAGGCTAGGGACAGAAATTACACATAAACTGGTATAAGTGATGGGAAACTGGTTCAAATGCGTAACACTGTTGGCTACAAATGTCCAACTCGGGATCCTTAAAATTCTAGTTTATTAGGCAGATTGAAACACTGTAATGAGTTGAATCATAAACCTTGGGGCTGGTCCCCACACACACACACATATGCACACACATACACACACACACAGTAGCAAGCTACAGAGTCAGGTATACCTATCCTACAAGCGCTGGAGTCTGCCGTCGATGGCCAGTCGAGGCTTCTTTCAGCGTGGTGTTATCGTCCAGAAGGGGGTCACCAGCTGGTCCTTCTGGCTGGACAGGTCTGGTCAAGTTGGAGATCAAGAGGGCGCCACTGAGGGTCACTTTTCACTGCCTTTTATCTGTCCCTGGCAGACTTTGGTGACTCCCCAGTTTTCAGGTTTGCCCAATCCAGGGGTTGTTGACCCTTGTGGGACTTCCCCCCCCTCGATGGCTACTGGACAGCATCTGTCAGCCCCAGGGGTCGTCTGCATATACGTGCAGGTTTGGGAGTCCATTGATACATTTTGAATAGGGCTCTGGGAGTGGTCGATCTGGAGATATTCAGCCCAAAAGTTGGTCCCCGGCGTTGATTAACTCAGGCCAGGGCTTCTAGCCCTTGATCAGTGAGGTTTAGAGATTTCCCGGTTGTTACATTGTCTTCTATTGAGTTCTTCCGTTGGTTGATCTGCAATGTCCCAGGTGTTAATTGCTGTCTGCTGCTACAGTGTTACACATTCAATCACTGATTCACTCGCTCTTTCAGGGGCCAGCCTGATACAGGGAAGGGCAGTTTGATTCCTGCCCTTGTTAACATTGTTACAATGTATAACTTACTTATGAAACTAAATACATTCAGTTGAAAGTTGAAAGATGAGGAGTAGTATAAAATATAAGCTACAAATGCCATGGCACACAAATAGATAAAAATACCAAAATTCAAGGGGAGATACAAAATGCACAAATACAAATTTTAAAACACAATTCCTTATCTTAAAGTGAAAGAGAGAGGAAGGAAGAAAAGGTAGAAAAAGAGAAACATATCCGAAGAGGGGAGAGCAAACGCAGGCAAGAGGAAAAGGGGGCTTTCTGCTACAACACAACAGAAGTTCAAGGCACATAAACCATTTTCAAAATGGCCAAAACTGGTTTAAACCTGGAGAGATGAAGTATCAGACAAGTAATTTAGGTTAAATTGGTTTATTGAACTTTTGTCCCAGATCTCTGCCAGATCCCCTCCAGATTCAAGTTAACTCAGTCCCCCAGCATCCCAGGATGCTTTGCACCTCCCCTGAGGGTCCCTGTCCCCTCCCTTGCAGGGTGGACAGGCTAGCCTTGGCCCAAGCTGTCTGCTCCAGGGAGATATGCTCTAGTGCCCCTTGGCCTGGGCCACTGCAGGCATATGGCTGCATTTCTAGAATCAAAAGTGAATATCTGTTCACTTGTTTCTTGGTTCAATTTATGCAGTTTTGACTAACCCACGAAGATTGAATCGATTCAGCCTTGGGCTTTTTGACTGCCTGTACTTAACCCTAGGGCTAGGTCTTACCTGCTTGCTCTTCCAATTTCCAGCTGAAAGCAAGTGTTCCAACTCCACTTGTTGCACTCCTTTCTGA
Organism: Alligator sinensis; assembly: GCF_000455745.1. NCBI lineage: Eukaryota > Metazoa > Chordata > Crocodylia > Alligatoridae > Alligator > Alligator sinensis. The sequence continues at coordinate 561,449 of NW_005842465.1, forward strand.
GTAAGGAGACTTCCTTCTCATTGAGTATCTTTTCCTTAATAGTGCTTCCTGCTCCTTAATCAAGCAACGTGGTGGGAAATTGGATCCTCTTATGAGTTTGTACATTTATGTCTATTTGAAACTTCCAATTAGTTTGATAAATTCACATTGCTTCTAGATATCTGGTTGGGGACCAGCTGATACCTCCTTAATTGAGGTCAGAAACAACAGACAAATGTTTCCCCACACTACCTGTTTGTGGAGATTTCTCCAGTTGTCTGGAAAACTGTAACACCAAGTTTTTTTAAAGAGATCATCCGTCCCTTTGTGGAAACCGGGGATCATCATCCTCAGGGAGAATTTTGAGAACAAAAAGTGACTTCCTTGTGAGATTTTGTTTCTTAGGTCAGGCTGTAGTCATGGCTCTTTCCTAATGGTCTATGTACTTGTGATGTTCACATGAAAGGTGAGGCTGGAGATGCTCAGGGTGCAGCACAGAAGAGGATTGTGTTTCCAGAGACTTGGCATGAGGCACTTTCAGTTTCTAGTTTTCTTAAACAAACATGTTCCATTAATGAAGTCAGAATTTTTTCCAAAGGCAAAGGGAGAAGAATAGGGGAAAGGGCTGGAGGTGAGACACAGACAAATGTTGAATCCTTCTGCTAAGCTATTTCTGCTTGTGAAAAGGATTAATAACTAGAAACAGCTACCCAGAAACTTCAGATATGATGCGGAGCACTTTCATTGCAGAGACCAGTATTCATGCCATAGGGGGATGTTCTTTTCCTCCTCCCTCTCTCCTCAAAAGAAAGTTTTGAACATCTGATAATGACCCTCTCAACATCCCACGCTGAATCTGGAAACATTTTCTTCTTGCAAAAGTCTAATAGCACCAATTATTCATAAAAGAGCATTCAGAAGAAAACACCTGTAGTAAAATAGCTCTGCCATTTGCTAGAGATCTAGTTTTATGTTTTCAAATTCCTTTCCTAAAAACAGAAAAACTCTTATTTCCCTTCTTATGGGAACAATGAGAAGAAAAAAAATGGTATTTTCTTTAGTGTTACAAATGCCCTGTTTCTTTTTCATTTTCAGGAGATATATTGCATTGACTTCAGAGAATTAACTTTGAGAGTTTACCCTGCACACCACAGCATGGAGAACAACTAAAAGTGTGTAAGGTAACATGAAGAAGAATAGTAATGTTATTTGCTACATAAGACAAACTTTTGCTAAGGAGAAAAGGAAGAAGAGGTTGGATTTATTTGAATCCAACATGCAAACCTTGTAACTGTTTCAGAGATTATTTTATTTCCATGTTAGGAACGAGGAAATATCTTGTCCAATTAGTTCCTAATAAACCTCCCCCACCACCAAAATATATATATATAGTATCATAGTGCGTAGGGTTGGAAGGGACCTAAACAGATCATCAGGTCCGACCCCCTGCCCCGGGCAGAACCAGGTGCCGAGGTCATATCACCCCAGCCAAATATCTGTCCGGCTTCCTCTTGAAGACCCCCAAGGTAGGAGAGAGTATCACCTTACTTGGGAGCCCATTCCAGAGCCTGGCAGCCCTAACTGTAAAGTAGGGCAGTTAAAGGAAATGGAAATGAGCTATTTTGTCTTCAGATACAGAAGACATGAAGGAAGCATATCAATTTTGTTTCAAGAAAGCTAGCATTCTTTTTTCTTTCTTTCATTGATTTCAGTGCAAGCTTAGATAACTGTAGTCTATCCTAAACCCTTTCACAAGTGCATCCCTATTTCCCAGCTTTTAGCAATTATTTTCCCTCCTTGCAATGACATTAGTCATATAGTTCTTTATGAAAGAAGAGGGCTTTTTATTAATTCATTCCACCTACTTATAGAAAACAAAATACAGATGTGCTTTTTATCCAAAATATGACTCATGGGTTGTATGTTGAGCTACAAGATAGAGTAGTAGTACTCAACTTACAGACTCGTGGGGTGGATTTGACCTCCAGGGCTGCCCATGGGTCTGCACATTTGGTGATAAGGGAGAGGTAGAAGTGTCAAATGTGGCAATTAATGTTGCCACTGTCCCCCCCCCACACACACACACACACATTTCTGGATGCATGGGGACCCCCATCAGCCAGATGGCATTGACCCATGTGCCAGATGGGGTCATGCTATGACTAGATCTAGGGCATGGGGGCAGTCAGGGCTGGAAAGGTTGAGCACCACTGACATAGAGCAAGAAATATGCATTGTATCCCTTTGCAATGACTCTGAATGAAAGAGGCACTTTTTCTCCAGGGAGAGAGAATCCAGGAAAAACATTTGACTATGTTTGTGAAAGAGAGAGATTTGTTTCTGCCCATTTTCAAACAGGGACATTTCACACGAGACAAATATAATAACTATGACGCTGCTTTGCTGTTTCCCAAAAATGAGCTAGTGAGGACGGATCTCATATTACAAATCCTTGCCATCACCTCCTGCCTCTCTCCATCATTAATAACGAACCTAGATATGGCAGGGGGAAAAAATCGCTTAATCCACGTACGCTTTCAAAAGAAAACTTGAATTCTCAGTGAAACATTATTTAGTGATCATCACATACTGACCTAGACCCATGGTGCCCAGTCCATTTGGCCCTAGCCCCGTGAGGAATCTTGCCCATGGACCAACCCATGTGCCAGCCTAATCTGACATATGAGGCCAATGGCATTATCATCTGGCCCATGGGGCTCCCCAGAGGTATAGTAGGGCAGCCCCATGCCTGGGGCAGCTGCAATGCTTAGGACAGTGCCAGCTGCCATTGTGATGATGGTGATGAAACAGTCAGCTGCCTCTGCCATGGTGGCTATTTTTGTGCACTCACACAAAGGTGGCATCTAGGGATGCTGCCTCTGTTGCCTCTCCACCCCGCCCCCCACAGTTACACTAATAGGGCCCCATAAAAATTACCAATGCCACCACTTGCTCACCACCAAATTACTAGACCTATGGGGATCCTCGCAGGCTGGACGACATGGCCCCATTTGCTGGATCCAGGTCACGGGCAGTAGATTGTGAGCCACTGACATAGATGATAGAGAGAAACATTCTCTGTCCCTTGCCATGTCTCTGAATGAAGGGACACTCCTAATTAGGAAAAATAAAGAATCTAGGCACTCTGACTGACTCTGTACAAAAGTCAGAGAAGCTGTAGAAGGGCTGTAGTGTTTAAGAGATTGCAGGATCTGAAAGAGATATTGGCTCATCATTTAAATTAAGAAGTTTGTTAGGATTTCTACTTTGGCTTGCAGACTGTGTTGGGATGGTGGAGTGGTATAAGGGGTCAGACGCAAGCCTGGTCTTCTCTTGTAGTAGAGCAATTCTATTTCTCATTGCAGCGCAGCAGCACACAAGGCTAGAACAGCTCTGGTTTAGCACTGTACTCTTTAGTAACTAGAAGACAAGTGGGAGGCAAATGATCTACTTTTCTGAGATCCTGTAAATAAAGGTGTAAGGGCTATGCCACACCAAATGTACAACCCCTCTGGGTTTGCTTCACACACATATATAAAACCCAACAGGACCTAGTGTGGGTATCTGGCATCAATTTTTTCTCAGTGAATAAGAATGAATATACAAAAATATGAGTTTATCTTTTACTATAATAAGAAATAGCAGCTGAACAACAAATGAAAACCTGACAAAGAAAATAAAATATTAAAAAGCACAATGTATACACATATACATTATATTGCTCCTTGGTAGAAAATTAGCTGGTAGAATAAAATAAGCTTGGTAGAAAATAAACTTTGCTGTCCCTGATATTCTTCATATTCTGAGTCTGGTGAGCAGCAGACTGAATCCAACTTCTCTGGAGCCTCTGGATGGATCCAACATGCTTGTGCTATTCCTTCTTCCCAGCAGGTGCCCAGGTCAGGATGCACATGTCTGGCTAAGAGAAGTCATCCAAATTCCCCCACAACCTCCTTCAGTTCCTGGGACACTGGACAGATTTCCTTCTACCTCTCTACCAGTGGGATCCAGAGCTCACCCAGCTCTGACCAGTCAGTGTTTTCAATAAGACAGCTTATTACAGTCTCCTTTACCTTGCCCCGGGTCATAGAGAGTTCTCCCACAACACTCCCCTCTGAGCCACTGTCACAGAGCACTGAGGTGCCCTGTGCCTGGAGAGGAGAAAACTGCTAGGGAAGGAGCCCTAGCAGTGATTAGGGAGCACAGCTGTGGGTTGCCGGGGCAACCAATGAAGGCCAGCTGACCGGAAGGGGCCGGGCCTGGCTCCCTTTATAAACCCAAGTAGCTGAGGCCAGAGGCAGTTTCCTGCCAGCAGCCAGAGAGGCAGGAGTTCTGGGAGCAATGATGTGGGGAGAAGCCTGACTGGAGGTACCGATAGCAGAAAAGGGGAGCAGCTCCAAGATGCTTGAGCAATGTTGTTTTAGCCAGGCGGCTTCAATTTATGTTACAGCCCAGGTAGCCAGGAGGCTGGAGTTTGTGTTTTGCTGTTGTTACAAGACCGGTGGTTTGGGTGAGGCTATTAGGGGTTGGAGGAGGCCTCATAGGAGACCCACAGTAGTGTGGGGATCCCGGTGCCAGCAAGGGTGCAGTTTACAGGGTGCTTAGACCCCAGCCCCAGAGAGGGGCGTTTGAAGAGTCCAAGGTGGGCGTAGCAAGCCCCAGAGAAGGGGGCAGCACTGCGGAAGGCCCCAGAGAAGGGGCAGCACTGCGGAGAGCCCCAGGAAGGGGGCCATCTTATTGAGGGGCCCAAGTTGGGCACGGCGAGCCCCAGAAAGGGGGCCATCTTATTGAGAAGCCCAGTGTGGGCAACTGAGAGAAGCCCAAGTGTGGGCGCGGAGAGCCCCAGATAGGGGGCAGTATTATCGAGAAGCCCAAGTCTGGGCACTGGGAGCTCCTGATAGGGGGCCGCATTGTAGGGAGGCCCAAGTTGGGCACTGGAAAGCCCCAGGAGGGGGCAGCAAAGGAAAAAAGGCCCCGGGAGAACAGTAAGGGGCCGAATAGTGAGAAAATTGGAGTGAGAGGATTGAGAAAACGGTGATTACATCAGCGAGGCATGGATTGCGGTGTAGGAGAGGAAACAAGCCGCAGATATACTGCCCCCTCCACTAGGGGGCGCTAAGGGCAGCCTCCCACTAATTAATTAATTAAGATCAAGGCATGGCAGGCGAGTAGGCGGGCGATTGCCCCAGAGACAGGTGTGCGGGTCACATTGAGGGCGGCCCAGAGTGACGACCTGTCACAGCCACGTGCCACACAGACTCTCCCCCTTGACCTCAGCGCTACACCCAACATGGCCCACAGACACCCCATATCCACATTAAGCATGTTCAAGAGGTTCATACTGACTTTCTCAGGATGGGTGCATTTAGAAAAGTTCCCTTCTATGGTACAAGTGGGGTTACACTCATATATGCCAACTTCTTCTTGGAAGCCAGTTGGGTAATTTGCTTCCCAAAAGCAAGAAGAGGGAGCAGAATGGCTGTCAATCACAGGGCCTTTGCTCGCAGCCTTGTCCCCTGCCACCGAAGTCAGAGCTGGGGGTAGGAAGGTTCTTCAGAAGTCTAGCACCTCGAATTGCAAAGAATCCTAACAAACTTCCTAACGAAGATAGATGGCTTCCCTTCCCTGAAAACCAGGTTGGAAGGAAATGGAAACGCACCAAAACATAGGAATTCTTGGCCTCGCCCTCACATTAGCGTGGCAGCTCTCATGCGGTTGTGTGTCCAAGTAGCAAGCTCCCACAGGGATGCAGGACACCAGACTCTCACAGCCTTTGCAAAATGTTGTATGGTGGACAAAGCAATGTGGTCTAGCTTCTGATCATACTTCAGGATCAGAGTTTCAAAGGTGGCACCCTGCCATGACTTCTGCCAGACTTCAGATAATAATCCTCTTCAAATGATCCCTTTGAATAAACACTTCAGCAGAGAATGGAGCGGGCAGATTCAAACATCTTCGTTGTTTGTTTTGTTTCATTTGATGTTGCTTTATTTCTGAATGTCCCTTTATGTGAGCAATACAGGATGACTTCCTTCAGAATAACGCCACTCTTTCTTCATTACAATCAGTGTGCCCACAATGGGTTCTTCTTAAAGGCAGCTGGAGTACTGCATCCAGTTCTGGGCACCACACTTCAACAAGGATGTGCTAAAGCTTGAGAGGGTCCAGAGAAGGGCCACCTGCATGATCAGGTATATGCAAGGCAAGCCATACGAGGAGAGGCTGAGGGATCTCGGACTCTTTAGCCTAAAGAAAAGAAGGCTGAGAGGGGACCTGCTTGTGGCTTACTGCTATATCAGAGGCGTATATCAGGGGCTCGGTGAACCCTGGGGGAAAACTAGAAGCAATGGCTACAAACTCCTGGAAGATAGTTTCAGGCTGAACATTAGGAAAAACTTCTTTACAACTAGAGTGTCCAGACTATGGAACAAGTTTCCCCCCAGAGGTGGTGCAATCATCTACCCCAGAGGTCTTCAAGAGAAGACTGGACGGTCACCTGGCTGGGGTCGTCTAACCCCAGATGTCTTCCCTGCTCATGCAGAGGGCTGGGCCCGATGATCCTTTGGAGTCCCTTCCAGCCCTATGAGTCTATGACTCTATGTATTTTCATTCCAGCCTCTGAACTTGGTGGAGTATTATCATCAAGGGAATATTCCCATCAGGGAGCAGTCTGAGAGCCAATCCAGTCAGAAGTTTTCCAAAACTGGAGACAGTTATGGCCTGAGGCTACTAAAGAAGCAAGAGGGACTAAAGCTTTTTAAGAGCTTCTGTTCTCAGATCAAGCAGCAATTGTGGAGCTCTTCTGAGTATCTACATAGTCCTCAGGTTCTCAGAAAACAGTAGCTGAACTTGGAGGCAGGGATAGTTAGGGCGTAGCACTGAAGAACACTGAGCCTCTGCCTGATTAATTCAGGAGTTCAACACTTTGCTCCAGACAGGAGTAGAGGATACTAATTGGGATTGGACGTGGTACACAAATAAGTAGTCTTCTGCTTAGCTACTAATACTGGCAGCAACCCAACTAGCTTGGGTGGTAGCAGCTAAGACTCATGCCCAGAGTCCCTCCTTCTGGCACCAGATGGGATTTCATATTCATAGTTAGTTCATTGTTGTTTTAATTAAATCTTTGAGCCTCTTACAATTCTGCTCTCTTTATCTGAATCTGGAAACATGATATTTCTACAAAACCATAGAAGCATTGGTTATTCATGAGAGAGAGTTCCAAGGGCAGAATCCACATTCAGGTTGATATGAGATGTGCTACGGCTCCAGATTTGTATTTTTGAATGCCAGTTCAAAAACCAGGCAGATTCACATTCCCTTCTCACCGTGGCAATGGAAAAGGAAAATCCCAAGTGTTTTTTCTTTTTTGAAGTGGTACAGGTGCCCTGTTTGCCTGAAGGGGGAACTAAATGGAATGGGGAATTGTATGTACTACATTTATGGATAAGCCCTAGATGAGGAGGAAAGATGAATTAGGAGAATGGATTTCCTCTAATCTGAATGTGCAGTCCCTTGACATTTTGTCACTGTGACATCAGAGTTGATGTAATTTTTTTTTTCTGCTAGGTAAGTTAAGAACATGCCTATGCAAGTGTTTTTGTTCTAGTGCAAGCTAAGCATAGAGGCCATCGGGGAAGAAGTCTTGAGAACGCTCAGGGGACTAATGGCCAAAGAAGGGACTTGGCCCTTTGTGGCTGAAGGGGGATTTGTCTGCCAAAGGTTCAGCTGGAGGAGATTTCCAAGTTAGGTTCGGCTTCCTGCTGTCTTCCTTGCCACTGGTTGAAAGAAGCTGGAGAAGAGCAGATGTTGCCTGATGTCACAGAGGAGACTAGACAGTCACCTTGCTGGGGTCACCTGACTCCCAGTTATCTTTCCAGCTTGGTGCAGGGGGGTGGACCCGATGATCTTCTGAGGTCCCTTCTGGCCTTACAATCTATGAATCTAACAGCAGCCTATCCCAGTGTGAGAGGAGCTTGAAGGCAGTACCATACCTGGTGTATTGAATAATAAAGTTGGACTTCTGAAAAAAGGGAAACAACAAGAAAGAACGTAAGAAAAGTATTGAGTTAAAGACGTGGTCGGAGAACACCTGGCATTGTCCTTTGAATTTTGGATATGAAACACTAACCTAACTTTTCCATCTTGGCTGCATTTGGTGGTAAGCCACATGTTGGCATCTGTCATCAGCTCCAGGCAAGGAGTTAGCAGGGATGCTGTGCCTCTAATACAGTTGCTAGCATGTTCCCATGATGCAGCAGAGTTGCCCTCTTCAAAATCCTGCCTCAAGGAATGGGGCATTTTCCCTCAATGCTTCAAAAATACATGCCAAGGATTTGAACATCCAAATTCATTGGCCACAAAATATCTCATTTTAATGTCGGTGTTAGACCAGATGGTTATAATTCTCTACATATTGCCTAACCAGCCTCTCCCTGTAAATCTCCAGTGAAGAAGATGCCAAGGTTTCCCTGGGCAGCTCGTCCCAATGTCCTGCTGTTCTGACAGCCAGGACGTTTCCCCTGAGGTTGAATCTAAATCTGTTTTGCTGCCTTTTAAAACTATTGTCTTGTGCCCTGCCATCTGTGGCAAGGGAGAACAGTTGTTCTCTCTTTTTTATGGCAGCCTTTCAGCCACCTGAAAATTGCTGTCCTGCCCTCCCCGCACCTTGCTCTCTTTTTTCCCCCAGATTAATCAGATCTTGTTACTTCAACCTTTCTTTAGAGAGCTTGCTTTCCAACTCCTTTATTAATTCTGTCATTTGTCTTTGAATTTCCAGTTTCTTGATGTCTTGCTTAAAATACAGTACCCAGAATCAAAAACAATACTTCACCTGTGGCCTACTCAGTGCCCCCAGGTAGCATAATACTATCATGTGCCATGCCTTATATACAATACCTCTGTTAATGCAGCCCCAGTTTAGATTTTCTGTCTCTGTATTTCATGGCCCCCAGATCATTCTAGGCAGCACTGTTGCCTAGGCAATTATCCCCTGTCCTGGATTTGTGCATTCAGTACTAGTATTTCTTCACTAAATGTCTCACCTTACAGGTGTCTTGGCTGAATTTCATTTTGTTTTTTAGTAACCTACTCTCCTATTTATCAAGATCACTCTGAATTCTACTTCTACCCTCCAAACTATTTGAAACTCCTCCAAGTTTTGGGGCATCTGCAAACTTAATTGGCACATTCTCTATTCCTGCCTCTGAATTGTTAATAAAAATGTTAAACACCGGACCCAGAAGAGACCCACAAGAAGCCCCATTTGAGATTTCCTGCCATTCAGAAAGTGGTTCATTTATAGTTCTGTGTTTTTTGGCATTATTCAATCCATTAAATATCCACCTCGTTGTCATTCTTTCTAATTCACACTTCTCTCATTTACCTGTGAGAATATTACAAGCCTTACCAAAGACCATATATATAATGTCCTTTGCATTCCCTCACCCATCCATCAAACTAGTTACTCATGTGAAAGTAGGAAATCAAGTTGGTTTAGCATGCTTTGTTCTTAACAACTCTGTGTTGGCTGCTAGTGATCACTGCTTCCTCCTCCAGGTGTTTGCAAATGATTGTAGAGTTTGCTGCAATCACTTTCCAGGTATTGAAGACAGACTGGCCAGCCTATAATTCCCCAGGTCCTCCTTTTCCCCCTTTTTAAGGATATTATACCTATGTTAGCTGTACTCCAACCCTTTGGGACCTTTTCTGTTACCCATGACCTTGCAAATATTATCAGTGACTCCATGATTTCTTCATCCAGTTCCTTCAGCAACCTGGGGTGAATTCTGTCAGCTCCCGCTGACTTCAGTTCATCCATATTTGTCAAAAGCCCTCAGGCTGTCTTTAGTTTTTATGACCTGCAGTGTTTCCTATTTTTATATTCATTTTGTTAGTTGTCTGATCTAAGGTTTGTCGTATTTCTTTATTTGTAGAGACTGAAGCAATGCGGTCCTTGAGGAGCTTTACCTTCCTTGCATCTAGCTCACCGTCACTATTTGAAAGTGAACTCACAGCTCTGCTGGTCTTTCTTTTGCTTCAGACTTATTTGTAAGAGTCCTTCTTGTGGTCTTCAATAGCTCTTGCCAATTTTATCTCATTTTTCAGTTTTACTTTCCTCATTTTACTCCTAGATTTTTTTTTTTGCTATTCATGGAATCATAGAAAAATAAGGTTGGAGGGATCCCAAGGAGGTCATCTAGTCCAACCGCCTCCTAGAGACAGGATCGTTCCTGTCTAAAATATTACTAGCCAAGTGTTTATCTAACCCACTCCTAAAGACTTTCAGGGATGGAAAGTCTACAACTTTCTGTGTGGTCTAGCTGAATGCTTAGTTACTCTCATAATGAAAACGTTCTAATATCCAACCTAATTTTTCCTTGTTGCAGTTTGACTGATGCTCCCTGTCCTGTACCCTACAGCCACAAGGAATAAACACTGTCTTCTTTATAACACCCTTTAGGTATTTGAAGCCTGTTACCAAATCTCCCCCCAATCTTCTCTCCTCCAGTCTAAGTAATCCTAGTTCTATCTGCCAGTTCTTTCTTAGTGACTCACCCTTCTTTCCACTATCAGTTTTTACCTCTGTTATTTCTTTAGCATTTTAACCTGATAGAAAAAAAAAGAAACTGATAAGTGTAACCCATAATATTATTGTAGATTCAAATTTGAGTTGTAAAATTTCAAGCCTAAATCGAACTGCATAAATTACCAACAAGTTCCTGCATTTGGGACGGAAGTTTGGGTGCCATCAGCGAGCAATTTTTGGAAAAATCAGTGGAAATGGATTCTGAAAACATCTTTGCCTGACTGCGGTTTCAAGGAAAACAAAAGATGAATTGTACTCAGTGTGGGACTCAAAGCCTGACTGTGACATTAAGAGGCTCATGCTTTATGGACTGAGCTAGGCAGGCTCCCAGCAATTACAATCTTGCTAAACAAGTCTACCCATGCTGTTTCTCTTGCTCTCCACCCCTTCACTTTGTTAAATGGGAAAGAAACACAACAGCGTTTGTCTACTGCACACATCAAGGTGAATTACATATATAAATAAATGCACATCATGTACAAGTAAATATGGACTTTCTTTGAAAGGATACATGTGATTCATGAAATCATTGTGCCATAAAGTACCAGTATCAAGCTCAGAGAACAGCAGTAGGTTATGGAGAAGAGCTGCAAGATAGGGCTCTCACTTTTAATTCCTGAACACAGCAGGGTAGTAAGCAACCACCATATTGCATTTCCTCAAAGTAATGGCGACTAATAAAAAAATTGAGATAACAGAGCTGTGTTTGTGAAAGTGTCTCAGACATAGAAGGCCATGAAGGGAGACGAGAAAGAAAAGCTGATATATATTTCTATTGGATTCGAATAAAGGACCTACCAAGTTTGAGATGAACATTTAGCTGCTACATTTCAGAAACAAATTGCTTGCTTTTCTTTCTTCCAACACCACCTCCCTTCCCACCTTGCACAGTTCATACAGTCATAGAATTATAGAAAATTTGGGTTGGAACAAAGCTCAGGAGATCATCTAGTCCGACCCCTGCTCAAAGTTGGACTGTCCCCAACCATATCCCAGCCAAGGCTTTGTCGAGCCAGGCCTTAAAAACCTCCAAGATGGAGATTCCACCACCTCTCTAGCTAACCCGTTCCAGTGCTTCACCACCCTGCAAGTGAGAAAGTTTTTCCTAATATCCAACCTAAACTTCCCTTGCCGCAACTTGCGTCCATTGTTCCTTGTTCTGTCATCTGCCATCACTGAGAAAAGTCCAGCTCCATCCTCTTTTGAACCCCACTTTAGGTAGTTGAAGGCTGCTATTAAATCCCCTCTCCATACTGTCTTCTCTAGACTAAATAAGCCCAGTCTCCTCAGCCTCTCTCAGAAATGTTCCCCAGCCCTGTAACCATTTCTGTTGCTCTCCACTGGACTCTCTCCAATTTGTCCACATCCTTTCTGTAGTGGGGGGCCCAAAACTGGACACAGTACTCCAGATGTGGTCTCACCAGTGTAGAATAGAGGGGAATAATTACTACCCTCAATCTGCTGGCAACTCTCCTACTAAAGCAATCCAGTATGCCGTTAGCCCTCTTGGCAACAAGGGCACACTGTTGACTCATATGTAGCTTATTGTTGACTGTAACCCCCACATCCTTTTCTGCAGAGCTGCTGCCCAGCCAGTCAGCCCCCAGCCTGTACCGGTGCATGGGATTGTTCCATCCTAAGTGCAGGACTTTGCACTTGTCTTTGTTGAACCTCATGAGATTTCTTTTGGCTCAATCCTCCAATTTGCCTAGGACACTCTGAATCCTATCTCTACTCTCCAGTGTATCTACTGCTCCCCTCAGCTTGGTGTTATCTGCAAGCTTGCTGAGGGTGCACTCCATCCCATCTTCCAGATCGTTAATGAAGATACTGAACAAAACCACCCCTAGGACTGACCCCTGGGGCCCTCCACTTGATACTGGCTGCCAACGAGACCTCAAGGCATTGATCACTACCTGTTAAGCCTGACCATCCAGCTAGCTTTCTGTCTACCTTACAGCCCATCCATCCAAGCCATACTTCCTTAGTTTGCTTGCAAGAATGCTGTGGGAGACCATATCAAAAGTCTTGCTAAAATCAAGGTATATCATGTCCACTGTTTTCCCTGCATCCACAGAGCCAGTCATCTCATCATAGAAGGCAATCAGGTTGGTCATGGATGACTTGCCCTTGGTGAATCCATGCGGACTGTTCCTGATCACCTTCTTCTCCTCCAAGATATCATCTCAGTAGCATAATTAAGGTGTGGCAACTGGGGCAGCACCAGCTTCGGGGATGGAGCAGAAAAATTACAACTGTCTCTGCAGATGTATGGCTGCACTGGTGGGCTGGTAGCTGGAAGTCATCACAGCCTCTGCACGTTGCCACTGCCCTGGGTGCCCAGCTGCTCTGTATTATCTGCGCTTAACACTTTAGAACATAGCATTCACCCCCTAACTGAGGGTTTTTATCTTTCTGAGGGAAAGAAACTTTGAGCCAAGTCTATATATCTGTTTGTACACACTATTTTTTGGAAGGAAACCAACTTTGCTTCAGAAATCACTATCTACAATCTTCTTCCTCACCTAAGAAAAAAACTGCCTTGAAAAAATCTCTTGGGAGAAAGTGTTTTATTAGACAGTGGAGCTGCTCAATTCACAAAACATGTGCTAGTTCCATAAATTCAATTGATTCTCATTATTTCTAAGATATCCTCAAGAGGGAAAGCATGGATTGTATAATTCATATATGAAGACAGAAAAGTACCATGGGGGAGACTTTCGGCAGAATAGTAGCATAAATAAGGGTGGGTGAGCAGGGCTCAAACTCCAGGTACCGACTTAGGGAAGTCACCAAAATGGGGGCCCCCAAGGGGGTTCATACTGCAGCAGCAGCAGCAGCAGCTAGGGGCTTTGAGTTCCAAGAGCAGGTAAAGACTCCCCCCCTCTTCCCACCAGCTGTCTGGCAGAGGTTGCCTAGAGTGAAAAACTTGCAAAGTTAAAACTGCTGGGACAGAATCCTATTTCCTGAGTACATGTATAAATAGGGTGTCCATAAGGAAAACTGGGACATCTGGGACACCACCCCCTCCGCAAGTCAGCAGTGCTGCTGCAGGCAGAGGCCAGTGGGTAGGGGCACAGGCGCAGTCCAGGATGAATCAGTGGGATGAAAGTTGATGTAGCCAGTGCTTGTCAATATAGCTTCCAGATAGCTCAGCTCACCAGGTGAGCAGCATCCTTTCCAGGTTTGGAGGCCTAAAGAAGAGGAAGTCTGTCTGACTGGGGGCACAACTACTTGGCAAGGCAAATTGTACATAAACCTGGTGGGCTCAATCCATCTTCCTGTGAAATCAAGGGTAGGTGCTTATGGACTTCCCTGAGAGGCAGATCAGGACTCAGAGGGTTAAGCATAATCCTTAAAGTGTCTGAACACCTTTAAATCCTAATGGGATGAATGGGCATAGAGAGGGCTCAACCGCTTGCAGAATCAGGCCCTTCTGTCTGATTCCAGCTACTCTAGTTTGGAAGGGGGCAATGGAAGATCAGGTCATTGGAATTAAGGTGGCAAATCGGACTAGCCAGTCTCTTCTGTGCACCTAAACCAGTGTAAACTTGGGTTCAGCCGGAGCTGCTTTTAATGTAAGTTTCCATTATTCCTCATCACCTGGGACTGGTACGGACGAGACACCGAGAGGAGAATTCTGCATGTGTTTGGGAGCCTGGGCACTTCTCCAGACCCAACCTGTGAACTGCAACCTCATTCATTGATTCACAAAGGGGCCCCTGCCAAGTGCCCTGCAGTCATCACAGTTATTAGTTGTCTTTGGAATACACAGCACTTGTTGAATAGGATCAATAAAGTGCACGTTGTGGATAGGGAAAAGGCCAACAGATAAGCACTCCAAGAGATGATTTGCAGCGCCTGAGAGCATGTTAGTAACCACCAGTTACCTCTTGGAAAAAGCTGCTGAGCCCAAGGCCTCCATAGTCAATAGCTGCAGTGGCAATCCTTCATGGTTGAGGATGATCATTCCCATAGGTCAAATAAAGGGTTATAGATGAGTCTGTTGATGATTAAGAAGGCCAATCCTAGAGCCGCAGATGCTCTGGCAGATGCCACAGGTGGTGGTTAAAGGGAGTCAGACCAAGGATTTCTCAGTCTTGTTTTCTTTCATTTCTGTTGTTTTTCTGCCTCCAGGGCAAGATGGTTTTCCTCAAAGTAAGATGTACCTTCTCTCACAAGGTGTCACCATGTAGCCCTATCCTGAGCTAGTTTTTCCCAATTTGTGATGTCAATGCCGCACTTCTTAATGTTCACCTTGAGGGTATCCTTGAAGTGTTTCCTCTGGCCCCTGTGTGTCCTTTGTCCTTGGCTGAGTTGGGAGCATAGCAGTTGTTTTGGTAAGTGCTTGTCAGACATGCACGCACAATACCCTGTCCACCGCAGCTGAAGTTGAATAGTCAATGCTTCCATACCGGTGGTGTTAGCATGAGTGAAGACCCTGGCATCTGTGTGATGAATGATCCTTCCACTTTATGCCAAGGATCTTATGGAGGTAGTGCTGGTGATAGGGTTCTAGGCTTTTCAGGTAGCCCCTGTAGGTCACCCAAGCTTCACAACCGTAGAGAAGAGTTGGGATTACCACAGCCTTGTATATAGTAGGAGCTTTGTTCGAGTCCTGATGTGATGATCATTGAACACATGATGATTCAATCTTCCAAAAGCAGAGCTGGCACATCAGATCCTATACTGGATGTTCTCGTCAATGTTGGTCTTCTTAGAGGGATGGCTGCCGAGGTATCCAAAGCGTTCAACATTCATCCAGCTCCTGCCCATCGATGAGGATCTTTGCTGGGAGAGTTGATTAGCCCAGAGTAGGCTGATAAAGCATCTTTGTTTTTCCTATGTTAAGGGTCAGTCCTAGGCATTGGTATGCCTGAAAGAAGCAGTTAAGGGCATTTTGTAGGTCCTTCTCAGTATGTGCAATGATGAAACAATCATCTGTGTATTGAAGTTCCACAGTCAAGGCCAAAGTAACTTGAGTTTTGGCATGGAGACAGGGAAGATTGAAAAGGGTCCTGTACATCTTGTACTTAGTGTCGATGCCATGTAGTAGATGATCACAAATGAACATCTTGACTGCAAGAAAGATGGAAAACTAAATTGGTGCAATCACACAGCCCTGCTTGATGTCAGTTTGAATGGCAAAGAGCTCCATATTGGAGTCACTGAATAGGGTGGAGGCAGTCTTCTGGTCATGAAGGAGTCTTAGAATGGTGATAAATTTCCCTGGGCAGCCAAATTTTGATAAGATCTTCCATACAGCCTCATGATTAACAGAGTTGAAGACTTTGGTCAAATAGATAACAGCTATATACAGTTTCTGGTGTTGTTCTTGGCATGTTTCCTGGATCTGCCAGGCCGCAAAAATCATGTCCATGGTACCTTTTGATAGTCTGAAGCCACACTGAGACTCAGGAAGGATTTCCTTAGGAAGAGGGAGCAGTCAGTTCAGCAGAATTTAAGCAAGGATCTTCCCAGCGATGGAGAGGAGGGTGATACCTTGATAGTTTCCACGGTCAGATTTATCTCCCTTTTTAAAAAGGGTAATGGTATTGGCATTCTGTAGATCAGTGGGAATTTCTTCAGTATTCCAGATTTTGAGAAACAATCTGCAGAACTTGTTGGTCATAGTTTCCCCACCAACCTTGAGGATCTCAGTTGGTATGCCATCAGGGCCAGATGCTTTTTTATTCTTTATCTCGCTTGTCACCTAGTGGACTTCTTCAGATGTTGGTGGACTGGCAAGTGCTTCCCTTACTGAATGCTGTGGAATAGATTCAATGATTTCATGAGTCACCATCGATTCTCAGTTCAGGAGCTTTGGGTAATGCTCCTTCTAGTGGTTTTTGATGGACTCATTGTCTTTGAGGAGTGTACTGATGTCTTCAGATGTAAGGGGAGTGAGTCTGCAACAGTTTGGTCCATCCATAGCTTTCATTGCACTAAAGGAAGCTCCTTATGTAATCATTGTCAACAAAGTGTTGGATTTTTTTTGCCTTCTCTTCCCCCAATTTGTTTTTAATGTCTTGAATCTTCCCCCGGTCTTCAGCTTTAAGCTGTTCAAAAGTTCTCTGCTTCTGACTGGATGCCAGATGGTTTTACCAGTCACAGAAAGCTTTTCTCTTCCAATTGAGAAGGGCTTTGATCTCGTTACTTTTGTCTAACCAGTCCTGGTGGCGTTGGATGATAAAGCCAATTGAGTCCATGCAAGCCTCATGGATGGTTTCTTTTAGAACTTGCCAATCTTCCTAAACACAGATGTTATCATTTTCAATCCTAAAATTGGTATCTTACCATGATGTGTTTGGATGGCTTCAAGGTATCTAGGGGTCTGAGGGCTTTTGATGTTGTATTGTCTTCGGATAGATTTGGGTTGCTTTCAATGTTGCAGTGCAACCCTGATGGATATGATTGATTGCACTAAGCAATGATCGATCCATCAGTTATCAGCTCCTCTCATGACACATGATATAGACGCCTTTTAGATAACATGCTTTTACAATAATATAGTCCAGGCAGTACCATTGTTTTGAGCAGGACTGTTGCCATGTTTTTTTGTACCTATCATGTCTGAAGATAGTGTTAATAATGGCAATGTCATGTTCTTCACTTTTACTGAGAAAAAGGATGCCATTGGAATTGACCTCACTCCCTCTTTCCTTCCCAGTGGTGCCCCTCCCCAGCCAACTCTTGCATTGAAGTTTCCAAGGAGGATAATCTTGTCCTCTTTCAGGATGATAGTCAGGATTTCATCAGGGTCAGCTTAAAACTTTTTTCTGTTCTTCCTCAACACTGAGTGTTGGGGCGTATGCACTGATGATGATAGCAAATGAATTGTTGGTCAGTTGGAGGCAGAGAGTCTTGAGGTGCTAATTAACGCCAACAGGGAATTAAGTCTTTCGCCTGACAATCTGGTTCTTAATGGCAAAACCAATGCCATGTATTTGGCTGTCATTTACAGGTTTCCCTTTCCAAAAGAACATATAGCCATCCCCCTTCTCCCTCAGATGGCCTTCATCTACAAGTGTAGTCTCACTGAGAGCAGTAATATCAATATTATATTGCAAGAGTTTTCAGGCAACAATAGCTGTGCTACATTGAGCGACGTCACTGTTCAGGTCATCTAGTAGGGTTTGTACCTTCTAGGGTGCAAAGGATATGTTTGTGTTTCAACTGCAAGACAGGTGATCTCCTGGAAGCAGCTATCCAGTTGGGTAAGTTAAAGTGGGACAATCTATGTTTGGGGCATCTTTTCTAGCCCCTTCCCCATGTAGGGTGAGCAGAGGCCATCCTAAAAAGGACTGCTCAGTTGTGAACACAGCTGCTGAATCTCCCTCCTGTCCCATACAAAGGGTGAAGCAACCATCATGTGATCATACCTGTGTGTGAATCTATGACTAGGGACTCCCAGTGATCACTTTGTCTGTCCCTGTTGCCACTCTTCTATCACCGCAAGACTTTGTAGATGTGATGGGTATTGGTATTAGTTATTGTAGTAGATGTTGGATCACTGGTAGAAGCCTGTGGTGAATTGTGTTACGTGAGAAGGCTGTTGCACATTGGCGACTGCATGGATCTTGGCTGAGGAGGAACCTGTTTCCAGTGGCAAGGAGATCCAAGACAACTGAGGTTACTCTTCCACTGCAGCCTTCATCTGGCTTTGCAGCTGTTGAGAAGTCTGCCTTCTGCATCTGCCTGTTCCACCACTGAGGTCTTTGTGTTGTGTTGGACTGCTCTTTGTCTGATACCTCACCTTTGACCTTACAGCCATGGTATTGCTCTTAGGGTCATCAGTACAACACAAGCCTCTCCACCCCTCTCCATCCCATCCACACTCCATGGCCTGCCATCCCCGTACTATGTAGGTGCTTACATCTTCTTGTCCCAATGCACAGTCACACAGGTCATCATAATATAACCTGGCAGATGGTCCATGTCAATCATGAGGCACAGACATGTGCCAGACTGCCATAAGCAGAGCAGATTACTTTTTTTGGTGTGGGGAGCATAATGGGGGGCTTCAAGATCCTGTTACTTAAGAAGAAAAGTGCAGCAATGCTGACCATTGGAAAGTGGTGGAAGGAGGGCAAGGGTTCTTATAAGCCAGGGCTTGCCTCTCTTTACTTTAAAGGCAGCTGCTGCTGTGCTAATAGCATGAGCTTCTGCGACTGCTCTCCAGGGATTGCTTCTGGTGCCACATTTGCCCCCCACCCCCCCTCAATCTCTGGGGGTAGGACTGTATTTCCCATGGCAAAGTCTTGGGGGAAATCATTCCATCCCCTCCTGCTGCCCAGATATGCTATGGAGCATGGGACTGCACAGGGCTTCTTGGGCTGGACAGGAGTTGTGCTGGGATGCCCCTGCCTTAGTAAAGATTCCTGGGGAGGGAGGGGGCCATCTGGTGCCCCTTGTAGTCAGCACATGACTCTGGTGCCCCACTTGCCCCTCAACAGTTATATGATGTCCTTGAAGGGAGAAGTCACCTCCATACAAAACAGGGTAGTGTGGGCACTAGCCAGACCAGCTTTACCTGCAATGCCCCTACATATGGACTTCAGCCCTGCCCTGGACTGTATAGGAAGCTGCATAGGTGGTTCTGCCTTGTGACTCATCCAGCTTGTGGCATCTCTGCAGAACAAGCCACTTAATGAA
Organism: Alligator sinensis; assembly: GCF_000455745.1. Classification (NCBI taxonomy): domain Eukaryota; kingdom Metazoa; phylum Chordata; order Crocodylia; family Alligatoridae; genus Alligator; species Alligator sinensis. The sequence goes on from NW_005842465.1 coordinate 580,671, forward strand.
TGTCAGTTGTGGTGAGGACCTTTTTTTGGTGTGGGTACCTGTCTGCTAACAACTGGGCTGCAAACCCACCACTTCATCTCTCATGGAGCACATTTCATCGGCTGTCCGACTTCTGAGGAGCTGGCTGCCACAGACCCCACACTGTGTAATGGAAGCCTCTATGCTGCACCACACCAGTACACTTTCACTGCACTGGGTCCCCAAGTACCCTCGAGCCTCCTGGCTATGGGTTCCCTTGGCCCCAGGAGCTGCCTTCCCCTGCCCTGCCCTGCCCTGCTCTGCCTCTGGGAGGCAGGAGTAGGAAGTGGAAGCTGGAGTGGGGAGGGAAAGCCCAGAGACCCTGGGGGCAGCAGCAGAAGAGTGATAGGAGAGCCCAGGGGCCTCCGGTTAACCCCTTGGGAGCTGCATCTAACCTGCAGACCACCAATTGTACAGCCCTGCCCCTGTCCCAAGAGACAAATCCAGGTGTAATATAACAATGCTCTTTTCCTGAATATGATTACTCCAGTTACTGAGAGAATTAAAGCTGCCTGCTTGCCACTTGCTTACATGGCATCTAGAGCAAAAGGATTAGAGTAGCTACAGCCCTCTGTGTTTGTTACCAAACTGCAGCAAAGAACAAACTGCACATCTTTAAATGCCTCTGACTTATTAATGTACTTAATCAAGAGGTGAAAATTGAAGTTTTCCAACCAATCACTCAGACTTTAAGGGATCTGGGTTTTCCGTTCATCAAAGCAAAACACGGATTTTTCCCCTTTTGCAGGGAAAAACATGGGTTTTTCTCTTTTATGGGGAAAGACATGGGAAAAAGAGGGTTTCCCCTTGGAGGGTGGCAGAGTTCCAACCTGCAAGGGGCTGCTTGGAGCTTGGGGGGAGCAGGAGGAGGGCCATCAGAGGCAGGGGATGCTATGTACATGTATGTGCTCACATATGCTCGTGGCAGCCTGGCAGCATGGAGAGCAGCTCCCTCCAGGTAAGTCTATGGTGGGGGGGAGAGCAGATAGAGGCCCCTATGGGAAGGGAGGGAGTAGGGCAGGGCTGGGGCTAGGACTTGGGGCACTGCCTAGCTGGGGCAATGCATGGGGCCTGGGCCCAGGGTGGGAATGCAAGCCACAGGGCCCAGCTGAGGAGTGGAAGAGAGCCATGAACGGCTGGTCTGGGGAGCAGTGTGGGGACCAACTTCCCGCTGCTGTGTGCACTCCTGGGGAGGAAGGAATGGGGGGGAGACATGTGCCCCCCAGATTTGTGTATGGGTCAGGGGCAGATGCAGGCTGCCTACTGCAGGCTTGGGGCTCCTTGCCCTGCTGTCCTCCCCCCAGGGCCTCTGTCAGAGCAGGTTGGGGAGGCTCTTTGTCACTGTTGGGAGCCCCACGATGGCCATGCCACCTGGCAATAGTGGTGGGCACAACTCTGCACTGCCACTTCTGAGTGGGTAGGGGGTGCCTCGCCATGGCACCACAGCCAGTATGGGGCTCCCAGCGGCAGCACTGAGCCTCTCCACCCCGCTTTGCTGCAGAGGCCCCAGGGGATGGGCAGCAGGGCAGGGAGTCCCAAACCCACACCGGGCAGCTTGCACCCCCCACAACAGGCTCTGCTCTGGCTGTGCAGCCTGCGGGGGGAGTGAGCTGGGCTCCTTGCTCCACTTCCGCCACGGCAGCTGCCACTTTGCACTGCCCCAATGATGTTGGGGTCCAGGCACTGCTGAGGGGGCCAGCAGGGCAGGGGGTGGTATAGTGCAGCAGGTCATTTGCAGGGCTGGGGGGTGGCGGCTGCGGGTGGGGGGTGAGGGGCACCGGCATATCAGGGCTGCTCGGCACCACAAAACGGAGTGGAGTCGGGAGGGGACAACCACAGCTTGACCCGTGTCCTGGTGAATGAAGAAGGTAGGAGAGCTGTAATTTTTCTATGATAAAAAACCCCAAAAATCAAATGCCAAAATATACATGTATTTAGAATTTGTTTTATAATAATGAATGAGGCAATGGTAGGCTTCCAAATTGTTTTAAAATTGTAAATACATCAATAAAACTTGTGTTCACCTGATACCTATATATACATAGTGGCGTTTCATTTTAATTGTGGAAAAACATTGATGGGGGGGGGGTTAAATCAGAGAATTTGTGGGGGGTTATTAGAGAATTTGCAATTTTGAAACAGCAAAAACCAGGGTCCTTGCCAATAAAGTGAGTAGCACAGGGCTGCAGTGATCTCTTTTGGTCAACAGGTGGTGCAGTATCTTTAAAACTGTGAGAAGAAGCTCTGGAGCTTGCTCCCCCTTATTCAGGTGCCCATTGCACAGCGCAGGTGTTCAGGGAAACGTGGTTGCACTATGTATTACTCCGCTGTCCTCAGCATCGTTCCACCAGGAGGTCTGTCTGGTGGCGACAGCAGAGGATTGACATTCAGGGCTCCTGAGGTCTAGTGCAGCTTTTGTTCTTACCAGTTCACTCCCCAGCCCAGCCCCTGGCTACTTTTCATTCCATCCAGGAAGAGCACACACCAACTGCTGAAACTTCCTTAGCCTGATGAAGGGTTTTTGAACCCAAAAGCTTGCTTAATAACTATTCTTCAGCTATTTGGGTTGGTCTAATAAAAGATATCAAATTCACCCAAGGAACCTTGTCTGCCTGTTCTTACCCTGACTTTCCTCCCAGTTGGATGCACACACCCAGTTGCAGAGTTGAGGTCTTATACTTTGTCTGTATCCTACAGAGTGTGTCTACATGAAACTCTGATTGCGCAGTAGCCCAAAACTACTGCACAGTAGCATCTCATGGCAAAAACTGACACGATGCTACTATGCAGTAGTATTAGGTTACTGTGCAGTAGCATCGCAAAAAAGGTGTTTGCCAGCACTACTGTGCAGTAACTCAGGTTACTGACCACTTATTTATTACTTGTTTGTACAAGTACTAAATAAGTGTGCAGTAACCACTGCATAGTAGCATCTTGTGTAGACGTGGCCACTGTACTTAAAGTATAGCGCTGGGGGTCATATAGCTGTGTGAGAGAATGCGTCCCCCTTTTACAAAGATACAGAAGCCCTGCCACCTTGGACAGTGGGCCTCTTAGTTCTTGCAAGCTGAGCGCAGTTGAGCTTTGACAGTAGCTGCATAAGAGACCTCTAAAGAACCTCTATGCTATACTGAACGGTGCCTTGCTACCAAGCCAGTCCTGTTAGACAGACAGATCTCCTCTGACAGGGGGACTGAGGCACTAAGCCTGAGCTCATGGGTATTTTTGGCATTTAAATGCGTGTTCTGATTCCTCTGGGGCCAGGGGGTGTCAGACTCTCCTATTTGGAGCAGTTCCACTCTGTATGACACTCCTCAGAGCCAACGTGGCAACCTGAGTGCCCAATGGAGCACGCTATCCACTAAAGCAGTGCCTCTCAACCTTTTGGCCCATGGAACAGGTGAATGACATGGGGCCAGGCCATAGGCTGGATCAGATCTGCACTATCTCCACCCAGCCGTTTGTGCCAGGATCAGGCCCCAAGCTACCTCCACCCATCTGTATATGCTGGAACCAAACCCTGTGCACCTGATCTAGCACACAGGGTCATGAGCCACAGAAGGCATGGCACTGGGGGCCAAGCACCCTTGCACTAAAAAGTCATTCTTGTATATTGTCCTGACAGCATTAAGAGTGAAATCCTATTTCCCTTTGTACATCTAAATGGCAGCCTTGTGTCTGCATACATGCCAAAAATGCCACGATTGCACAGGTACTATTCTATTTCTCCTGTAGTATTCATACATACACACATGTGCATTGACTGAGCATAGTCAGCAGGATGCTATGTACTTGCTGGGTACCTGCGGGGCTATGTATGCAAGCCCATCGCAGACATGTATTTGTGTCTAAGTCTGGAAAATATAGCCAGTCAGAAACCCATGACTAGTGGGTGTTGTACTCTGAAGTCATAGGACTCTCCTATATTTCATCTCCAGGAATGAAGCAGTTTATACATTCACCCAGGCAGCTGAAGACAGATTACAAGGCCCTCCCATGCCCAGAAGGAATTTGAACCTGCAGCTCTCTGACTTTTGAGCACAATGCGCTAACCCCACACCACAGGTTTGGTATCACACAGGCTTCTCTGGTGCTCCTTTTAAAGACGGCCCCTTGGGCAACCAAGAAAGGGAGATATGTGGAGCTAGGAAAGGCACTCCAGTTCCCTGGGTGAGTGCCATAACCACTCAGCTACGGAGGCTACAGCATGGAAGTACCCTTCCCCAAACTTTTTCTGGCACTTACACTCAAGTATGTGCATATGTAGTGGCATACATGCCCAGCCAGTGTCTAGCCCTACTGAGTATGCTTAATCTACACACACAGACTTACCTGTCCAAAGTAAAAAGTAAAGCCCCAAATGGCCAGTGATGCAGCTAGAAAACTGTGGTTGAATGCACAAAGAGAAACAGAATCCTGCCCTAAGTGTGCACGTGAGTGGGGACTGGCTTTCTGACAGTTATAATGTACACTGCTACAAGCATGTTACTGTCCTGACTGGAAACAGAGCTGCGTGGCAATGACAGTGGAAGGGGCTGTGCTCCTAGGGTCCTGGCATCATGCTGAATAGGGTTAGGAATGCTCTGGATTGCCTGACTCGATTTACAGCACCCCGGGGGCAGTAAAAAGGGCAGTCCCAGCTTCCCTTTAGCACAGCAGTAAGCAATATTTGGCCTGGAGGGCTACTTAAGGAGTTTCAGTGAGCTGCTGTAGACTGGGAAGAGTGTAGCACCATGTATTACGAGGCCAGGCACTGGAGGCCAGATCAAATCCCTTGGTGGGCCAGATCCAGTCCGTGGGCTGTATTTTGCTCACCCCTGCTTTAGTGGCTTCAGTTGCTCACTAGGACGAGCTTGTAGATAGAATGGGTGCAGTGCAAAGAGATAAAGATCCAGAGTGTGAGCAACACAGCATGAGGCTAAGCCATGTGCAGCAGTGGTCAAAAAGGCCAATAATGTGTTAGAAATCATTAGAAAAAGAATTGGATACAAAACTGCAGATGGCATTATGTAAACCCACACTGCATTCATGTCTTCAGTACTGCAGGCAGTTCTGGGCACCCTGTCTCAAAAGGGAAATAGTAGAACTAGAGAAGGGCACCCAAGTGGGTTGGAGTTATGAGATGGCTCCACGTGAAGGGAGTGGGAGAAGGCTAGGCCCCTTCAGCTTGGAAAAGAGCAACCTGCTCCTACCAAAATGAAGGTGGCTGAGGCCTCCCAGCACTAAAACTTTTTGTTCTCTCTGCTCTTTGCTGCCACCTGGCACTGGACACTGCTCCCTCGGGGCTTCTCTACTGCCAGTCAGCACTGCTGGGTGTTACTGTAATGATCCTCTGCAAAGATAATTTGTGAAGCCTCCATTCAGTTGTTCGCTATTAAAACAAAGGGCTCATTTACACTACAAGCATGTGGCCACGTCATAAAGGCAGGATAACAAAAGGAGACTTCTGCTGTGCCACTGAACAAAAAGGAACCCTCCAGCATGCAGAATCTGGGACAAGGAGGATCTGCAGATGCCTCTTCTGCAGGTAGCTGCTACCTAGTGTCAGCCCCTGCTCCCTCATCAGAGAAGAGCCTGTTGGATTTGCAGAGGATAGGAGTCTTGAGCCTGGTCCTACAGATGAACTGTTGGTGAAAACAGAAGCAAAAGCAACTAATATAATCCTTGTGGTACTCAGCAGCACTTGTACCTTTCTATGGGTCAGTCTGAAATGATATAGCCTGGCAGGGCTGACCGACTAGCATAGGCAGGGAACAAGGACCATTTCTGTCTGCTTAGAAGACTCTGGGTACAGCGTAGCAGCACAGGTGTGTAATGAACACTAGATGGGCCATGAGCTGTATTCATTTGACCTGTGACTGCCGAGGAGCACTAGCCTTACCATTGTGTAGCAGCTCACTGCTAAACCCTGCCCCTTCCCAAAAAAGCCATGCTGGTGCCATGGACATGGGTGCCAAGCCTGACCTGGCTGCTCATTTGGTGCCTAAGGTGTAAGGAGCATGGGTGTCCCACTTCCACTCATGCAGTGTCTCTCATCCGCCTGAAAAGCAGTGAGGCAAAACACCCCTTTTACGCTTAGCTATGCTGTGATCTGTGCAGGGTGTTTCAGGCTTTATCACCTGATTCCCTTGGAACAAGAGCCCAGTGAGAGGAAAGGTTAGGGAGTGATTTTCCTATCAGCCGGTGACACATGTGAGTTGCTATTTTAACCAGTTCCTTGTCTGCCCTCTCCCAGCACTAGATCCCCCCTGCCTGTGTGCTGTGAGGTTGGGGGGAGTAGTCATTTCTCAAAGGCACTGACAGTACTGAGTATAGTCATGACCGCTATGCTGCTCAGTTGACTGAGGTGGCTCTGTGACCTAAGTAGGGCAGGCTGGGGAGGAAAGTACAGCCTGCCTGCCTGTCCCCTGGAGTGCCCCGGCCTTGGTCACCCACATCCCAGGGCTAGGGTGTACTGCAGGGTGTTTTGGTTTCTGCTGTAGTTAAACAGTGACTGGGCAGTTGTGGGCTGTGTAAGGAAGCATGTCAGCCACCGCCCCGTGCCCTTGGGGCTCCTTGCGTTCCCTTGTTGCCACTGTCCCGGTATGTTGCTGGAGGGGCTAAGTTCACCCAAAGCCACTTTAATTGCTGCTCAAGCTGCTGTTTTGCCTAATCAGCTTGTTCAAGTCACAAATTTGTGTTAAACAGTAACTCCATGAGGGAGCAGCAAGGAGCCCTGTCCTCCCAGAGCTGCAGCAGTCCCCCAGCCTGAGCCTGTGAGCTTCTCACACAGCAAGAGGGGTATATACTGCAAATGGTGGAGGGAAGGCTGCCGCATCCCGGAGGGACTCCACCAGCCTCCCTGCAGCAGTGGAGGCCAAATGACCCTAAATGACCATGAGTCCTTATATCCAGGCACTCTCTGATGATGCCAGACCCAGACCTGAGCCACTGCAGGGTCAAGAGAACTACTATTACAGCCTCACTGGGCACATCTACATGAGACACTTAATGCACAGTAGACTGATTGCACATTACAGTATCACAGCAAAAACTGTGCTATTACACTAATTTGCAGTAGTATTAGTCTACTGCGTATTAACTGTTATGAAAAAAGTGTATGATCACGCTAATGTGCAGTAGGGCAGCCTACTACACATTTATTTAGCACTTTCTTTTGCAAGTACTAAGTGTAATATGCAATAGGCACTGTGTATTAATGAACGTGCAGACGTGCCCTTGCCATCCTAATTGGGGAGGGATGGGGATTTTAGCCTGGCTCCTAGGGCCCTTGGGAGTGCCAAGGATGAGAGACAAAGACCTGTGCCATGGGGGCTGAAACCTTCCATGTACAATGGGAAGAGGACCTAGCACTTTGAGTTATATAACCATGGCACATCCACAGCATCCCAGGGTCCTCCGGTAATAGATCCAGGACTGCAAACAAGGGCCCCATATCCTTCTGCTCCATAAACACAGGCCCCCCAATTGGAGCCAAGAGAGGGTGGGAAGGCAGAAGGAAAGTTTGTCGCTGCTGAGGACCTCCAGACATTATGGGTAACATTGCAGTGGACACTGCAGCAGGACCAAGAGGTCATCCGGGGAGGGAGGCAGGGGTGCAGCATCAGGGAGTGGGTAGAGCCAGGGACAGGAAATCAGTATTCCTGGGCTCTACCAGCTTTCTGGCTTAGTGTGAGACCTTAGGAAAGCCGCTCAGGTCCACTGCCTCAGTTTCTCATCTCTCAGCGATGATAGTTTTCTGAATGAAGCGGTGGTATATTCCATGGCAGCAGCATGCCATGCCTGGTTGGAGAGCTGTGCTGGCTAAGGCCCGTCCTTGCTCTCTGGAAGAAGGAATGAAGGCACAGGTTGATGCTGATGACCTTTGCAAGAAATACCATGCAGGCCTATGAGTTTGGTACCAATGAGATAGGGCTTGCAGCAGGAAACACATAGTTCTCTATCCAGGAAGGGAGAGTGGACAATCAGCAACCAGGCCAAGTGAGGAAGGAACTGTGGTCTTCCATACCCACATTACCTCTCCATTGGCCCATCAGTGCCAGCTGGATGTGCAGGTTTTCTAGGGTAAGTGAAGAAGAGCATGGGCTCTGCAGCAATCAACATGTGCTGGCTTGTGCCCATCTTGCTGCTTTAGGCACCAGCTGCTCTATCCATCCATGGCCAGGTGCCAGTGCTTGGGCAGCTGTTACCTCAGCCATTGGGTCAGCACGGGACACCCTTCTGGGGAAAAGAACATGCTTGGAACATGGCCATGAGCAAACAGCCCTTGACAGCTTGTTTGTGGGAGAGGCTTTCTGGACAAACCCTCCCCCTTCCCCACCCCTTTCCAGACAGCCAGACTTTCCAGGGCAGAGTATGCTAGTGCAGTGGTGCTCAACCTTTTGTTTGTGGGCTAGATGAGTGACTTGAAGCCAGTCCATGGGCCAGATCAGACTCCATGAGCCAGGACTGGGCCCCATGCCACCTCCCTCAGCCCCATGACCCTTTCTGCACATGAATCCAGCATGCCATCTAGACCACAGGGCTCCCCACAGGTCCCAAAGTTTGGCAGCAAGGAAACAGCAACTACTGTTACCACTCTCCCACTATCACATTTTCAGAGCCCTGGGAACCCCTGTGGGCCAGATGGCCTGGTTCCACGGGCTGGATCTGGCCCACAGGCTGGGGCTGAGCACCGCTGCACTAGTGCCTTCTATCTATCTGTTTAGTGACGGCACACAGCACCCACAGTCAAGAAGGGAATATAACCTCACATACTCTCTGGTAGGAAAGTGTTACTCTTGTTCTACAGATGAAGAACTGAGGGGCAGAGTACCCTAAGGCCCAGGTTCGAAAAGGAGCTTAGGTTCCTAAAGTAGAACATAGGCACCTATATTCTGCCTACGTCTCCCCACAAAACTCGGCTGCCCCCTAATCCTGGCAGTGGCTAAGCCCCAGAGACACCAGTTTTTTACCATAAAATCCCCTTGGTGCCTAGTGTCCTGCTCCTGCCTATACCCAGAAGCATCTCAGTCTCAACAGGGCTGAACATCCCATTGCCTACCTCATGCCTCAGCATCTTTGGGATGCAGAAACTTGGTGTTCCTCTCTGCCTAAATCTTCTGAAAAGCTCAATTCAGCAGGCACTCTCTGAAAACACTCTCTGAATTGGGTTTCATACAAAATACAGTGGTGGGTGCTAAATAATCTTGGGAAGAGCTATCCTACTTCTAGTCAATAGGGCAGTGGTTACAGCATTTGCCATGATGTAGAAAATTTGGGTTTAATTTGTCTCTGTCTAAGGGAATTTAAACCCACACCTCTTGCCTCCTTAGAGAGTACCCCTCCCATAAATAGCCTCTATCCTGATGGTTCGGGTACTTTCAAAGGCAGGGGGAGATGCGGGTTTGAATCCCTTCAGGACTGAGGAAATGTAACCCCTCTCACATCCCTGGTGACTGCTCTAATTGCCAAGTTGTTGGATAAAAAGGGAGGGGGAATGGCAGCTGCCACCTCTAATATATTGTAAAAGAAGAATGTCCCTAGCCAGTTTTTGAAAGAAAGGGTACAAGGCTTACCTTCAGGAGGGTGCTCAGGCCTGTGGAGCCTGCATAGAGAGGAGACTACCTGTGGAGCTCCTAAAACTCCTAAGCCTTGGAGAGGGTGGGGTTTAAAACACAGCTTTTCTTCAGTGTATCCCTGCTAAGCAGCTTAGGAAGCTCCCCCTTACTGTGCGGTTTCTTGTGTGTCCCAATTGGCGGTGTCTAATTCCCCTTGTCTACCAGGCTATAGATTCCAGCTGCGGAGCCAGGCACTGAAAAGTTTAGGTGTATCAGTTCTTACATCTCATTTAGGATCTGGGCCTAAGTGACCAGGACAAGGTTTCAGACAGCAACTGTGGCTGAGCCAGGCTGTGCTTTCACCACTGACTATAGCCCAGTCAAACACCCTCTTGGGTGAGACTGACTTGAAGTCAGACCAAAGTAACTCCAAAGCCAACATAGCTGCTCTTGCTTTCCCAAGCATCTGGGAGATAAGAGCCCACCTTCTGGACCTTGCTTATCCGAGGAGGGCATCACAACGCCCAAGGTCTCTGGCAACCTTGACAGAAACAGCTGGAAGTCCTGAGCTTACCCTTCCTGAGGGTAACAGCTGAGCCAAGGCTTTTCACCTACAAAAAAGAATGTTTTTTATAGAGCAACAACTAGCACCAGCAACAGGTCACAGCCACTAGAGCTCCCATAATGGATGTGGGTCTCTAGAAGCAACACAGGAGTAAGCTGAACTGGAATCAGGAATAAGAAAACAGATCTGCAGGGAGAAGGCAGAGGCTGAAATGCAGAAGCAAACTGAAGCAGGGTCAGAAACCAGGGAAGTCAGAGATATTGCTGGAATGGGAGCTGCTCGGAGACTGAAGACCCGTGTGTCATATAGCAATGCTCAGGTGCTGGAGGAGTTCCTTAAATGCAGTTCTAGAGCCAAACAGAGGGAAGAGGCCTAGGGGTCAGCTGGCCTTGATTAGTATTTACTGGGTCAGCACACTTAACGTGGGCTGCAGGACAGGAGCCTGCCTGAATCTTACAGAGCAGACCAAGGCTAGAGTCTTATACTCCTATATCCCCTGCTGTACTTGGTTCCTTTGGTAAATCATGGCTGAGTGCCTTTCAGCAGCTCCATCTGGTGAGAAGGCTGCAACCTATTTTTTTTTTTCCCCAGACTCTGATCTGGCTACTATCATCTGTGCTTTTGTAACCTCAAGCCCAGATGACTGCAATATGCTCTGTGTAGGGCTGCTCTTGAAGACTGCCATGCAGCTGCTGGTGCAGAATGCAGTAGTCTGACTTCTGATGAGGTGGGTTGCCAGGAACATGTAATTTCAGTGCCCCAGAGTCTGTACTGGCTCCCAATAACTTTCTGGGTGCAGTTCAAGGTGATGGTTTTGACCTATAAGGCCATAAATTGGTCTGGACTCTATGTACTAAAGGGACTGCTTTCTCCATTACACCCCGTTATGATTCCTAATGGCAGCTGAGAGCAACTTCTTACAAGTACCAAAAGTATGTCGAATCCACTTGGTGAAAACTCATGCAAGGTCATTCTCCACAGCTGCTCCTCGGCTCTAGAACTGCCCCTTCAGGGCTTGCCAAGCCTGGATGTCTTCTGGAAATGCTGTGAGACCTTCCTATTTGGGCAGGCATTCACCAAACAAAACTAGGTTGGGGTGTTGCTTATGGGGGCTCTGTTATATCTTGATGATCTTTTTCCCTCTTAAGTTGTTTTGGTCTTCTTATCACACTCCTGTTTTTAATTAATCTGTTTTTTTTTCTATTGTAGGCTGTCCTGAGCCTTTGATGGGAAGGGCCCAGATATTTTAGTGCCTGATGGGTCAAAACCAGCACGTTGAATTGCACCCAGAAAGCTAATGGGAGCCAGTACAGATTCTAGAGAGACTGAAAATGAGAAGAGGGCATAGAGCCCAGGGCCCCCCAAGTCCTTTGCCTAAATGCTGTAGGCATATATGGTAAATCATATAAATAACTAGAGTGTTGCATTCTACCAGCATTGGGGAAAAACCTTTAATCCGCACTGGGGCCAGAAAGCAGGCTTCTTCCCATGGGGCTGGTATGAATGCTTGGGCTGCATTGCTTAGAAAGCCTTGGAGTGGCAATTTTCAACAGTGCTTCATGCAGGACGGGCTTCTTGGAAGACATGACCCAGAACCGTCACTTGAAGGAGCCTGCCTGTGTGCCTTGGGAACAAGGACCAAAACCCAGGCTCTTTTCCTTGCAGATCAGGGCTGAACCCACTTTCTCAGGCTATAATGGAAGAGTCCCTCTTTCTTACTTGCCTTTTGGTCACAGGAGTCTTTCCCTCTTAGCTGCTCAGTAGGCCAGCTTCAAGAGGATGTGGGTGGAGTATGCTCACAGCTATGTCTGCTCCACAGCAAGGGGGTTAGGGCTTTCTGCTGGGACATCGGAGGTATGAGGTCAAAGCTTCTGAAAATGAGAGGAGGGCCTAGAGCCCAGGTCCTCCAGGTCCTCTGCCTAAATGCTGTAACCACAAAACTATTTATGTAGAATTCTTATGCCCCTGCCCACATAGATGTCTAGCTGCTGAGGTCAGGAGTCCTGCTAAGATGTGTGTAGCTTATGTGGTTGGGGGAAATAGGATTGTGAGCAGGTAAAGTCTTTTTAGATCCACCTAAAATTCTGTGATTGAATGGATGTAGAGTCATGTGCCTCCTGGACAACTAAGGATCCATGTGTGGAGGCATCTATGCAAAAGTGCTTGCTGCCCATGACAGTGAATGGGAAATCTGTGTGCGCCTGCACTTTCAAGACTACATGAGCTGGGTACCAGCTGCCCACCGAAAGTATAGAAGAACTATGTGTCTATACAGGTAGAGTAGACTGCCTCCCTGACCCTGCTTCTGCATCTCAGGATATTGCTAATAGCCATGCATTTGATCTAGCTGATTTGGCTCTAAGTGACTTGCCCAGTCATGCAGGAAGTATGTCAGAGCAGGGTAGTGAATTGAGGACTCCCAACACTAGACCAAGCTTCACATGGCCTGATTATGATTTCTTTGCTTGGCCTCTGCAGCAAGGAGGCATTTTGTTTCAGGGTGAAAACTAGGTGGATTGTAACTAGAAAAGGTGAAGTAGAGACAATGCTATAAAGTTATCAGTTAGGCTAGAAATGCCACTGCAAAAACCCCACCCCTGCCAATATTAGCTGAAAATTGCTAGTATTTTTCAGGCCTCTTTCCAACTGGTTCTATGTGAACACCTGAAAGGAAATGTTTGGTGGTGGGGTCTGATAGCGTTAGCACACTCTAAGTGAACATTTGGAGCACGTTCACAGAAAGCGGTACGTTTCAACTTGGAAACAGGAGTGTTTACACAGGAAACTTGATTCTAATAGCCACCTGCATCCAATCATGGAACAGAAACACCCCGGGCCATCTCAGACAATCAAGGCTAAGCTGAGCTGTTCTTATTTCAGATGTCCTATACTAACAAACTGCTTATAAATGAGATATGGTGCAACAGGTATTCACAGAATTTGCCAACAAAGGTTGGCTGGTAAATAATTTCCCATTAGAAAAATCACAAGCTATATATGAACACCTTGGGGGGGGGAAGGAGGAATTCATTTTATAACTTGTTTGGCCTAGGGAAGGTATGGTCTAACTGGCTGTGCATCAGCTGGGAACTTAGGCAGTTCCAAGTTCTGGTCCAGGTTCTACTGCTGGGTTAGAAGTCGTACTGCGGTATGTTACCAAATTTGCCCATTACTTTGGGGTGTGCTCATTTATTAGGGATAGTTTCTAGGGTCTTGGTGATTCTGTCAATGTGCTGCTTGTGTTACTATACGGAGCTGTATTTCTCCCTTCTGCAAGCCCTCACCCCCAGTGGAGCTATCTTGCAGGACTCAATCTCAATGGGCTGGGTTCCTCCAGTCACCAAATCAGTCATACACACAAACACACACAAATTAACGTGACACGCCTGACCTGGCCGGGCTGATCAGCATGGACAGGCTGACACCCTCATATGCCAAGAATCAGTTCATAAGAGCAACAATAAAATGCAGTCAGACACAAGCACACAGGTAAACAGAATCCCTCTGAATCCGGCTGGGTGTCCAGCTGACACCCTCATGGGCCAGCATTCAGTTCATAAGGGCACGTCTGAGTCAAACTGGGTCAATCAGCCTGTACAAGCTGATCCCCTTATGTGTTTCAAACTCAGCACGTCCCAATCTTTGGCCTCTTGATGAGCAGACCCCACAATAATTTGGGCTTCACAGGGATCTTTAGCATAGGTAAAAGAAGCGTTGCTGCAGAGCACGGGAGGAAAGAGAAGCAGAGAAGGAAAAATATACCCAATTACTACCAGTTTGACTATAAAAGTTATTTATTGCTAAGCATATGAAATATATAATAGTACTAGTAGTAATAGACATGCAAAAGAAAAACAAACACCAACAATGACAATACTACCCTGGTTTCACTAAGTATTTGGGGAAACTTAGCTCAAGCTTAACTGATACAGTTCAGGTTCAGAAGTTTATGCCTAGAAAGAAGACAGAGAACGCTGGGATCTCACCTAGTCCACGGTACTCAGGCTGCAAAGCTGACAGGCACAGTCTGTAGCACAGTCCTTGAAGGGAGAGATGATCTGTTCTTCCAGCGTCCCAAGAACGACAGGGGATGGTGTCAGCACAGGGGTTTTCTTCTTCTCCTTCTTTCCTCCTGCTTCTACTTCTTTTCCTTCCTTTTCCTCTTCCTCTTCTCCCTCTAGCAGCACACACACTTACAGATTTTTATACCCTCAGTTTAGCTGCTTCGAAGCACCCTCAGTAGTGTAAATCATTGTCTTTTCTATTGACAAGGGGTTATCTGGTTTGGACCATCTCAGGAAACTGATTGATAATCAGGAAACACTTAAGATTAGGGAGTAACCCAAATACTTGGGAGCCAGCTTGAGATTCCTATGGGTGGCAGATATACTGATGGGATATCTCATGGTTTCTTCAGGAACAATAGATAGCTTGCAGCATCAGGATTTTGGATTTTTACTTGTTGTGCACAAGCCTCAGCTTAGCATGACTTTTCCAGATCTTACTATAGTCTTTTAACAGACTTAAAACAATTATTGGGGTGCTCATAACCTTTTGTGGAGAGGACTCCCACCAGTCGTCTCGGGAAAGATATGACAACACCTGGGATTAGGGCTCCAGCAGGCTGGATGCTGTGATGAACCCTTAACCATTGTTCAAATGTTGCCCATACCCCCTCTGACTCGGTCTCTTGCCTCAGCATTCCCTAACCCGGCAACCGAGTTTTAGTCAATCAAGTTTAAATAGGCCTCCCATAGTGGGACCGGGGAATGTACGGCCCGAGATGCCTATTAAACTTAGAGCTGTGTGTGTGTGTCTGGGGGGGAAAAGTCCTTAGCAAATCCAGATTAGAACTGGTCTGATAAATGCTGAGCTGGGTGTGTGTGAACATGGGTTGATTAACATTGGAAGCACAGATTCCCCATCATGCAGCGCTCTCCTGCTTCTCTGGTCCCAGAATTCACTGCAGTCTCTGCTTCAGGCTTTCTGTTTTCCATCTCTCATGTAAATGAGACCTAGGGCAGTTGATTCACTCGTCACCCTTATCTGGTGAGGGTCTTAGGTGCGTCTCTCACTGCATCTTAATCAGTTTCGTTTAGGTAGAGGAGGGGGGGGGTGAGTCCTTTGTGAGTCAGACAGACTGTATCCTGTACCAGGGTTCCCCAAGAATACAGAGCTGAGACATAACAGGTAGCACTGAGAACCTTGAGTCACAAACCAGGACCCTATGGTGCTAGGCTTTGTACAGATATGAAACAAAAAATCAGTCCTTTCCCCAGAGCACTTACAGCAAATCTTCAAATGATGGAAAATGAGGGTTGGAAGGGACCTCAGGAGGTCATCTAGTCCAACCTCCTGCTTAGGACCACCCCCAACTATATCATCCTGGCTAAGGCTTTGCCTAACCAGTCTCAGACTGTGTGACCTTGGGCACGTTTCTTTGCCCTTCTAAGTTTACCGATCTTTAAAATAGAAATGATAATGCTCACCAATCTCCCTCCCATGGGTGCCACAAGGATTCATTAGTTACTATCTGTGCAATGTTTTGAACATCAAAAGCACTATAAAATGCCAAGTATTGTTTAAGGGTTTTGAAGAAAGAGGGACTAGAAATCCAGGCAATGTTTGTTCAAGATGCCCTACAAAGCATTTTAAAAAAATTATCCTTTGTAGTCTACAGGTGTGGGGATGAATGAGGCTCTCAGATCAATGCATATGGGGTGAAATGCAGTTCTCAGGGAAGCCAAGAGGAGTTTTGCTGTTGACATCAATCTTGGCTTCTACCCAATGAATCTGAAAGTGTCCCTAGTCAGTAGAGTTTGTGGTCACCAGGGCAGAAGGAAAATTAGATATCAGCTATGTAGTACTGCCATGTATACCATGCATGAAAGGTGCCCAGGTTGGTAGTGGGATTATGGTGGCAGAGGTGGGACCCTTACCTATTTTCCTCTGTACAAGTGCTTGGTGTTAAGTGCTTGCTGCTAAGATCTCCTGGACTTGCTGCATTGGGTTGCATGTGCTCCTTATGTCTTGCAGGAAACAGGCATATTCTATTTAATGCACAGGCCCCCTGTGTGTTTTGTATAAAGCACCTGTGGTATAAGCATGTGGTGGCATCCACTAATATCTGCGCTGGTAATAAGAAGCACTGCTCTCTATCCCTCCAGGGTAGTGGAACAACACTCGCTCAGAGCTACATGCCACCCTACTTTGGAGCTCTGCCATTTCAGAGGAATGGGAGAAGGACTGGATTGAATGCAAAGCCCTCATTTTTCTATTTCACAGGTAGAAACAAGAGGCTTGACTGACCTGAAATGTGATCAACACTATCCTAGCAGCAGATCAGCCCAGAGACTCTCAGTCAGCATCAGTCTGCAGCTGTTCCAGTGGAGGGTGGGGACAGATCAGGCCTGGAATGGGATGTGAATTAAAACCTTAATCCTAAAACAAGTATCTCCAGTAATAAGGATGGCCCCACTGGACTTACCTCAAGTCATGGCATTCCAGCCCAGCCATGCTTACAACAGGCTGGCAACAGATGCACAAGGCTCTCAAGATATCTTTCACACATAGTGCATACCCTGGCGCAGAGCGGAGCCAGCATTTCCTTGCTTGCTACTGCTGTGACTTTGCTGCAGAAACAAGCTATATCTTGTTGGTGCTGCCATTGACTCACCACCTGGCCTTGAGTACACTATGTCTTTGCTGCATGCCTCAATTTGCCCAGTTGTCATGATGAGGGTATACCACTGAGGCACATGGAAGCAAAGCACCATATAAACACTAAGTATTAGTAGTGCTGGCATTACAACAGTGATCTAGGGGCAACATCCTGATTTATGAGTTATATTCAAGCTGGTACTGCATCTCTCTAGGAACAGGGGGCTCAGTCCTTTATGTATCCCTTGACCCAAGGGTGAAGAACCTTGCTGTGCAGGCTGTAATCATTGATGAATGCCTTGGCACAATCAGGTTGTTGTGCCGTGTGTATGGTGCACCACTGGTGGGTGACCTTGCTAATAGGTTGGTCAGGATGGGGATGTGAATCCTCTTAGGCTCCTCTGTACAGGCCAGTTCTGGCATGGCTTCCCTGATGGGCCATTCCAGGGTGGTGACAGCATGAGCTCAAGACATGAGGAGATGCACCAAACAAGGGGCTGGAAACCAAACAAGGGGCTGGAGGAGCAGCTGGCCCTGGATGAGGACACCAGCTCACTACTGAATGCTGACTGAGACTCTGGGGTGGCAGATGCTGAAGAAGGACCGCACGGATTCACAGATGTTTCAGGCTGGAAGGGACCTTGTGAGATCATTGGGTCCACCCCCCCAAATTTATATCAAATTTGCTGAAGTCTGCTGGAACTGATGGAAACTCACTTGATTCTAACTAGCCCAGGTGGGTTGTCCATTAAACACCAGCCCAGCAGTTGGCCTGAGCTCTGTTCCTGGTTTTACCACTGACCTTGGCCAAGACCATGCTCCAATCTATGCCTCAAGTTTCCCATCTATGAATTGGGAACCATTACACCAACTTTCCTTTAGCAGAGTACCTTCCTATCTTGCCCATTATTCTGTGAGCTCTTTGGCACAGGAACCGGGTCTGTCTCTCAGTATGTCTTTCCGCAGGACTACAGTGGGCCCCTGATCTCAGCTGGCAATAATACACATGGCGGCAGTACAAGTAGTAACAGCTCACAGACAGATCTTAAGACTTTATGTGACATTTTAAAAGAAAGAAATCTGAAGGCGATGGGAACGAAGCCAAATGGCCTGATGCCTGACCTGCATCCCTGCAGTTCTGTGAATGGGAAATGTTAATTCAAGCATGAGATTGTATTAGAGACTGGAGGAGGTTTGACGAGCTGTGCAGAGTGGTGTGTGCAGGACACAGCCGGCTGGAGGATGAGGATGATTTGCTTGTAAGAAGAGCCAGGAACAGGCAGCTCCTCTGCCTTGTCAATGCAATCTATAACCAGGAGAGCTTGCATTAAACTGCCCTCTACCAGTCCAGCAGTGTTCCAGTTTTCTCCAGCAGGCCAAGGGAAGTATTTCTGGAGCTCGCCTCTCTCCTTCCAGTCATGTGATTAGAACAGTTATTTAAAGAGGCAGAATACAGCTGGAATAGAGAGCAGTCTGCGTCTCTCCTCCCAGCGCAGTACTGTAGCTAGCACATTCACAGGGATCAGCATGGTTGAAGCTTTTGCAGGCACCTGGAAACTGGTGGAGAGCGTTAATTTTGATGAATATATGAAAGCACTTGGTGAGTGATCGAATGCTTAAAAGGGGCTGAGGGGTGGGACCCAGGTGGTATAGTGCATGAGTCTTTATCGTAAAAGTGAATGATGGTTGGTGGCTTATTCTTTTCTCTGGATATACAGGCAGAGCTATGGGCTGGCCAAGAAAAAAAAGCAGATACTTCAGCAGAAAGCAAAGGCAGCAAAATCTTTGTGTTAAGAGGTCAGCCACAGGAACGCTCCCATTTCATCCTCTACAGGCAGGGAAATGTCCTTTCTGCATGATCTGTAGCATGTGGTTTCAATGTAATGGGGATATTTTAGGTGATGTTTAAAACAATGTGATCTCTTTTCTTTGTCTATTTTACACTGACATTTCAGAGCCTCGGGAGATGGTTTCTGCTAAGCCATGTTTCAGAAATAGAAAGGATGGGCTCAGCAATTGCTTTGTGGGGAAACCGGGTCATTTTTCCTAATGGGGAAAAATGCAGTTTTTTATAGCTAAACAAACAGCAAACAGGATGTCATGATGGATTTAAAATGCACAAGCTCATTCCAGCCCCAGCCCCTCTGACCTTGATGTGTGTGGCATGGAGGTAGCAGGGTTAATCTTCCTATTGCCTGATTGCTGTCCCAGCAGCTTGGTATTTAAGGAGGTTGTTCTGCATGTTTGGCAGCTGGATTGGAATGGTAGGGGGGAAATAGCCACATAGCAAAGTCAGGGGTTTGGACTAAAGCCAAGGCCAGCGCTAATATTACTAGGATCAGAGACAGAAAGGGAAGTCTGCATTGCTCAGCATCTGTCTGTAGATGGGCAACCAAGGCATGGCTGCTAGCCAGGATCCTGTCTCAGTGCAACTATCTGGGAGGGGTCAAATTATCAGCCACACCCAAGCATTGCCCTCTGTGTGAAGGTGAGGGGTGTGGATGGCCCTGGCATCTGATGCAAGATCTCTCCTGCTCTTTGCCTGGTCGCTCTGCAGTTAGAGGTCCACTTCTCTTATTTCCTGTCTGTGCTCCATGTGCTGGTTACTCTGTGCCATGCAGCATCTGCAGATAGATATGGGTATATGGCTAGACCTATGCTAAAAACCTGCCATGCTTTTTAGTAAGTGCAGCAGCACCTGAAGGGTGCCAGTGGGTAGAGTCCAGTTACACCCATGCAGTTTTAGCATATTTGCATGGTTGGAATTGAGAGCAGGGCCAGCCCTACCCCAGGCTCTGCACCAAGGGAAAGCATTTGTGTTATTGCATTGGAGAGCCTGGCCACCCTCTGCAAATGAAACCCTGAAGGGCTGAGCCGGGGGAGCACTGGACCGATACCCATCTGAAACTGCAGAAATGTGCTAGTGCCAGTAAAGCATCCGAGAGGAGCTGTTGGACTCCTCTGCCCCAGCCAGCTTGCTTGGCTGTGAGAGACTGCATTGAAAAAAGATGATTAGCTGATGCTCCACCCCTCTCGCAATCTGATGGAGATACGTGCTACCTAAAATGGCTGCTCTCTCCTGGTGAACTCACTACCCTTGCAGCCAGCTCCCAGACACTTGTCATCAAATGAGAAGGGCAGGGACATTTTTTCCCAGTCGGGGTATAGGGGGAATGGGACCCTGAAATGAAGACCCTGTATGGAGAGAAACATTTTGGACAAGGCTTCTGCCAGAGGGAGGCCCTCTAATCCCACCCAGATTGTTCAAGGCTAGATTTGCCCCCGGATTCTGTTGGAGACTGATATTCTGCTTCTCAAGGCATGTCTGGCTTTGGACTTTGCTGGATGAAGTCAGACAGCATTGGCCAAGGTTTTCCAAAAGGAATTAGCCATTGATGTGCTGAAGTAGAGATCCTGAAAGGGGTCAGAGTCTCAGAGATGTGGGGCCCCAGGGTCCTTCTGCGCATCTCCAATTGGGCTTCCAAAATCAGGAATCATTTCTTGGCCAGGTCTTCCCTGTTCTCCACTTAGGATATAGCCTCACACCCCACACAGCTGAGCCCTAAGCAGGGCTGGGCTCCTAGTGGGGCTTGCAGATGACACAGTGCTGTGCCTCTGAGCTTCAGTGTCCAGAAAGAAGAACCAGTTTGGTGCTGTTATGGGTTAATTATTGGGCCAATTAGTGAGTGCTTCCCTGGGGTCCATGAGTTAGGAAGCTGCTGGTATGTTGCCTATTTGCTTCTCATAAGCTTGAAACAATAGTGTCACATCAGCAGTTCTGCAACATTTTCCACTGCATCTCAGTTTTTATGGTAGGCTTCAGGCTTGGTGCCTCAGTCCTGCAGCGTTTTCCTGCCTGCCTGCTGAGCATCGCAGACTGCAGTGAGTTGCTCTAGAAATGGATCTTTCATGTGCTTGAGAAGAGCGGCGATGCTGCGCGCCCCACGCACAGATCCCAGAATATGGGACAAAGGTCCACTCCGCTGTGTTGGCAGTCCTGTTAAAAATGGCAGAGGGCAGGTGGGGCCACAGAAAGCAGGATCTGCGAGTGTGCAAGTAGGGTGTAGAGAAAAAACTCAGCATTTAGCAAAGCACTGAAACACGTAGAAATTTAAGCACCTTTTCAAGTCCCTGACTGTACCAGATCCTGGCTTTGTGGAAACATCCCATTGCTTTTGGTTTATGCAAACCAAAACATTGCGTGTAGCGCATCTCCGACATGCGTGCAATACTAGGCCTGTGTGGGGATTGTATGGCATGATATGTTCGCAGTGGAGTTTGCTCATCAAGCAAAGCTCTCTCCTTCCTTCCCCCTCTCAGTAGCTGCTGTAGGGTTCCTCTTCATTTCCACCTCTGTACCCACTGGCATCCATGGCTACCTGAGAAAATGTGTCCCTGTAAGCTTGTCAGATTTCTTTCCCAGCTATACAGGTTGTCCAAAAATGATAGCACAAAATACCCTTACCTCTCCTGAACGATCATGATTGCAAACACTACTCCAACCCTACTACAATATGCCTCCTTCATCTGACCTGGTCCATGGCAACTGCTCATTTCTCTAGGCAGAACTGTGATCTTAAATCCGTTTCTGTATATATCTAATTGCAGGAAATAGGGGCGCAGACCCCCACCCCACCCCACCCCGGCCCTTACTTCGCACAGAGGGTCAGATCTTAGCTGGGCTAACCTGAATGGGACTTAGCTGCTTTATCTCAGCTAAAGAGCCTGTGGGCTACTACTTTGCTCACTTGTGTATTTAGGATTTTAAAATATTTCTAGTCAGGGTATTCAGGGAATGCATTGAAGATATTGATACTTTTCAGAGATATGTTCCTCTCTGGATTCTGTTAACTGCTTGGTTGCTATGATTTGCAGTCAGTCGGCCAAGTTCAGCTCACAATTACCCAGGAAGAACTCCCAGCAAGGGCAAATCCCCATAAAAGTGCAACAAGAGCAGTTGCTCATTGCAACTGAGAGCTCTACTGATATTAAATGAAGACAAGAAGCAACAGTGCTGTAATCGATGGAGAAATTATACAGTGCTAGCTTGACAGCAATAGAAAACGATCTATCAGTTAAGCCAGCCCATGCATGGAAGATTTGAAAGCACCCTGCCATAAATCTAATTAGATTACGGAGGGCAGGATTATAAATGATTTTATGAGTTAGAAACGAACCTGTACACGTTTTCCCATACTAGCCCCTGTGGAGGACTTATCCATGTGGAAGACCAAGAACACCAGTAATCTAGGAACTTTGTTATGCTGCGGTGCTGTTACACGGATAGGGTGACTGCCCCTTGCCTCTTCCGTCACATGAGAAGTTAAAGACAGTGAGAGGGCCTAGTCCCGGTCTTGCTCCTGCAGGTGCAGAATAGCACATGAGAAGTGGCAGGCATGAGTGTGGGGGTGATTGGGACTTACAGTTCTTGCTGAAATCACTGGTACCTGCTCCTCACTCAGTGAACGGTTAAATTGGCAACACTGGGAACAACAGGAGAAGCAGTGAAGGCCAAGTGAGGAGTCAAGCGCAGCAGGGAAAGCCTGACATAAAGACACCATTAATGACTTTGCCTGAAGACAGCTCCCATGAGTCAAATGGGAATAATGGTTTGGGGCCATATCCTTTGCAGGTATAAACTGATGTGGCTCCACATTTATGTCAGGATCCACTTGTTAGCCGTGTGGTGGGCTCCAAGTCTTCTGCATATAGCTCCTGCTGAGTGGATCATGGTCCTCTTTGTCCCACAGGTGTGGGTTTTGCTATGAGGCAAATGGCAAACCTGACCAAGCCAACCACCATCATTGAGCTGGAGGGCGACAAGATGATCTTGAAGACCCAGAGCACCTTCAAGACCACAGAGATCACATTCAAACTGGGGGAGGAATTTGATGAAACAACTGCAGATGACAGGCATGTCAAGGTAGGTCACTGGAAAGAACTTGCACGTAATGTCTGAGCCCCTGGCATTTTGCCACCTTTTCTTCCCTTCTTGTCAACACCTGACCATCATATCAATTTTTTCTGTTTGTCGAGCTTTTGGCTTGGGAGATGCATCTTTGCCATGTTCT
Organism: Alligator sinensis; assembly: GCF_000455745.1. Classification (NCBI taxonomy): domain Eukaryota; kingdom Metazoa; phylum Chordata; order Crocodylia; family Alligatoridae; genus Alligator; species Alligator sinensis. Next base: position 603,524 of record NW_005842465.1, read on the forward strand.
GCCAAGCCCTAAGGAAAGTTCTGCAATGTTTTCTAATAAAGGCACCTCAACCATGAAATCTGGGCCTGGACTTTGTGCCTGCAGCTGATTGCCAATGGGTGGGCTGGCATCCAGCCAGCACTAGTCAGAGAGTTTTGAAGCTGCTCAGCAGGGGGAGAAAGGGTGGGTTAGAGGTTTCAGACCTGTACAGGATGAGTCAAGGCAATCCAAGTGTCATTAGGGAAGAGACTTCTCAAGGTCTGTAATCTGTTTTGCCCTTTCTACGCTCCACTTAACTTTCCGATAGGCATTTTTAGGGAAGCTGCAGTGCAAAGCAGGCTGGAGTGCTCAGATGACCCAGATGTTAGGAAGCAACTAATTAAAACTGAACCTCCAGCCTCAGCAGAGGGCTGAGTGGGAGGACCTCTTTATCTCTAGGAGATCCACTTCATCCATTGCTGGGCACCTGCTCAATCATTCTTGCTAGAGAGGACTTAACCCTCAGGCTCATAGAAAGTATTATTGTTTTAAAGAACAACCATAATGTATGCAAGAATGTGCTATGGTGAATACTGTTCAGCGGAATGGCTATGCCTGGTTCCCGTACAGGGTCTTCACCCTACCCCATCTCCCACACATGCCCACTGAACAGCATGCTGTGCCATCCCCTATCAGATTTTTCTAATGGACATGTGATGCCCTGGGCTTTTGTCCTGCCTGCTCCCATCACCTTCTAATAATCCCTCCCCTCCATGTGAAAATGGCTGAGGTATCTCCATCTTGAAGCCTGATGTTCAAGCCTTACCTCATGCAAACATCCCCATTCACTGAGAGGAGCCCGAGTTGATTTTGAGTTGCAGGATCATACCCTTCAGGGGCCAATTTTGAGAGGAACCTGTCCCATTCTTGGCTTCCAGGCCTGCCAGGCACATTGTGCAAGCGAGAAATATATATGACCAACCCCAGCTCTTTGCTCCAAACGGTCACCTGCTTAGGAAAAAAAAATACCAGGAGGTTGCAGTTGCTTTTTCACTGCTTTACACACAAGGAAAGTCTGAGAGGGGTGCTTTAAACATTGTTCTTGCATTAGTTTTTTATATCATAAATTTGGCTTTCCTGACACACTTTTCCCACAGAGGTGCTATGGAGAATGAATGGGATTAGCTGGCATGAAGGGAGCAAAGCTTCGTCAGTGGAGAAGGGAAGGGAGGTTTCGTCGGGCAGCATTGTTTGGTAACCTCTGCTTAACTCAAACAGGAGAGCATCTCTCTTTGCGTGCGATACAGATCTGTCCATCGCCATCAAACTGTATGTTCCTGCTCCAGGTTGCTCATCTTCCAAAAAGTCATTGAACAAAAAAAGTGTGTCAGCTTTTTCCAAATTAAAAAAAATCAGCAGG
>NW_005842465.1:604932-620187 GCF_000455745.1 Alligator sinensis
AAAAAACCCTTCTTTTTGAGCCTCTGTTATAGGGTCCCTCCCCTCCAAAAAAACCCTCTCCACTCCATGCCCACTATTTCCACCCTCTTCAAGTCACCAGTAGCAAGAGGGTTCCCTGCACTAGTAGTATAAAGAGATGTGGCTCTACAGAGCAGGCGGGCAGCACGCAACTGAGACCAGGGCCTCTCTCTGTCCCGTCCCCCATCCCTCCCCTCCTGCCATCCCATCAATTAAGTACGCTACACTTCAGAGGCATAAACACCAGACAGTTTGTGCCCTTTCATTTAACAGAGGAGACATGGTCAAGGTTGTTGCAGTACAAAAATAAACAGTGGCCTGCCTAAGGGCTCATAGTGAATTGAGCTTCCACACAGGCATGTTTAGGGTTTAAATGGCTTTGTCTCTGGTCAGTATGGTTTTTGGCCCTGAAAGGGACCACGCAACCTCTGGGAGGGGTGATTAAGTATGTTTATGAAAAAGTCTGACCCCTGCTACTGCCGTTATCTTGCAGTACAGGCAGAAATGGGGCATAGGCCCTGTGCTGACTGGAAAGTGCAGAACTTAGCATGGCTGCATTTATCCTTTAACTTTCTTTTATCACTCACTGGACATGAAGGAGCTTCATTTCTCCTTGGGTTCTGGGCAACTAGGACCAGGTGTTGATGCCATGGGCCAGGGGGCAGCAATCTAGGCAGACCAGATCTAGTCCACAAAGTCTGTACCACTCTACAGCAGCCACCACTTTGACTGTTTGGCTCCAGCTCCAGCTTGTGGCTGCCTTCTACCCACTCAGCCATCCAGTGTGATGAGAACCTACCTGCTGACGGCTGAGTGGGTGGAAGTCCGTCCCACTGGGAAGGTATGTGCTGGTCAGGGCCAGGGCCAAGACAGTGTCTTGGGTGGGCACAGATAGGAGAGCAGTGCAGACTGTCCTGGGCAGGAGCAGGTGGGGCTCCACCGCAGGTGGAGCACCACAGGGACAGCTGTGGGTAAGATGCAACCAATTGGTGGGATAGATCTGGCCCATGGGCCATATTTTGCCCACCCCTGCTCTAGCAGCTACTTCCTTGCTAGGATGGATATCCCCCCTATCAGGGGGCTTTTTCCAAGGCCACATAATAAGCCAGGAGCAAAGAACAGAAACTGGATGCTCTGGGAACATCTGCACATGCAGTTAATGAGAAGCAATAAACTCCGGAGCAGTTTGAGCTGGAGTACACTATATGTATACCCGGGACAGCAGTAATTTCAGCTGGGCAGAGCGGGCCTGGGCTGGCAGGGGGGAAAAGGGGTCAGTCCAGGTTCTGGGTAGCAGTGTCAGGTGGCAGAGGGGCTGGCTGGGGCATGAGGGTGTTGCTATGCAAGCTGTGTGGCTAGGTGGCAGGCAGGAGTCTGGCCACTGGCTGGCTAGGCTGACTGGGCACAATTTACACCTGCAGTCACTGTTTACATGTGTGTTTAATCGCAGTAAATTACTCTGCTGTAGGATAGGACTATCCCCCACAGTACTATCTTATGGCAGAGTTAATTAGTTTACTGGGGCCTAATGCCACCACATGTATAGATAGTGACACTTCACTACACAGCTAATTAGTTACTCTGCAGTAAAGCACACGTGTAGATGTATCTACGGATATGTCTACACATGCAATTAAATCACAGCAATAAACTCCAGCACATATTGCACTGGAGTTTGTTGCTCCTGGGCACCGCGTTTGAATGTGCGCTAGGGACTACAGCATATTAAGTTAGGTCAGAGCAGCCCTGGCTGGCAGGGGGCCGGGGGTCAGCCCGCCAGCCTAGCACTGCTTTGACCTGGCTCAGTATGCTGTGGAGGATCTGGCTGGGGCATAAGCGTACTTCAGTGCAGGCCCAGCTGGCAGGCAGCCCCTGCACTGGAGAATCATCGTGTCCCAGGCAGCCCCGTCAGCATCTACACATGCATTGCTGTGCAGTAAAACAATTCCGCCATAGGATAGTACTTGCGTTTGTAAGTACTGTCCTGTGGCCAAGTTAATTCGTTTACTCCATCCTAATAATACTGCGCATGTAGAAGCTGAGATGTTTACTGTGAAGCTAATTAGGCAACTCCATAGTAAACGTCTCATGTAGATGCACTACCCTGGGTATGAATGGAGAGAGACTTCTGCTGGGGGCCTCATGGGATTTAACTTCTCTTTCAGAAGAGTACATTAGAAGGTCTCAAAGTACAGTTACTGCCACGATCAAAAACACTTAGAATTTACAGAGCAAATCAGGGGCCTCAAACCTGAGCACGTATCTTCCTCCCCATTTTGCAGAGGAGTAAACTGAGTGGGGAAGTGACAGTAAAAAGAGGTGTAGGTCACTGGCTAAGTGGAGAATGACTTCCACCTTAATAACCCAGGGCTGCACCTGCGTACGTGCCACCAGGCTAGCGCTGGTGGAAAGGTGTAGTTACAGCAGTAGCTATAGCACAAGGTATTTCATTCAATATCTGCAACATGCCTGCTAATCAACTGACCCCAGAGAGTAGGGAGAAGTGCTTGGGTCAAGCTGCCAATTGTATCTCGTGATGGCACTGGAGAGCTTTGAGAAAACAGACAGGGTGACTGGGTCTGATGGAAACTATGTTAAAACCACATTGGCTTCCTGTGTGGTACACATGAACCACTGAGGACTATTACTTGTGAGCTGGATACATGCCCTTCAAATGCCCCTCGGCAGCCAGCCAGAGGGTAAACAATAGTAAGAGGAGCACAGCCAGGCTGCACCATAACCTCACGGCCTAGCCAGGAGCACAGGGCTGCAACGAGCCGTGCAATGCATGCAGCCGCATGCAGACTGATCACGTAGCTGAGCCCAGCCAGCCTGATGCTGCGTGGCTGAGGGCTGATGGTGAACTGCACAGGGATTGGACAAAGGATGTCAGCCGAGAATGGCGAGAATCTCTGCAAGACGGCAAGGGGGGAGGCTGGGGAGGGGCTACACATCAGCTCAGTCTTCAGGAACCAGTGCTGACAGGGTTGGAGAGACTGGTAAAGGAAGGCCCCAGGCCCCACAGTCTGCAGCTGCTTTAGGGTGGGCACTGGTGCCTGTAGAGTCTGCATGACTGTTTGCAGGTAGTCAGCAGATGGTATTTAGGGAATCAACTTCCCTAGAAGTGAGATCTGCAGTACTTCCAGGCATGGGAGATGCTCAAAAGCTAGGCGAGCCAGATACCCTAGCTACAGGGAAGTCCTGCTCAGTTTCACCCTTTCTGGAAGGACAGGCAGCAGCAGTCAGTTGGCACTTCTGCTAGGCAGCTCTCTGCCATGTCCAGATCCTGTGAGCTATAAGCTGCTCTGTAACAGCACACGCCATTCCACCCAGCTGCTGCTGAATTTCAGACTTGTATCTTTAAAGGACCCATCTACACTCTGCTCCCCACAGGGAGAACAAATAGATGTGTAATATAAAAGGGTCTGCCAACACAGACTCTGGGCTCTACAAGAGGGCATTTTGCCCAGGGGGAAATACCCACAGCTGGTGGATGGCCCAGATCAGAGAGGGAAACAGATACAGAGAAAGAGGACTGGGAGAAGGTAGTAACATTTAGAAAGAAATGGCAGCTAGAGCCATACAACATTGGCAGCTCTGTGAGAAGTTGAGATCTCTGGAATTGCACGGAAAGCTGAGTGGCAACCAGTGTTGCACAGGGATGTGGGCGCTGGCTCTGAGCTTTGGAGTGCTGGAAAGCAGGAGCAGAGTCCTTCAGCCTCAACCCATCCCTTGAGTCGCATGCAAGAGGAAGGTCATATGGCAAATGCAAGTGGGGACAGTCCCAGGGGGAAGGTGACAGGACAGTGCCAGGCTGGGCAGGGGTAGTGATGGTTACAGCCTGGGCCAAGCCGGCACTCTGCTCTCCTGGGGAGGGACTCGAGTTGTCCTCACACAAACGGGTTGCTCCAGGATTCCCCAGATAAGAGAACCGTCACACTAACCTTACCCTTGGCACCAGCCAGCCTCTCAGTCCTCAATCAATGCAGAATACTGTGTAAACATCAGCCCAGGTGAGGCGGAGACATTTTTTCGTACTAAGTGTCCTTGAAGTCCTTGCGTTTTTCAGGGTGGGACGGGTAGAGGGAACAACAGGACTTTCATTTAAATTACTCTGAAATGTGCTCCTGACATTTTGATCTGAATAAGGTTGTTGTGGGGAGTGGTTTCAGTCTGCTCTTATTCCTCATGGGGAATTGGCTCATCTGAGCAAGGAGCCAGCTAGCAAACTAATAACACCTCCTCTATTTAGTGCCCTCTGCACTGATCAGCTTTGAGGTAACAGGAGAAACATGTAGTGGGTGATGATAATTCAAGAGGAAGAGATGCAACCACTCCAGGGCTGTACATGCATTGACACCCCAAATTGTCAGCAGAGTCAAAAAACTGGCCCCAACTGCTTGAGTTAAAGGGTAACTGCCATGGCACAAGGCAATACCCAGGAGATGCTATAAAATCTCTCTGCTGCTGTTTCAGCCCCAAGGGGCAGCTTCGGCTGCACCATTCCCTTTTCAGATCCCAGCCAGAGCAGGCTGTCGGCTTTGGACTCGGCCTCTTGGCAGATACAGGGCTGTCTTCACTCACCCAGAGAGCCAGAGCATGGTGGGGTGAGTAGAAAACTGAGGGAAGAGCCCTGGAAGTGGAGAAGTAGGTCTCAGCATGGGGTTTGCAGTTAGTTTTTTACATTTCTATCGCAGTCTTGCTTTAGGGCTATATTTTTGCTGTGAAGCTGTAGGGAGTTTGCTTGCTCATAGTAACAGATTGAGCAGACACAGCCCAATCTTCCAAAAAACTGTGGAAGCTGCCAAACTTCTCAAGTTTCCAGTGACGTGCAGTGATATGTCCTCTGAACTCCTCATATCCCAAATGCTCACAAACTGGAAAATCTCACTCCCTCCTTCTCAGCACAGCTTCTAGGCAAGGCTTGCTCTTCTTCTTTCCCTTTACATTAAAAGCTCTTTCCAAGTTAGAATAAAGAAGAGAGATCTTGCAGGCACACAGGCTAGGGACAGGCATTCAAAAAGCCTGAGCCTGAATTGATTCAATGTTTGCGAGTTAGTCTAACCTGGCTAGGTTAAATCACTTTGTAACTGTACAGACATCGCAGAAGTGGCGGCACATGCTTGCAGTGGCTCAGGCTAGAAGGGCACTAGAGCAGCCCTCCTTTCCCTTTCACAGGACTGAGCTGAGTGGGGGGCATGGCAAGCCCAGACAGGACACTCTGATTAGGGAGGGATCCCTTCCCCTCTCCCCCACCCAAACCAACCCAGCAGAGAATTGATAACACACAGTGTTTATCACCCCTAACTCACCCCATTAAGAAAAGAGGGACATTACCAGCTACCTGTTGATTCTGCCTTTGTCCCATCTGCTACAGCATGGACCTAACCAGTAGGCCTGTGCAAAGCGGCTAGCATTCAATTCAGATTTGGCCAACTTGGGGAACAGTCATTCGATTCAATGATTTGAATCACTGTCCCGAATTGATTCAGCTGGATCCGATTTGGAGATTCGGCTGCTGCCAAATCAGCTGAATCTCTGAATCACACAGGCCCCATCCCCCCCCCACTCTCAGTGGCTGCCCCACCCACCCCAGCTGCCAGCTCTTTGCAAAGAAAAAAAAGCCCTACTCACTGGCTCCTTCCCAGCAGGGGGGGGGCAATCCCAACTGCCCTGCACTGCCCCCACACCATGAGCCCCCCTACCCCTGCTCGCTTCTCCTGCCCCCGCATGGCTACCCTGCCCAGTCCAGCTCCTGGCCCTTAAAACAAACAAGCAAACAAAAAAAGCCCTCACTCACCAGCTGCAGGAGCATCCAGAAACCCTGAGGCCGCTGCAGCAGCCAGTGAGTTCAGGGTTTTTTGTTTTTTTTTCTTTAAGGGTCAGAGGTTGGGCAGGGGGGCTGGGAGAGTGGTGGGGGTCAGAGGGGGCTTGTGGCAGAGCCCCCTCACAGTGTGGGGCAGTGGGGATCATGCCCCCGCACCCTGCAGCACCCAGCGAGTAGGGGCATTTTTTTTAAAGGGCCAGGGGTTTGAGTGGGGGGGGCAGCCATTGGGGGGGGGGGGGGGGGGGGCATGGCGCTTGACAGAGGTCCCACCATGGTCCCCTGCCCCCTACTTACCAGCTTGAAATCCGGGTCCAGCTCCCTGCTACCGGGAGGCAGGGACTGTCTGAATCATCGAAGCTCTCTGAATCAATTCGGAGAGCTTCGAATCCATCTGGACCTTTTAATTGGTCCCCTGATTCAATTCAGATTCAGAGATTTTTGGCCACCGAATCCGGCCGAATCTTCTCCAAATTGAATCACCACCCATATCTTCGCACAGCCCTACTAGCCAGCATGTGGTCTGCTAGCTAATGCTGAGAGGTGTTTATGTAAAGCAGAGAGGACAGGGAGGGGATGGTGGTGGGGGAGCAAGGGGAAGCCAGGCAGATGCTAGCAGTCTCTGCTGGAGCTTCAGCCAGGGAGCAGAGGAGAGGGGCCAGCCCTGCTGTGGAGCAGAGAGCCCTGCTGTGGAGCAGAGAGCCCTGCCCAGCCCAGAGAGCATGCGGGGACCTAGGGGAGTTTGGTTTAACTTAAACCAGCAAAGGGTCTGAGATAGACATTGCATAAACCAGTTTGACCCAAATCAGTTAAGTTTGATACTACCATCAACCAGGTTTCTCAAACCAGTTTCAGCCATTTCAAACTGGTTGATGTGCACTGAATCTGTTCTGTTGCAGACTTAAACCAGTTTCATATCACTTAAACCAGTTTATGTGTAATGTCTGTCCCTAGCCATAGTCTCTCCCTCCCACTCACCTTTTTTAATGTTAACTCACCAAGAACATTCAAACCAAGGTGTACAATTAATCTCTTTCTTCCCCTTTGCGCCTTCCTGACCCTTGTCATTACCTTCATCCTATTCTCCCTGCATGCACCATAAAAATTCATCCATGTAGCTTCCAACATGAAGATGGGAGGGAGAATGCACTGCCCCATCCTGCCCTGCGGCAGTGAACAGCCAGGCACTGGTCAGGTCTAAAAGTCCCCACCAAACTTCAGGTAACACTTTCTGCAACACAGTTCCACACTGCATCTCCCCATCCCTCAAAGTACCTTTCTGCTTTGCAGTTCACCCATGCATTCACTCATTTGATAGACACAAGAAGTCCTGCTGAGCTGGATTCAAGGGCAGAGCTCTTGGGGAATGAAGAGAAAAGAATTAACACTATTCCAGGCTAGGAAAAGCCTATTTCACTGCCTCTGTTTAAACAAGTGGCACTCACGTGTTTTGATCTCTCTTCCTCCTCACAGTCAGTGGTGACACTAGATGAAGGAAAACTTGTCCATATACAGAAGTGGGATGGAAAAGAAACAAACCTGGTCCGAGAACTGCAGGATGGGAAGTTAATTCTGGTAAGATGGCGGAAGTATCCCTACCATCAACTAACAACTGTTCCTGCTTTTCCATTCAGCCAAGATGTTTTCAATCAATAGACAAGTGTTAAGGCTTCTTGTCAGTAATAAGTTTAACTGCCTTACCACCCGGCTCATGTAGGAGTAATTGTAGCAGAAAGGAAGTGCTTTCTAACAGCATAACTGTATCCACACTTCGGGTTACACCAGTGTAATCATTTCAGTAAAATACCATAGCCCAACTTGCAACAGCTACAGCAAAACTTTAAAGGTTAGACCTGGCCTAGGAAGTGTTAAAGCATCCAAACAGCAGATTAAAACTCTGTCCTTCAGGGCTGGGGTAGAGGCTGAGGGACAGGTTCTGGGCATAAGATATCAAAGACTTGCTTGGTCCAGGGAACTGCATGTTAAACCTAACCGCAGCTGGCTGACCCCATGTGAGGGGCAGCTTAGCTGCAAGTCTTCTGACAAGGGACTCCCCCCAAATCCTCTCTTACCTCTTTTTTTCTTTCTTCCCCCAGACTTTAACCATGGGCACCACCGTCTGCACTCGCACATATGAAAAGGCAACATAGATGCCACCTCCTGCTCTCTGCCAATCGCCTGATGCCGAATTCATCACCGAATTGCCTGTTTTCTTCCCCTTGGCATTTTGTATAAAATTTAATATGACTTTGGTGCCCACTAGATCCAGCCCTCCTCTTCTATCCTGAGCTCTGTGGTATTGGGAGGTTGGTTGTTTTGTTTTTTGATTTTTTTTTTTTTTAATCTTGCAAGAACCCCTGTGAAAGATAATAAACAAAAGTTATTCCAGATTAGTATCTGATTTACTCTGGTAAAGACTTCTCTACATCAGCTTCCAGCACGGGACTCAACCACATAAACCAGTGCTCTGGGGCACTAACAATGGTCCCTGCCCCGGAAAATGTGGGGCAAGGCTTCCTGCCTGCAGGAAGGCTGGGGCTTACAAAACCCAGACAGAAACACAGAATAGTTTAAATGTGGCCCTCTGGAATCTCATAAGCACCTGGATGCTACTAAAGTAGCCCTGACTCCCTAGGGGAAGATAAAGGCAAGGGGTAGACACCTACCACTGGTTAGGTCAGGTTGGGTCAGGTCTGCACAACAAGCTTCACTAGGGTAGTAGAAGTTATATGCTGGCAAAGGTATTCTTAAGCATAGGGCACCAGTTTTGTCAGGATGGCTTATTCCTGTCCTACCAGTAAGAGTACATTTTTGCTGGTGTAACTGTATACACTAAGAATTTTTGCTGGCACAGGTTTTGTGGGCATAAGGCACAATTTGTTATGTCTTTGCCAGCAAAAAATTCTACAGCACACCTGGCCTTCAACTTTTTTAAAGGGACATACAGTTATTAAAACAACAATCCTGCTAGGGGGAGCAGTCAGAACAGCATAAATACTGGGCCTGGGTGAAGCAGCAAGTATTCGATTCAGATTGAGCCAATTCAGAGGGACAGCGATTCTATTTGGTGATTCGAGTCACTGTCCCAATTTGATTTGGCCAAATCGGATTAGAAGATTCAGCACCGATTTGGAAATTTGGTCAGACTAAACAGGCAGCAGTCCTCACCATGCTGGATACAGCTACCTCTAGCTCGGGGGTGGGCAAAACGCGGCCCAGGGGCCGCATACGGCCTGCCAGGCCATTCTATCTGGCCCGTGGGGCCCCTAAAATATTTAGAAAATTAATATTTATCTGCCCTGGGCCGCCTCTCATGCGGCCCTCGATGACTTGCCAAAACTCAATAAGCAGCTCTCTGCCCAAAATAATTGCCCACCCCTGCTCTAGCTGGTAAGTCCGTTGTGGTGGGCAGAGGGGGGAGGAAAGGGGTGTGTGGGGCAGATCAATGCCCCCACAGCATAGGAGGGATTGGGGCTGGAGCTGGGACAAGCTGCCCAGCTAGGGCAGGGGTATGCGGGACTTGAGAAGAGGGGGCTGCCACTGCATGCTGCCACGCGCTGTTGGTGTGGGAGGGCATAGGAGTGGGCATGTGCCCCCAGATCTCCGCATGGCAGGCTGGGCCAGGCTGCGCTTCAGATGGGCAGCAGAAGGCACTTGGAGCCTGGGCTATGCCCTCCTGCCGCTCACCCCACTGGGGCGGGGAGGCAAGGGATGGTGCTGCTGCAGACAAGCGGCAGAAGCCGGTCCAGCCTCCCCACACCTTCCAGACAAGCCTCAGCTTCGCCTTGTCATGCCCCAGCTGGGCAAGCAGCGGCAGGTCATGAGGGGGGAAGGCATGCACCCAGATTAGGGAGGAACCAGCAGCAGGGGCTATGAGGAATTTTATGGTGGCTGCAGCCCCCCTATAACCCCTGCTCCACTGATTTAGGTCAACCGTCTAAACCATTCTCATGCCAAGATGGGGGAAAAGGGGAACTCACACCATGGTGTCAGCATATAAGGCTTATATTCTGTCTTCCTGACTTCACTGGAGAGCTGATGTAGTTCTCTCTCAGCAGTCTGTTCTTTCAATTGAGGGCTGAATCCTGACACCCTGCCCTAGCTGAGGGAGTTCAGACTATTGTATCAAGCAAACAAATCACGTCAGGACACAACTTACATTGCAAGTTTTTCTGGAGCCCCAGGCAGGTGAGGGGCCCTTTAGCATGGTACAAACACTTAAAGCTTTCAGACAGGAGTGATTATTATAGCCCAACTAATCCTGTAAAGCTGCGTTTCTGTTTCAGCCTGTTAGCAGACCTAGTTGTATCACCATACTCCCAACTTTCCACTGTTTTATGCATTTACCTTATAGCACAGTCAATTGCCTAAAGAGCTTTAAAGACTGCTTCTCTCTAATGGGAGAGTTAAACAGGTGCATCAGAAAAGGTTTTAAATGAGTACAGATCACTGCCTCTCTCAGTCAGGCATTCTTTCCTCATCTGTGATATAATTTTATGGCCTGTGTTATGCAAGATCACACTAGAGGACCCAGATGGCCATTTCTGATTTAACGGCTGTGAATTCTGTTAGACCTTCAGGTAAGCTGTAGATTTGTTTTAGCACTCGAAGCACAAGACAGCATAAATCCATTTTTACAGGGCAGCCAGAAGCTGACACTTCCCTGTGGCTCATCTCTATGAACAAGCTAGAAAGAATGATTCAAAGCAGAGTTGTCTTCAGGGCTTTGCCCCAGATTAACTAACTCTTACTTTGGTTTAATGGTAAGCTACTGACATTTACCTTCAGTTTATCAGACTTGAGTTTAAACTAACCCAAGCTAAACCATTCTTAAATTAGTGCAAGTTGCACGTATAGACTAGGGCCCTTATTTTGCTGACCATGGTGAATCGCAAGAAATAAAATACTACAGTATCGCATACAACTTAGTAGTTTAGAGATTTATGTATTTTTTATAATGTACATAGCTAACAGTACCAACACAATTAACATTTACTGCAAGTCTCTCTTCAGCATAATTTAGTTGATTGCCACCATCTCACTGCTATTGCTTACAGGCAGAGGAGATGACACCGTGGGCTGGACTCGCATAAAAGCCATACCATTTTAAGTATAGTAATATAGATAGTTCAGCCCCTGTAGAACAGGTGCAGTTATACCAGTGCCTTGTATAAGGAAAGCCATTTCTCTATGGGAATGGAAACGAGCTCTAGCATATAAAGGATATTTATGCCAGTAAACTGTGTGCACACTAGCAGTTGTTCTATCAGCAGCTGAATCGGAGCCCTAACTGCACAATTATTATGATACAATCCCAGTGTGCAGAGAAGGCCTGATATGCAGAGAGGTGACTGCTATGCAAGCATCAGCAGGGAGGAGGTTCCACTAGACAATCAGCTCAGAAGATGTGAAATGGCTCCCCCTCAAATGCTCTGAAGGGACTGGTTGGAGAGACCAAACCTGAATGGCATAGCTCCATCTATTCACAGGCAACTGGATATAGCACTGATATCATGCATACTCCTGACAGGTGGTCCAAGGCTGTTCCAGAGAAACTGAGTGTACCATTGGCAGCTAACCCAAAGGACCTTAAAGCTACAGGATGAGAGTTGCTGATGAATGGGTGTAATCAATGTATTTTGGCAGGCACACCCATCAGCCCCTCAGTGGGAGAAAATGGCAGCTCACTTCTAGCTTAATAGTGGATAATTAATTTCAATGTCAGCATCTTTAACATCAACAACTGCATACTGCTTTGAGTAGAACAAAATCCCTTGTCCTTAGAACAAGCAGGTATCAACTGAGTTCTGCTCTCTCTGGCAGCTTACTCCAGAAGGCTAGAGCAGGGAGACAGGGAGTTCACCATGCCAAGGTCCCTTGCTAGAGACCACCCTTTCACTCTTTGTGCTTTTTCTTATGCTTCTTCTTTTTCTTCTTCTTCTGAGACTTGCTAGCTTTCTCTGAATGCTTGGCCCTCTTGCTGGCTGGCTGAGCCCCATCGCTGTCCGAGTCAGAGCTATTTGAACTGTTGGAATCAGAGGACTCCTTGCTCTTGTGTTTCTTTTTCTTCTTCTTTTCCTGTTGGCAAGATAGACAAAGCAGCTCATAGTCAGAAACTGTCACCTGAGTTCACTGATCAAGGCAGCGAGCTCCTTTTCAGAAGAATGCCTGAAGGTGTTCACCACATAGCCTGGTCTTGCCTAGCCAGGAGGAACGGTGAGGCTGCCGTTTTAGCTGCTCAGGAGCTAGCTAGTTCAGCTCTGTCAACCATACCAGTAAACATGGTCTGACAGTTACTACAATAGAGCCCGCTGGCAGGGGACTTCCCCTTCCTGCCCAACCCCAGGCAGAAGGACTGCTCCCTACAGAATACACCACAGTACTTTGGCTAGGTCAGAACACATCCCAGCCTTTTGGACATGTCTCTTGGGAGGCAATTCTGAACCTAGATCTCACTGCCAGGACATTTTTCTAGTTATTCAGCCTGTTTTCTTGTCTATCACTCCTGTAAAATGTTAACTCCTTGTTACCCCTCTTGGAACCTGAAAAGTACTGTGACCAACAGGCGGACTGGGAACAGGACAGGGGGCCTGTGGTGTGGGAATGATGGTACTATTCTACCCAAGCTCCAACTGCAATCCAAGAACACATGGGGATTTCTGCTAAAATGCTGGGAGGGAAATCATTTGTTTTGATGTTAGTGTTAAATCCCACACTCATCTGAGGTACGTACAACAGGTCAGCTTGGGGGCCCCTCCTCTTCTTGTTGGGGCACTGAAGCCTATTCATATCCTCTTAGCAAAACTCTGGAAAGCAGCACAGGGGAGGGCCCCATTTGAGAGGTTTGCTTCACAGCCAAAAAGGCCTGAAAATTCATTTCTTTTTAAACAAACCTCATACTGGCGCTCGTGGGGGCACTAAAGGGGAGCTGGGATGAAGAACAACCGTGCAGCAGCTGACTAACATATTTCTCACCATGCCTCCTTCATGCCATGTTAAATCATTCTTATTTCCGCTTGCTACTCATTATTCAACAGATTCTTCTGGTCAACAATATCCCTGGTGGCTTCTGGTGTAGCTAGTCTACCTAGCTCTTAGTATTTCCACATAATTCATTTCCATTCAACTCAGTCACTTCTAATTATCTCTATTTTTTGGCAATTCATTTTTTAGGGAATGCTTAAATAAGTTATCCAAAGTAAACACTTCCTAACTCTGTGAATACAGCCACTTAAAATGTGCTACTACAGCATCCCAGGACTTAAGGTAGGGACCACCCAGAGTGTTTCTGAAGAAATCCTACCTCACTCATACCTACCCAAAGTAAAACCTTATTTCCATGAAACTGTTCAACAAATACTTGTAGGGCAAAAAATTCCATCAGATAACCTATTTGGGTATCAGCCATAGATTGCATGGGGCCGTACAAAACTACTTTTAAAAACAGCTGCTAAAGGGATTGAAACTTTCACATTCTGAGGCTTAACACAGCTTTCTGACTGCTAGGCACTGGTTCTGCCACAACTAGTACCGCAATATTTCTTCTCCTGAAACAGAGAAGAAGGGGGAGCGACCGCATGTGTGTGGGGTGGAGGGAAGATGGGGAGAACAGGCTGCAAGGGGAAATGGCGAGGTGCAGAAACAGCATGGGGGTGGGGGGAATGGGGAGAGAGGACAGGGATAGGGAGCCCAAGCCACAGTAGCCACCGGTCCCCCTCCACCCTCATACTCAAATCTAAGACGAGGAACTTTTCCCTCCCTGTGTTAAGTGGGGGGAGGGAGGACCTTATCTTATAAAGCAAGTAACTATGGTAGCTAGCAGAAGCATAGATAAATTAAATCCAGCTGTCCCATCTGCCAGTCTTTTCCTCAATCTATCAGCCCCCACTGCCTCAGTTGATAACAATATCAAGACAGAGCAGACTGAGAGAAGTAATTTGAAACAGGTTGCAGCTTGAAGGAGCTGGCAGTGGATTTGGTTGGGGTCCTAGATCTGCTATTTTCCAAGGGACTGTCCACACACACAAGGTAGTTTAGCGAGGCTGGCTTAACATCATACTTTTAGCTGTATCAGTACAATGTGGGTGGAGGCCAGGCTACAGCTGGTGGAATAAGAAAGTTCCAAAAATGCCCAATTCAAAGCCAATCGAAGCAATAGAAATGGAATTGCTTCCTATGGCAATGCCACCTGCTGGCCAACCTGCTGAATGACAGCGGAGCTGGTTTAGGAGCTACCTGCTCACACTCCTACCTGGGCTGGTCAGCTTTTTGGGCAAAGCAGGTGAACATGTGGCTACCCTGGAACAGAGCTCTTTCCATTTCAACTTGCCTGCTTTCAAGTTCCCAAATTAAGCAGAATTTTAAAACGGATGGAACAGTTCCTCCCAGTATGCATGAAGAAACGGTTTGTGAAAAGTCCAGATCTTCATCTCTGCCCCACCTTTTCCCCCTCAAAAATATGGTGTTGCTTCTCTACAGCTCACAGTATACCCTTGGAGGTCAATATGGGCTGGAAGGTCTGACCCTCTAGCCCAGGGGTGGGCAATTATTTCAGCTGGAGGACCGCTTAAATGACTTCTGGTGACCTGTCGAGGGCTGCAAGGGTAGCCCCGTCCCTTGACAGGTGCCCCGCCCCATGATCACCCTCTTAGGACTGGAAGTCCCATACCTAGCCCCTGACCTTTGCCACTGGAAGCCCCACCCTGAAAATACTGCTTTTGGGACAGGGGTTATTGCCATTTGGGAAACAGAAAAAAAAAAAATCTTATATTAAAAATGAAACATCTACTATAACACATTTTAATTTTATTTAAAAAATATTTGTCCTGATTTACATGCATTTGCATAGTGTATGTAGAGGTGATTGCATAATAGCTTAAAATAAAGTCTTACTCTTGTATATGGTGTATGGGGGGAGGTTTGTGAGGGGTTGAAGAGATGTGGATGTGTGTAGGGTGGGGTGGATGTACCCCCCCCCCAGTGCACAGCCGTTGCTGCTGGTAGCAGCTGCAGGCCCTTGGGGTGCTCCTGGCTTGTGGCAGGCAAAGCCCCCCGGCAGTGCACAGCCCTGGCTGAATCCTGGGAGCAGCACATGGCAGCCCAACCCAGCCCATAGCACCTGCCTTCAAGCCACACTGGGCTGGCTCTGGGCTGGCTCTGTGCCACCACATGGGGCTCCTAGCACTACAGGTGGGAGCTGCCCATGGAGGCACAAAGCCTGCCCTGCCCAATGGTGCACGGTGCCAGCTTGGTATGGCTTAAAGGTATGCGCCAGTGGGCCAGGCCAAGCCAGGCAGAGTCTGTGCCAATATGCGCAGCTCCTGGGATTCAGCCACATGCCACTGAGGGGCTCAGCCTGCAGTGGGCCAAGAGCACCCCAAGGGCCTGCTGCTGGGAGTGGGGGCTGAGTGCCA
>NW_005842465.1:620197-717389 GCF_000455745.1 Alligator sinensis
CTCCTGCAGGCAGGAGCTCCTTTCCCCACTTACCAGCTGTCCAGGTGTGCACCATCATGCTCGGTGCCTCCACATGGGGCTCCCAGATGGAGTGCCAGGAAACCCATGGAGGGGGAGGCACAGAGCCCACCCAGTCCAGTGGCATACAACCTCCCAAAGCCCACCCCCCACCAGCTTTCAGAGGGGCAGCCACAAGCCAGTAATAATTGGTTTCTGGAGGGGCCCTGCAGGCCAGATAGAATAGCCTGGCCCTGTATTTTGCCTGCCCCTGCTCTAGCCCATCAACAACACTAACTGACTTTAACAAAATTCTGTAGTCCTGATATACTTTACAAACATCAGTTAGGAGCCCAGGTCCGTTAAACCTAGACAGTGCTGGTCCTTTATGATGCATTATCAACTTCTTCCTCTAGTTTCTCAAAATCCAGAAGTAGGGCTCTTCATATGCAAGGGAGCACTTTGAATTTTCACGTGGTTCATGGTTAAAAAAATCACTGCCTATGGTTTGAAACAGGTTAGAACAACTCCAGAGAGGAACAAGGGAGAAAATATGGCAAACAAATCCCATCCCTTCCAGATCACAGGAAGCAACTGACAAGCCACACTTACTCCCTAAGGATATTTGAGTGTCACAGTTCTGCCGTGGGATGGTCTCATTTATGAGCCTGAGCCTACTCTTCACAGAGCATGCTTTAGACAGGGTCTCTGACCTTCATTACAGCTGCATACCCAGGGGTGAATAAGATATATACTAACAATAAACTACTGTATTGAATTTTTTTCAGCTGTAACCCTCTCTGCCCCAGCTTCCTTCTTCCCTACTCTTTGGTCATTGTCACCAATGTATACATCTTAGTTAGACTGGGGTCACACCCAGTCACTGTCATGCTCTGTAATTATTACTGTAAACAGTGTTCCATTCTGTGTGCGCTATTTATGATCATGTATTCCTCCAATATGAAGCATTAACATCACAGGAAAGGAAAAGAGTAAGTGGAATTAGCCATCCAGCGATTAAAGCGGACCAGGTATGGCCTGGAAGAAAATAACCGTTTGTAGGGAATGGGGTTGGCTTCCTCTGTTCATTGAAAACTTACTATGGTATTGGGGGAGCAGTAGCAGGTTCCTCCATCAGGGACTGTAGTTCACTCCCCTCCTTCTAGTGAAGAACAGGCTGTTGGTACAAGCTTGCTGCACAGAGTCCATAACTCAAGTCAGCTGAGCATATACCAACCTGGTGGAGAAACCCTGAGGTCTCTGCATTTGCTTCTCAGTGGGTTAGATGAACAAAAGGAATCTCAATAAATCTGACAAAAAGTCCCCTTTTATTTTCCTTTTTAAATTAAACTGGATGAAAGATGGTTAACATGGCTCAAGGTCTTGTTGTGAACATGCCTCGAGGAACGGAAGGACAGGAAGTGGGGCAGCAAACTAATGGTAGCCCCAAACATAACCCTTTCACTGTTTCTGTCATATAAAGGATGATTTACATTCCCCTGTGGAAGGGGATGTAATGGAAGAAGCCAAGAGCCACCAAGCCAACAGATCTGATCATTACCTTAGCAAAGATGTCATCTCATAACCTCAACCCCCTCCCTAGGCTGCAGAAGGTGGAGGGGGAGTTACCGGAACAGTCTGGCTGTAAATCACTCCTCCCTTGTCACAGCTGTTAGAGCTGTGCAGTCACTCGGTGAGGACATAGAAATGAATAGTCAAGCCCAAAGATAGTTACATAATTCATGGGACTGCAGACACTAGTCCTAGGGGAACTAAGCAATTCCTTCCAGTTCAGCAGCCAATATGGGGCAGCATGTCTACACTCTAACCAAATGAGATAGTGAAGTCTTTTAAAAAAGCCTGACATGGTAAAAAGGATATGCAGCATACACCCAGAAAACCAGCAAGGGATAACTTTATTCTGATTTGGAAAACGCCTACATATAATACTCAGTTATGGAAGTGCTCTTATTTTGCTCCATTCTGTGTCTCCATTTGAGCCCCTGTATTATTACAGCAGATGTCTGGCAGTGCCTGCTGTGCATTTGTTGCTCACTAAACCCCCAAAAGTGACAATGACAACTTGCCAAGAAGCAGGTCAGACAGATTCCATGTACAGAAAGCTCACTCCATATGTACAGGGTTGCTGGTTGTAGCCATGTTGGTCTAAGGACACAGGCAGGCAAGGTCTGCATGTTGAGAATTAGTTTCTTTTCTACCTTGGAGAGTACAACATCAGCAGTCTCCCTCTGCCTGAAGAAGGGCGTTTGTGCCTGACAGCTTGCAAAGAACATTTTTTCCAACTATTTAGTTGATCTAATAAAAGCTAGCACTCCATACGTACAAACTTAAGAACATTTAAAATTTGTAATTAGGCCAGAGTACGTCATTATCTAGATAATGAACACAAGAGCCTATTTCTCAAGAGGAGTGCGGGCTGATAAGCAATTAGCACCTTAACAGTTAGTATGAAATGAAAAAGTGACACAAGCAGCAGAATGAATAAAGACAACAAAGCGGTGAGAAGAGAATGAGGCAGTGTGAAGAAAAGAAGCCTAAATGGCTTTTATGGAGTGAAAGTTGTATAGCATTGCATAGGAAATCTTCAGACTTCACACTTCAGAGACAATCCAGACTTCCCCTGGTTTCTGAACACCCCCTTAATACAGTCTTTTACCCCAAGTTTGGAGATGCAAATATTTAGTTGATACCAAGGGGGAGGGAGCAGAGGGGGGAGAACTGACACAAAAGTAACATTCCCAGTAAGTTTGAGTGCTTAAGCCAATAGTTCCCAATCTTTTTTAGACTCAAGACATTCCTCAGAAAATGCCAGCTCTTAAGTTTTCACTAATTTTTTTCATTATGGAAAATAAAAACAATGCTACTGCAAAAACAAGATAGACCACAACAGGTCAAAATGCTGGCACTATGGACTTCTATTCAAAATCTCTAGGTTTACCCTGCTAATCATGTATACATTTAACAGTGCTACTATTGCATGGCACCCTTAAAAGGACTTCACAGCACCCCCAGGTACCCTGGCACCCTGGCTGAGAATCACTAGTTTAAGAAGGTGCTTGGAGTCCTGGGACCTAAATAAAAGAACAAAGCATCAAGTCTACTTCAAGATGACCCATAAGTTATTAAAATATTAAATAGGAAGATCCTTAGCTGTAACAACTGTCACAGGTCCACAAAGGCACAAAGTCTGTGTCAGGAACAAGTTGCTTATTTCATGTATTTTAAATTTTCCATTAAATTAGTTAAAAAACAAAAACAAAAAAACAAAAAAACAACAACAGAAGGGAGAAGATTAAAAAAAAATCAGAGCCAGTGCATTAGAACAGTATGTCAAAGAAAACCTGAAGATTAAGAGTTAAATCTTCAGAAAAAGTGGAGGCAATAAGAAAAAGTTTCTCTATGCTTGTGTTGAATAAGCATTAGCTAACCTTATGGATGAACTGTTCTTTCATTCAAGGGCTTGGGAAACATTTTCAACATGCCAAAGGCTAAAAATATGACAGGATGTCCCATCACAATCTCTTCAGTGTTAGCAAGGGAACAGAGAGTACAAGGTAGTAGATATTAAGTGGCCTTACGCTGGTGAGAAATCAAAGCATTTCTTTTTCTGTGAAGGTGGAAAGGCATTAACAGACCGTCCCTGTATAACTACATTAACAGCAAACAGCTACATTCAGCATCTTTCTCATTCATAATGAGGCAAAATGGCTGAAAACGGAAATCTGGACACTATGAGTCTGGTTTTCTGTTTATGAAAGAACAAGTTATGTAAGATGCTAAATTCTGCACAGCAAAGAAGCTGTATTGTGGAGAAGTTGGTTTCTAAACCAGTTTCTTGGTGATAATGCAAATAAGCCAAAAGTTTAGCTAGATGTTTGGTTTTCAGATTGAGTCTGTAGAATCAGAAATTAGGGTGGACTTTCCTTTTCTTTGTTAAATGGGACCCAGATTCAAAGATGCTCAGAGATTGAGACACACAGAACAAATGTGCAACTTGGTGTATTAAGATATTTTATTCTTCAAGCCTAATTTGGGCCTGCATCTTCCCCTAAAATGGAGCCAATCAGACTTAAATTCACCTGTATAGTTTACAGATTTTGGAAACTGGCAAACAAGAGAACATATATGATTGAGCAAGGAAGATAATTTTGAAGTTGCAGCTTGGAAGTGTATATATACACACTTATATAATACCATTCTAATTCTTTTGTAAAGTCACCTGTGAGTCAGTGTCACCCTGTTCTTAGGCTATTTTTTAAGAAAGCTTATTCTTCTGAAATGTATTTAATTTCAGGGTGCAAGGAAACCCACAGTTTACCAAGTAGCTGAAACAGCCAAACAAGATGTAGTGGGGAATGAAGCTCTTACTGTAAAGACTTGGTAGTCCATTCCATATGAGAAATCCAGGGGTCTCAACTACAATATTCAGACCTTAATACCTTTGTGGCTCTCAGCAAAAATTAGAGTATCCCCTCTAGATTTACTCCTGATATCATTTTCAGCAAGACCTCCATTATGTAAATCCAATTATATTGTTCCATTCCTTTTAAAGTACTAGTTAGACCACATTTGATTGACATAGTCCAGTGTGCTGCTCTTCATATGAAGAAAGATGTAGCAAAGCTCCAGAGAGCACAGCAGACTGAGCAGGTGAAAGGAAAGAGGCTTAAATGTGAAGAGGGATTGAAAAGAATGGGATTTAACTCTGAGACAGGAAACAGTTAAGAAATGGCAGAACAAGTATTTATGCTAGCCAAGGGTTAGCACAGAGTTATTCCTAATGACCTAGAAGTCATCAAACAGATGGGGATTAAGGAGGTGCAGGTTTCAGTGAAAAGGGAACATATGCAAGAAGAATTCTAAGAACTACTTCACAGAGGGGGAATTCATGGAATGAATCTGCAGACAAAACAGCATTAATGTGTCATATTTATCTATAATGTAATTCCACTGAAGTCATAAACACCAGGAATGAAAATGATGCAATGCATTTCAGAAGAAAACTGGACACCCAAGTGGAACATGTTAAAGGGGATTCATTTTTGTTCCTGGGTATAGCTGACCCCTTCTAGAGGGTAAATCTGCTGGTTGGGCCAGCAACACAAGATCCCACTTTTCTTTTTTTTTAAAGCATGTTTCCCCACTACAGCAGCTCAGCCTGGCCAGAATATACCATTTTTCTGAGGAAGAGGGGTTTTTTGCCCTCCCATGTCCAAAAAGAATTTTAAAAAGTTAAAGCATTTAAAATAACAACATTCTTGAGGCATCTTTCATAATACTTGTTGTTATCTTTGGTGCTTTGTTACTACAATATCTACACTTTTCATAGTAAATTAAAACTGATAATATCAACTCACCCCTTTACAAACATCCCAGTTGCAATGCTATGTCCCATTTCTTATACTGCATGCAGCCTGCAAGCTTTGTCTCAAAGTATTGTGCATTTTAAGTTATGTACAATAAGTGCAGATCTATCAAATCATTCAAAATAGGAGGGACCCAAGGCTGACTTCTAATCTTATTCTTATGCTACTATGCCAAAAAGTAAGGATGTCTACATATCCCTTTTAGAGACAGGAATTGTGGATAAACTACAGCTAGGGCCATTTCATTAGATGGCAATATGGTGACATGGAACTGTTCTATATTAAATTTAAGAATGTGAATACATCCAGGTCTGTAGAATCAAGTTTACCATGTAGTTATACCGAGTTATGAGAATACTCTGTACAAATATATTACTACAGCTTTAATAAGGGGTTTGCTGGAAAGACAAGCAAAAAGGCAACTCAACGGTTCCCAGAGGAGAACGTCATGCGACAGACTGTAACAGGAGGCTTGGTGCTCCTGTTACTTTAAGTGAAGGCGGACTGCAAATGGAGCAGTCTAGAGGTGCTGCAAGGGGCGATCAGAAGTCACATAACCCAAAGGGGGCTGGGCTTACAGGATACAAGCCTAGAGCCTGAGTTGGGCATGATCTGATTCTGGCAGCCAAGATGTGAAAAACTCCTGAACAGCAGGGCTGCAGCCAGGCTCCTGGCAAACACCTACACTGGGATAAGCAGGTGGATGGTTGTGAGATCAAGGAGGATCAGGGACCCATAGGCCGCAAAGGGAGAGAAGCAGAGTCAGTGACTTGTAGGCCCAGGAGGACCAAGTGGGGCCAGGGAGCCCTGAAGTCTCAACTGGCCTAGAAGCGAGCCCAGGAGCAGCCAAAGGTCCAGGACAGACCATAGCCAGAGACCAACAGGGTCAGGCACCCGCAGCCCAGAGAAGGGTGGAGTCAGAGCCAGGGGTCCAGTGCCTCAGGAGAGGCAGGATCAGGGTCAGGGATCCAGAGCTGCACTTGGGAGCAGCCAAGTGGGGAAAAGTGCCTAGGTGTACACAGAGCCAGAGACAGTTCAATAGTGAACAATGACATCTGCAAGGTATGGGCATGGTGTAAGGGGTGGTTAGAGCCACGTTATATGCCCATAAGGTAAAGTAGAGTCACCTGAATACCAACATGGGATTGGAGATCCCTGGGGCAGCCTCACTTTCAAAAAAATCTAAGAACAACAAGGCATGGCAGGCCAAGAGAAATGGAGTAAGCTGGAGGAGTGAGGGCAGAGCAAGGGGCTGAGCAGCCACCAGGGGGGAATTGTGGCCACCCCTGGAATGAGTGCTTGTTACACAGACACCTGAGACAACTGGGAAAGCAATTAGCGGTGGGTATCCTATATCATGTCTCCAACGTGTTACAAGTTTTATTTTACAATGCTTGGAACCAACTGATCAAAGGGTGATAGAGCAGTAAAAGTGATTAATTCTTGGAGACAGGAAATGACCAAAGGAACATATAACATTTAAAGGACTGCACAAAGCAAGAACAGAAAGAGATGGAGAGACCGACTGACTGACCAAACTGATGATAAATTAAGGGAAGAGACTGATCCCGACTCCAGTTGACTCAGAGTTACGGGAGCTTTTTTCTGCTAGCTCTTCCTATAGATGGAGAGGCTATAGGCTAAATATGCATAAAATCCCTTTTGCTGTTCTGTGATAATGAAATAGCACTGCTGTAAGAAAGTCATTGTCACTGTCTACCACCACTGGCTCCTCTTGGACAGCAGAACTTCAGGTATTAATGATAACTCAGGCCTGCCAAGGTAAATCTGGTTGATCATAACAGACTGCTATGTCAAAGCCTGGCCTGAGAGGGAGAACCACATGACTCAACCCAAACAGGAAGGCAAGAGCAAAAATTTGAGACGGGGGTGGGGAGCAAGGGGCAGAGCTGTAGTTCCCTGATAAATGAACTGTCCATTCAATCATTTGTTTTGGAGAAGAGAATAAAAAGAATGCACAAGTCTTGGTCTCAAATGTTTCTCCTGCTAATCTATTTTATCTGAAGAATTGTATAACTTAAAACTTCAAATCTAAGATGTCATCGGTATAAGAATACAGTGGGGAGGAGGAAGTTGAAGGAAAACAGATTAACAATATGGCTGCAATATGGCACATGAGAGGCACTCTGCACTGGAAGTATTTTGTAGTCTGACATTCTGCTTTTAACTCAGATGCTCAGAACAGCAGCAGTTTCAGTAACACAATGGGGCTTAGGTGGCCCAGCTGTGGGAAATGAGTTACAAAGTAAATGTCAAATTAAAGCTGATATGGTTGGGGTCTAGAGCAGAAGGAGCTGCATTGCAGCCTAAGGCTGATGCAATGGATACTACTATATACTTGATCACTGCATCAAAGCAGAAGCATCAAATAGTAGCGTGTAATAGATATATGATCTCTCTCTCCCAATCCTCATAAATTAAAGTGAAACAGAAAAACAAAGAGCAAGTTCGTTTCAGAGCTGGCAATGAAATATGATGGAATATGAGCCTGCGTGTGGATGAAACTAGGTCATTTAGGTTTGGTCACGATATCAGTTCCTAAGCCCTGCCCCCCCGCCCCTAGCCTTTTTTTTTAATTTTTATTTTTTTTGAGGGGGGGAGGGGGGTGCAGAGGGGACAGAAAGAGAATGCTAGTCGGGTGGGGACGGGGCAGGGGACAAGAGGCAATCCACTTCAGAGAGCCAGGCAATTTAAATATGACGAGACTGGGGGATGGACAGTAAGACATCCCCTTCCTCACTATAAAAACCACTCAGGATGCTGACAGACATGAAAAAAAAACCAACCAAAAAACCATGTTCTTTACTGGAAGAGGCAGCGCATTAGGTCAACTCAGCTCCGCAGCATCTGTATAGATTGTGTGCTTCAGCAGGGTTCTTTGGTGCTTTTATCTAAAGCTGATTTAGTTACAGCACCAAAAAAGCCCTGCTGAAGTGCCTGATCTATATAGATGTTGGGCAAGCTGGGTCAAAGTAACACGATGCCTCTTCTGGCCATGTGCTGGGCTCAGCATGGAGGCATAGTAGGTTTAAAGTAAAGCACCGTTTTTTGGGGGCGGGGGGCGGGATACTAGGATAACAGGGACCTTAGAAATATCCAAGGTGAATTTATGAAACTAGCTTACGGATAACTTGAAAAGTTGCATAAAGTTTTCCTGTTTCTCCTCAGAAACTGTACAAGACCCAGCCACTGCCCTTTTCCAAACTACTGAGCTGCCTGCTCATTATTTTTCTTTATAAGTTAACATGTTCCCTGGAGTGACATTTGTCACCTGGAACACACTTCTGCATCCAACTACAATAGGAGGAATAAACCTTGTACCTTTTTTCTTTTCTTTGAAGAACTGTCAGGCTGACTGAGCTTTTTATCTCCTTCACATTCTTCTGCTGCTTCTTCCTCTTCTGGAATCAGACTGTACTTGGTCCCTCCAGGCTGCATGAAACATTCTTTGGCAAAATGACCTGCAAAGCAATGTTTGAAGTGGGGAAGAAAAAAATAAAAATAACAAACCCTTCCTTAGTGGGGAACTCCTTTCCAGGATCAACATGAACATTCAAAATTGGACTCCATTTCTATAGTGGTCATTTCAGTATGCTGATTTTAAAACTATAGAAATATCACTTAAAATGACATAACATCCTATCAAGACCAAAAGAATACAGTGGGTGACTCCACCTTTATCATGGAGCTGCCTGGGCAGAACTCTTCCCTTCTCCATGCTCCCTCATCTGTCCCCACCACTCTATTGTCTGGCTATCTATTTACAGTGTGAACTCCATAAGGCAGGGACTATCTCACTATACAAGTCCCACTCCAGTGGAGTTCTTGTGAGACATCCTGACCCCAAATTTGGTCAGATACACCTTTGAGAGACATGTTCAGGGGGTTCTCATACCTACAGAGGTGTTCTTCAGTCCCTAACTCCTCTCTGCTGTCTCCTGTTTGACTACTGAGACCAGAGTAAGGTGCATATGCTTCCTGAGAATGCTTCAGATGTATGTAAATGGCTAAAATAAGAAACCATACCTCAGCCTTACTACATTAGCAAATTTTGTCTAAAGTTTCCTGGGTGTAAAGTGCTTTAGTCCGCCAGTGACTTAGCTTAGCAATGCAGGCTGAGTGTTTGGGAGAATATCTTGGCTTGGACAAAAGTGAAAGCTGAATTCTTAGAGTGTAGGGCTAAGATGCAGAGATAAAGTAAAATAATTGCTCCGATATTTTCTTTTGTTTGTTGAATCTTATATTTTTGTCTGTACCCCAACATACAGTTACTGATTTCTTAGGAGTGCTCATTTTTACAATAAATCCCTCTCTCATTCCTTATAGCTTACTTATTGCTAGTGGCAAGCATGATTTCAGAGCATTTCACCATGCATACAGGCCTCTTCTATGGAAGGACGGGATCTGTAATCTCTGAGCACAAGAGCAGAAAAGAGCATGATCTTTCTAGCTGGCAAAATCTCTTCTGTTAAGAGCTGGCAAAACATGGGTGAGACGGGTAAAACTGAGATATGCCACAGAGCCAACTTTTTGGCCCAGGGTATCTTAGTCTATTTTCGGCAGTCAAGTAGCAGACAGCTGAGAGGGGTCTGGGGCTGAAGGACACCCCCACTGGTGTGAGAGCTCCTTGTGAGTGTCTGTTAAAAGTACATTTGACTGAATCTAGGGTTAGGGTAAATAATGAACTAACTTGCTCAGTCAGCACTCTCTGAAACTGCTGGATACTGAAAATGGGAGTGACTGTTACATCTATTTGATTTTGTTACACCATGTGCAAAGTACAAAAGCATTTGCTCATGAGTTAGAATAGCCTGTTAGTACCCCCACCTTGCATCTTTTACTCAAAAGGGACAGAGGAAAGGAAGGGATGAGGAAAGGATTAGTATCTGCAACCAACTGACAAAAACTAGGTCTAAACTCATCTCAATGGCATTTCCCCATCTCTCAACTTTTGAATGATATCATAAGTTAATTCTAACTTGTCAGGGAATGTTCTAACCACAAATGGCCAGGAACCTGTTGATTTTGATTAAAAATGGAAACAGCTTTGACCACATCTGTCATTGTCTGTGCATCAGAACACTGACCGGGGCAGCTATTAGTCCCACATCTCCATTTCAGCTCTGCTCATTGTCCCATTTTAGCAGAAAATGGTGACTTTAAAACTTCTCTCCCAGGAATAAAGGATATAAAAAAAGTGAGGAGGCAGCAAGTGAATGAGGGACCCTGGCACAAAGAACAAACAAGGTAAACAAAAGCCCTGACACACAGTGAAGGGGGAAAACAGAAACTACAGAACTCCTAAGCACAAGGCAGTGGGGACTGGGACTTGTAGCGAGTCCCTGTTATACTAGGAGAGAGCCACAGAGAAGATGCTATAATGTACTGAGCCTCCGATATGCATGCAGTGCACATAGTTTGCAGGGGCCACAACCCTCTAGTACTTAAAAATAAAATAAAATAATGATTTAGAATCTCCATTCAGGGGCTGTTTTGTGCTCTACAGAGACAGGAGAGAATTTAGATACCATGAAAAAGCAGGCTTTCAGACAGTGTGGTATAGTGGCCAGATAATTAGACAGGAACTCAGAAGACAAAAGGTCTAGTCCTGCCTCTTCACTGGCTTATTGGATGACCCAGGGCAAGTCATATCATCTATTTGCTTCCTCCCTTGTGAAATAAGGATAGATAGTGTTCGTTCATTTTTGTGAAACACTGAAATAAATTAGGCCCTATAAGATCAACAGGCATTTAACATGTAATTTAGAAGAAAAACATGCTTTGTCCAGACTCTAAATTAATCAAACATATTTTAACTAGTTTAAAAGGGACACCATCAACTGTTCCAATCTAGCTATATGGCTGCTACAGGAGCATGCAGATGACAAATTAGCTAAACCTTTGAACCCAAATGAAATAGGGCGGTAGCTTGAAGCAGTTTTGCTACATTTGTAGTGCAACAGAACCAAGCATGATGAAGCTGTTACTTCATAACAGCTTATACTGGCATCCTTTGAGATCTATACAACTATTACATTTGTCTATTCTATGCTGTGAGTCAACTGTAGCCCAGTAGAGTATGTTTGCATGCATGCTTATTATACATAAAACAATGCTTGGAAACTGAACCCAAGTAGACCTGATCCACCTTACAACACTATGAAAATAGCATTTCATTTCCCCCCCCTTGAATTTCAGACATTTAAATTACATTAAGACATTAAAGACATTAAAGCTTTCATTATTAGGTGCAGCAATAAGAAGTGTTACACTGCATGTATCCTTTAATATTCAATATTTAATCTTCACTGATTAAGCAACCTGGGGATAGCGAATATAAACCCTGTTAAGTGACCTTGTGTTAATCAGGCAAAACAAATATCCTGGTGTCTGAACAGAAAGATATAGCAGACTTGCCAGGGCAGGGGCTTCAAGCAACCAAGGGAGCATAAAGCAGAGGGCTTAAATCAATGTCAAGGAAGCCTCTTAAGTGACACTGAAGTCATAAAAAATAACAATTGAAAACTAGCTTTGTTCTGAATCTGCCCCAGAGATAACAATTTACAGACCAATTGCTGAGCTCTAAAAACAGCTCCTGCCAACACAGATTGCCCGGCCATTAGGGATGGAACAAAACCATTAAAAATTATATATATATAACTGAACTAGGTAGGGATGTAACATAAAGGAAGGCTTTCTAGCAGCATTTGGCCATCTTCACTGGCCAGGGATCCACCTTTAGCATTAACAGAAAGTATGTTTAAGCCCATGCTTATTAACTTTTCCTAGCACAGCACGAAGTCCAGCATAACCATTATCTAATGACCAACATGAGATAAAGTAGGGCAGAATACAAATCCCACATGCAATCAGCATCTTTAACTGAAAGCTAATGTTGCTGGACTACAGACTGCATCAACAACAACAACAACAAAATCACAACAAATTAAGAAAATCATCAGTTAAACCAAGACTCACTTCCTCAGCAACCTTAGCACAAAAATCTTCCTCTTAAACTTGCTCATTTTTTATTCTAAAGCAACCATTTGCATGCATCCTGTTCTTAGTAAGTGATGGAACTAAGCTGTTCCATTGGTTTCCCTTGGCATACACATGGAGATGAAACAATTAAAACAGCTAAAGGAGGAAAGGTCAGCTGAATTTGCTGTTACTGTTTTTATCTATCTGCTCTATCCTGGGAAATGGGAATCTAAACTGCAATAAAGTACTCTGTTTCTTTCAGTGGTTAATCACTGCAGTTCAGCTTCACTTACTGTGGGACAGGAGCAAACAGATAAAACCAATACCTACAAAACAGCTGATATAGGCTCATGAGCAGTAAGTCCCCTCCATCATTTAAAGCAGTAAAACCAACCTGTCCACACCCATAGTTAAGTGGTGAGAATGGCAAAGAGTCTCATTTTCTTAACTGCACAATAAAAAACAGTATCCTATCTGTGAAACACTGTACTATATGTGGAAGAGGAAAATGAACTTCAAAAATAATTGAGATAAGTAGCAAATATCTAAACAGATGAAATTACAAGTGTTTTATCTGCAAGGGGTTAGGCAACATCAGATACAAAAATAATAGGAAAAAAAAAATACAGCTCTTCCTTGTTACCCAAGTTGGTAAACTACAGTCAATCTTTAAAGCAAGAAAGGAGGAAATCTTGTTTCAACTGCAGTCACTTTCTGGCTATAACGTAAGTCAAGACAAAAACGAGCACAATACAACAAGAATGAGTATACAAGCATACCTTTGCAGCCACACTTCTTGCAAGTGGTGTTCAAAACAGCTTCAAGGGTGATCTTTTGACTAGTGTAGTCTCTGAATGAACGTTTCTTCCGTTCATCTTGACTGGAAAAACAAGAGATTATTTTTACCTATGGTCTTATGTTCAATTTAATGTATTATCTTGGAAACTTTTGTCTGAGTTTTCAAACAGTTGCTTAAAGATAAACATCTAAATCCATAGCTGGCATCTAAAAGGTAATGTTCTACTTAATGCAGCTGAGGAAGTACTTGGTAGGAGTAGGGCACAGAAAACTAATACGATGTCCGTCTGTTTGTTTCTGGGTAAAATAGGTTACACTTCACTACTAAGTTACAAAATTTAGGCAAACTTGTACAGCCAGCGTATATAAAGCCATTGTTCTCAAAGCTACCTCACAGATACTCTACCTTAACACAGTTACAGATGCATGTTAACCAAAGTAAAATAATTAAATGGAGTCACAGTAAAGAGCAAGCAAGGGGACTTTGATACATTTGTACAATTTAGTGGGGCTGCATGTTAACAACAAAATCAAACCCAAACCCACAATGGTAGCCTGAATATAGCCTTCAGGATATGAAGAAAGATACCTCAAAAGTGTCATTAGGAAAAAGAATATTTTGCTGTCAAATATGAGGTTTGGGACTTGCCTGCAGTGCTTTGTGCACAGGCTGGCAGGGACTGACAACCTGACTGAGGAAACATTTTTTGGTGATGTCTCCATCTATGTCACTAATGGGCTTGAGGGATAACTCTTCAATGGCAGGAGAAACAGGTCACATTGCATCAGGGGAGCAGGGAACTAAGGAGAGGAAAGTGTGAACAAGAGCAATCTGGCCAGCTTGTTATATCCAGCTCAGGAGATTTACCTACTCAAGGGAAACATTGTTTGGGTCTAGGTCCTTTCCTGTTCCTTGGTTGACAACCTTCATAGAAAGAGACAGCTTCAACTTGTCGTCTTTCATCTGAAACAAATGAACATGTGGGGAGAAAGACAGCAGTGTTAATTACCACTAGGGACCACAGAGAAATCTGTCACCTAGCACAGGAATGTGTGCTATTCTGGTACAGATGCTACATCAAAATGTTTATTATGAAAAATGTATTTCAATTGTACTTACAACTGGTAGCACTGTTAATATACTAAAGTCCATTAACTTATCTCAGGAAAAAAAAAACATACACGAATGACCAATTTGCCATTTTTAATCCTAGCCAGGGGAAAAGGTGCAAGATGACTCTTAAATGGGATATTATTAAATAACCTGCCCACAAGAAAAGTTGCTTCCTGGACTAGACGGTTTGTGGTTGTCTTCTTCTCTGAGACTTTATATCCCTTACACCTTGTTATCCTCTTACATAACTGGGAATATTCTAATTATTTGTATTAAAGGCTTATACTTTTCCAAATCCTAATAAACTCCTGATCTTCGTATTAGCTCACAGGAGTGGGTTTCATGTAGCATGTGATCTTTTAATATATTTACTTGAATATAAGGCAATTTGTCGTACCTCACCTCTCCCCCACAATTCAGCTGGGGGGGGGGGGGCAGAAAACTCTCATCATACGTTAGAGTACGGGCCAGGCAAGCAGCTACTGCAGTTCCAGAGGGTGGCGCATGTGGCTACAGGGTCCATGGGAAAGCACAAGTAAGGGGTGCGTGGGGGAACATGGGAGGAGAAGGGCAGAGCGGGATTCGAAGGGAAGGGATGAGCACAGCAGAACAAGCAGAAACAGGGACACAAGTGCAAGGAAACAGCACAGGGGAAGGGACATGAGGAGCACCCCTTGTTCCATGGTCCCCCCCACACCGCACACCCTTCACCAATGCTCCCCCCTGTACCCCACGTGGGGAAAGAGCACACGGTGCAGGGGGAAACACTGGGAAACAGTTTGTAGTCACGGTGCTGAGGAAAGCATGGGGAAGAGGCACATGGTCCTGGGCAGGGATGGCAGGGGGAGCATGAGTGAAAGAATGCATGGAGTGCGCGGAGAGCAAGGAAAAGGTGCTGGGGATGGGGCACAGGGAAAGGGATTTGTAAGGTGCAGGTGAAGTGGAGTGTGGAGAAAGACGAGGCAGGGAAGGGGCATGCAGTGCAGGGACAGCATAGGGAAGGGGCGCAGAGAGCAGCACGGTTGCTGCTGCAGCTCCAGACCCAACCCCACTGGGCCTAGAGGCAGAAGATGGAGCCTGGCCTGGCCAGTGCTCCATGTCCCCCGCAGAGACAGAGCAATAGTAGCTGCAAAAGAAGGGAGGAGAAGGTCAGGCACAAAAAGGGGACAACTGATAGGCAGAAGGCGGCACTGGGGGGAGGGGGGGAGGGGGACAACAAAGGGCATGGGGCAGGCTGCCTCCGCTGCTTTCTCTGCTACTACTTTCCCTATTGCACCAGTGGGGAGCAATGAATCTAAGGGGACCTTCCAATAACTAGATTCTGGACAAGAAAGATTAAACCAACTTTATAAATGTTCCATGTCTACAACTGAATAATTCGGGGGCTGTTTTAAATTCAGGGTAATCTTAGATTCAAGTAAATATGGTAGATGCTCACTGAGGAGCAACATTCGTGTGTGATCTGTAATTTGTGCAGACTGTAATTGTGTGGCCCTGGTCGAACTAACAGAGTTTGCAGTCAAGCCAAATCTTGGAGGTATTTTCCATTATCTGTTCACAAAATGAACACTCAAACAGAATCACAATGATAAGTAATGCTTCAGTAATTTATTTTACCCTTATTATCCATCTTCCCTTCACCTCCTAGAGAAAAGCAAGGAGCTCAACAATTCAGAAAGTATGTTTTATAAAGAATAAAAAAGAGCTGATGAGGACAAAGGTTACAATTTTCTAGAGGGATTTACAATTTTTAACCTTCCTACTTGCATGTAAGAAGTGAGCTCTGAAGGACTTAAAGCCTCTTTCTTTTTTGCTTCTTTAGGACATATAAATAAGGTTTGCTGAAAAACCACTGGGGGGAAAAAAAGATTTTGTTCTCTGTCTGATATTCTCCAATTTCTGAAAGATCTGCAGACAGCTTAACAATGGTAGTGCCCTCTCAAAAGGAAGGGATCATTGAATTTGTGTAACATCCTTTCCCAAAGTGTGAACCATTTAAATTAGTCAGTTCTGCTTAAAAATTCCTTTAAAAAAATCTGATTGGTAACTAAAATCCTTTCTACACTGACTTGGTCAACATTTATTCTCTCAGTTCTTACGATATTGTCATTTTAGCAGCTCTCCAGTCAGTCTCTATGTTTTAATACAGAAGTCATATCTAACAATCAGTCACTAGACAAGTACAACCCTTAAAAAATTAACATGGTACAGATCTCTCAGCAAACTTCCTTTATAAAAAGCAGCAAAAAGGTACAAGCCATATATTTTTTTTTAATTCTGCAAATCACTTTTCGCAGAATTAAAGGTGCTATCAAAGAAATATATTGTTCCCTCAAGCAGAATTAAGAGAATTCTCCATTTTTGCCAGGAATGAACTCACTGTCCTTTCTAGTAGCCATATCACACCCTCTCTTCCTATAAATCCTAAAATACCTTCATAGATTATAAATTTACCATACAGAAGTCATGGAGCTCCTCAGTAGGTAAAAGTTTAACTAATGAACAATAAGCTGCACTTTGCATGTTAAAAGAAAATAATTTTTTACTAAGTATAAGATTCCTAATCTGATGCTATACAATGCCATGCAATACAGATAAGCAATTATTTATTTAGATCTCATCTGAAACAGATTATGGTTCATCTGATTTGATACCAGATCCCATGGTGAACCAGGGAAAATTAATAGAGCCCTAAGCTTCTACTAACATAAATACTATTAGATTGTAGTTGTAAAATTCTTCTCAGTAACGAATTGCTTAAGACATCAGGATTGACTTTACCTCTTTTCCAATAAGTTTCACCCATACTTTGTCTCCAACATCCACCATCTCTGAGGGCTTATCCACATGGCAGGATGACATGTGGGTTTTATGAACAAGACCTAGAAGTAGTTTTGAGGGAATAAAACACATTATTGGTTGAACAAATATTGCCCTCTAGGAGACAGCAATAAGTCCAGGAATACACTTAAGCAGAATGAAATATCTGGCTTCCATCAGTGCAAGCATGCAGAATGAAGATTTAAGTAGGTAATCGAGTTTGATTTGATAATCTTTTAAAATTATATATAAACAAAATGCAGCTATCTAAACCCCCAAATCCATTCCAGACTCACAAAACACCATACATCTCAGAACATTTCAGAGTAGGATAGTTCTTGTCAAAAGAGATCCAACAATTTAAATATATGCTCAATTTGTCCCACTATCAAAAAAAATTTAAGGGAATTTCCTCCAAGAACCTGATCTGCAGCCTGTGTGCGCATCAAGATGTATGCAGAACTTGTGTTCTGTTCAGCAATGAGCTGCGTGAAGACAAGATACTTGCAGCAACCAGGAGCTGACTCATTTGATCCAAAACTCCTGATGACTTCAAGAAGATATATCCTAAGGGCTGCAGGACTGGGTATCAGTTGCACTAAACAATGTCAACACCTCTTACGTGAAAAACAAACTCATGGGAGAAGAAAAATAGGAGGTCATTTATTTTAGATCTTATACTGCTATTGGTCCAAAAGATAACTCCTGGAAGCAGTGCCTTTTTATTCGTGTTATTTGACCGCTCTATGACAGAGTGCTCACTTAACAGACACTCACTAGCGTCCATTCTGTTAATTCAGTGGAGCCGACACAGCTGTGGAAGAACAAGCAGTTCATTTCATGTCTCGACAGCATAATTCTTATCCGGTAACGTCAAGGCTATTAAGAATCCCCACTGTTTGAAGACCCTTGCTTAAGCTTGAAGGCTCAACAGAAAGATCTTCTTTTAACTGGAATAAACCATATACATTTATTCTGAGACTCAAACAAATAAAACTATAACCTCATCTTGCCAGTTAAGTTATTTTACAGAGCATAAACCATACCTCAGTGGGATACCACCAATTTCTCCAACTGAAAGTTTTCTACTTACTATCAGTATAAACAGTACCCTCCAACTCCAATTCAAAACTGGAAGGAAAAAAAAAATAAATCTCCACCCGCCCCATTTTTATTTCATGCATTTGACAGCCCTGCCTGCACAGCAAGATCCTCTATTTCCTCTGCATAGCTTATTTAATCTGTTTGTGGAAGTCTTAAGTATTAACAGGCAGAAACAACATTAAAACGAAACAGAAAAAAGCCTAGACCTTTTTGTTTTAATTGCAGGGGCACTTGAGGCGAAATCAATGACTGATCAACACTGTTTTCCTTCCACCTCCAAATTCCATTTCATTGGGGAAATAAACTATTCAGGATCATGAATCTGTAAGGAAGGGCTATTTCTGCCTAGTGCCTTATAATGTCTCTCAGTGACATCTTGCAATTACCAAGAAATGCACTTGTTCTTATTTGAGCAATGTTAAATGAGTGTTTTTAGCATTAATGCAAACAGTTACACAGTACCAGCACCATGATATCTGGACTCTTAAAAAGCCTAAGCAGAGACATTTAAGATCTCACTTAAAAAAAAATCAATCATCAGCTCTCTCTAATTGAAATCTAGTTTTCCTAGCTAACCAGTAAATCAAATAGGCAGATGCAGGCAACAAGCAGATTTTTAGTTTTCTAAAAGATGCCAAGTCCTTCAGCAAAGAGATAATTGTATGAATTAATCAAACCAGCATGGAACCAAGTCTGGAGAAACAAACCTTGTTTTCTGCAGCCTGGAATTTTTATAAATGCTCCATATTCTGTTACAGTAGCAACCTAAAAGAAAAATCAATATAAGCACAGACTGAAAGATCTTGTTTATTACACACTATGATTTTCTCTTTCATTTAATAATTTCCTTCAAAACCATTCTCCTTCTCCTCCTTTACTCGGTTTGTGCTGTTTCTAATTACTTTTTGCTAAACTGCATCAGAGTATATGCTTTTGAAACAAGGAAAAGTATAACATACTTTCTTGCACATCCTGGAATACAGTATGCACCTTGTTTTCAAAATCAGAATATAGGGAAAAAAGTTTTTTTTCCACGGTTATGGCTACATAGAGCAGGGACATGACACAATCTTAAAGAAGTGACCTGCCTTCCCTTTCCTGCTTAACTAAAGCTAAAATCCTAGCTGTTGAAGACTGGTATCCATGGGTTGATCTGTAATTTTAAAGAGCTAAAGCATTTCCAGGGCTGTGAAACAGGAAGCAGAGGGTAATAGTTGTAGTTTTTCATCAGTCTCACTGTCATCCTATTTTATACTCTGGCACCTCTCAACATTAAAATTTACCCAGACTAACAGCTCTGGAAAGGGTCTTATGCAGAGAAGATACTGTAGAACAATACTAGGGGACACTTTGCCACTTATACCTGACCTGATAGCCACCAATTAATTTCAGTTAATTCAGGCAGACATAAAAGGTAATAATAATTTTACTAAATGCTGACTACTACCTCAAGTGCACAATGAGCTCTGTGCAGGTAGACCCCTGAGGCAACACAGAAACTCAAATAAGTTAATCAGAAATACAGTTTAGCACAACCAAACTCAGTACAGAATCAAGGCCTTAACTTGGATTTAACCCAATCCCTAGATTCACAAGGCTCTTTAGATCGGGGTGGGAGAAATATGACCCATGGGCTGTATCCAGCCTGTCAACTGATCCTACCCAGCTTGTTGGCCACTGCTGGAAGCATGATGGGGGAGGGCTGCTGAGGTGCCCTGTACTACTCTGCTCTGCCACAACTGGGGCCGGGGTGGATGTGGCAGGGCACAGGAGTACGCATTCGGCACAGTTGTGCAGTCCTGGCTTGGTGGCCACCAGGCCTGTAGGGGTTGGGACACAATACAGCGCATCGAGCAGCCATCCCACCTGCCTGCTGTGATGAGCTGCTGCCCTCACTATTCCATGCCAATTGTTGCAGGGGAAATATACTCCAACTTACTGGTGTAGCAGCAGCTCATTGCAGGAAGCGGGTGGGAAGGCTACTCGGCACGTTGAATCATGCTCCATCTTATGCAGGCCTGGCTGCCACAGTGCCAGAACTGCACAGCTAAAGTGCCAACAGGAAACTGGACAGGGGGTGGGGATGGATGGATGCAGGGGCAGTGAAAGACTCATCTGTATGCTGCCTGACCCAGATGTGGCTGAGTGGAACAGAAGGGGTACGACTACTGCCCTCATCTGCTCACCAAAACGCCTTAAATGGCCCTCCAGATCAAATAATTGCCCACCCCTTCTTCAGATGCAAGGGGTGGAAGAATACACTAAGGGTTCAGACAGACATAACACTCAGACTGTTTTAAAATGTGGTTTAAACTGCAAGCATTCAGATGTACAAGCCAATTTAGAATGGTTTAAAGCTCATGGAAAAATCAGGTACTATTCTGAATGAGTCCTCTTTGAACTGGTTATTTGCTGACACCAAGCTTTCTATGACTAGTGTCTGGTCAGTCCTCCAGACATCATACACTGTATTACTCCTCAGCTCCCCTACCCTCCCTCCCCACCACACTCAACACTCAACCCCCACAGGGCAACTGGCTACTCTGGTATGTAGCCAGAACTCTACTGCCCTAACCAATAGTCCCTGCACTTCAGCCAAAATTAGCCTGTGATGGCATAGATTGGATCAAGAGGGGGGTCAGAGGGATCAGGTAAGTAAGGGAATACCCCTGCTCCTAGGTTTCCAGAGGGGCTATCCAATGTGTCTGCAACTTTTGAACAGCACTTTTCCCCCAAGCCACTTGTCAGTTTTATTCCATTAGTGGCAACTGACCAAGTTCTGGGGGCAATCCAAGCTGATCTGGGTGTTGGGGGGGAGGGAATGATGGCTAGAGGGGGTACCGCTACTTCTGCATTTCTAGGGTCTGCCCAGTCTCAGCGTTTTTAACAGCACTTTCCCTCCACACAACTGGTCACAATTCCATTCCATTTTCAGCAACTAATATGGAGAACTTGAATAGCCCACCAGAGCACCCAGCATCCTAGGGAACCTAGAAGCAGAGGTACCCCTTCCATGTACCTAGCCACCTCAAATCAGCCTGCGATGGCCCAAATGGAAATAAACTGATAAGCAAGTTAGGGCAAAATTGTTGCTTCAAATCTGTGGAGAACCTGGGCAAACCCAGAATATCCAGCTCCCTTGGGCCCCTGCTTCTTGGTCCTGACACCTCCTTCCTACCTGGCCACCCTTCAGGAAAGTTTTCTTAATACAGTAGCTTGGGCCAGAGACCCTACAGCCTTCTAGATCACCCAGCCCCTGAGAAAGGAGAACAAGGCATCCTGGTATCTCCCCTACTCCCTCCCAACTGGCCTCCCCTCCTCCTTCCCAAAGGAGCCTGTGATGTACCAAACACTGGAACAGTACCAGGAATTGAAATAAATGTATGACTAGCTTGGAAGAACATGCTCTTGGGAGGAAAGCAGCCAGTCAGGGTCCCACCACAGATTTTGGTAATGTGCAGGAATTGTCTTTCTTGCACTCAATTGCTCTTTATTGAAACTCCATGTTAGTGAGAGAGGAATTAGAAAACTACAGTTATAGGCAACTGAAGTCTTCTTCCTCTTCCCTGGCATCCAGACAATCAGGGTCTTCCCTCCCCTACTCAAGGAATACTGGGGCACTTGCTCCAGGATGGGTATAAACTACCACCAGGAGCAGTAGTGACAGCACTCATGCCTAGAAAAGGTGACTGTTCCACTTGGAACCTGTGTTGGTATGCGCGTGGACACCTCTAAACCAGCACAATTGTGAACAGATTCCCAAATCAGTTTGTGGAATAGTCCAAGTGTTACATCTGTCTGCACCTTAAACTCAACTCCTTCTCTTCTCTTTAGTATTTGGAGATGCGTTCTTCCAATGATATTTTCAAACAGTGTCAGGTCAGTTTTAATTTTTTTTTTTAATTAGAAAAATAAGAAGGGAACTGCATGTTTTGGTTCTAAACTCAGTCACTAATAGCTGGAGCGAGTCCTTTGTAGTACAGTAAAAGCCCTGTTATCCGACACAAGTGGGGAATGGGGGGGTGCCAAGTATCTTAAAATTCCGGTTACCTGACGCCAACGGTTTTCGGCTGGACACAGAGCAGCAGCAGCGCAGGGTGGATGTTTCAGCCAGATGCAGAGCGGTGGCAGCACAGGGTGGTGAGGGGCGGTGGCAGCCACCACGTGCAAGCTTCCCCCGCCCCATTCTCCCAGCCAACTGGAAAATCCGGTTAATAGAGTATTCTGGATAGTAGAATGCCAGGTAACAGGGCTTGCTCATCAAGAATGACAAGGGGTGGGGAGCAGGGGGCTGGGATGGAATGCCACCACCTAATGCCCCATGCTGCCGCTGTTCTGCCTCTTGCAGGGAGTGGGGTGGGGGAGCCAAGGCCAGTGCTGCTGTCCTCGGCTCCCCCGCCCCCTGTCCAGTCCTCGGCGCAGCTTGCAGGAAGCAGGGTGAGGGAGCCGAGGCCAGCACTGCTGGCCTCAGCTCCCCCCCACCCCGCTCTGTCCAGTCCTTGGAGTGGCTTCAGAATCATGGCAGCGCTCCCCCACGCTTGGAGCACTCTGATAGGCAGACAAACAGCCAATCAGAGTGCAAATAAAGTGTTACGGATAGACAGACAGACGTAGGCTTTTATAATATTAGAATAGTTTAGAACTCCAGGTTGCAACAGACTGAGCACTGGTTTTAATAGCTGCTATCAGCTTTTAATAGCTAAAGTCACATTGTATCACAGCATGAGGCAGAATAGAAAGCTTTATCCCCACGCTCCAAATGGCACCAAAATTAAAAACAATAATATTTTCAAGATCTCTTTCAAATTTGAGTCAAAAGATTAAAGATTTGCATAAGAAAATCATCATCTGGAAATCTCTGGATACATATTTTCCTGCTGGATAAGAAAACGATCTTGTTTAGGAAAACACAATTTAGCTAATCATTTTAAAATAGCAGTCATTACTCCTTAAGAGGGGAGGGTTTTCTATTACCAATGCAGTTCTTTTATAGTTTTATTTGGAAGATATCTAAGGAAATAAGCAAGTCAACAGCTCAAACCACCACGCACAAAACATAGTATTGTAAATATTTACAAAACTAAGTGTTAATTAGATCCCATATTTTTCTTCAGCTTCTGGACCTATGAAGCTGCTGCGTTGTCAGCACTGAAACTTATTTGTAAATTTAAAGTCCTCTCTTTGTCCACAGTACAGGAGCTTCATAAACAAATTCCCTTCACCAACATGCATCAATTCTAAACAGAGAGAAGTCTCTCTCAGTATCCTATGCCTTCCTTATCTTCATACTGAAAATGCTAAGACAAGATTCTAGTGCATATCTGTAATGGTAATAGCATCCATAATATAAATACTCTTTCTTCATAAGACTAGACTGACACAAGAGCAGATGATTTTACATAGGCTATCTAGCTACTTCTACATCTGTTTGCTTTCCTGCTGGTAACCAAGGATAACTCTGAACTGGAAATTTAAAAGGGAAAGCCCCATAGCTATCCCTAATATCCCAAGTCATTCATGCCTTCCCTATTTTTTTCTGACCCTAAGCAGTGACAATACATACCTCTCCTTGGAAAATTTCATAGAGTTCAGGCAATGTCTCCATTGTCTCAAATCTCACAGACTTCATTAGGGAAGTTCTCTCAGAAGTATGCACTCCAAAATTCATTCCTATTCTTCCATCTGACTTCAGTTTCATTCAGTAGATGGTATTCCTCTGTGGAGCGACCACATTCATAACTGAAATGCACAGACAACTCATGGAAAAATATTGTCCTAAATGATTAAAAATACTACATATGGAAGCCTTTTTGGAAAGTTTACATGCACACTTTAGTATGATTGTAATACAAATCAGTTTCTGAAAAGCCCACCGCTATAGTGGGATTATACTGTACAATATAGCAGTAAATGTCAGTGGGTAAAGAATGAGCCCAGGGACCAGGGTTCTTTTTACTAGTGCTGCCAATAGTTTACAGCAATGGCGGTCAACCTTTTTGGCAAGCATGCCACAAATCTGGTCTGCACCCTTCCCAATCTGTCATTGTGCTGCTATCCCCTGCCCGACCTGCAGTGTTGCAACATGGGTAGCCTCTGCATGTGGAGGTTGGCCAACCCTGGTTCACTACATGAAATACAAGCAAGTCACTAATATTCTTGCGTACCTCTTTCCTATGAAAAGGAAACACAACATTACCCCCTTCTGGGGAGCTCTTTGAAGCATCTGAATGACAAGTGTCATATACACAGGACCAATCTAGACAGTGCAGTCATACCCCCCTTCAGCTGCGTAGTGTATGTGCGGTGAGAGTCCATTCTCTGAGCTCAGCCACTTGTCAGAACAGAGGCTGGAGGAGCTTGCACTGACATGGCTCTGGAACCTAGGGATGAACTCTACTGCTTACCTCCTCCTCCGCATTGCTGATTTTGGTGGCAGGCAAGGGGGTGGGTAGGGTAAGCAGTGGCAGCATTCACCCCATAGGTTCTGGAGCTGTACTGATGAGCCAGTGAGCTCACTATGCATGAGCCACAGCCCCTAGATCCACCCATGCAGAGATATTCTAAGGTTTATTGTACACAGGGAAATACAACATAGTGTTTATCCACTGCTGGAAAATGGATCTGGTAACTTGCAAGTTTTGCCCACCCGTTTTAAAAGCCACTAGTTCCATCTGTTTATAGATAGTTTCCTACTACCTATCGCACAACAATATCAAAGGCATATTTGGGAAATCACTGTTAAAAAATACTTACCAGGAGATACTGTAGAGACTATCTTGTAAATAAGGGGTAGGCAAAACGCTGGATCCAGCTGGGGGTTGAATTCCATTTCCCAGAAGCCCCTGCCCACGTAGCTGGGGCCAGCTTCCATGGAAACCCCAGCACCAGCCACTCTGTGAAGGTTTCCATGGAGACCAGGCCCAGCAGTCCTGGGTGCAAAGTTGCTCTGGAGCCCAGTTGGGATCTTGTGACTGACACGCGGTCCAGAGCCAGGGCAGAACTGCAATCTACAGCCTGAATGCTGCGAGCAGGGGCATGCAGGCAGCGGACTGTGGCTCTGCCCCCGCTCCTTGCAGCTATGACAGCATGGTCTGGAGCCAGGGCACAGCCACGATCCGCTACATTCACATGCCTGCCCAGAACAAGCAGGCTAAAGACCACAGCTCTGCCCTGACTCCAGAGCCCACTGTCACTGCCGCAAGATCCCAAAGCTACTCTGGAGCCCAGCTGCGCCCTGCCAGCAGAGGCAGCTATAGTCACCCCAAAACTCCCCATAGCCACCCCTCCAAGCTGCACAGGCAACAGCAGCTGAGCTCGCACTGCTGCTGCCCACAGCACAGCCCCCCTCAAAAAGAGGCTGGTGCTGCTGTTGCTGCCAGCGCTGCTGGGGCCTGTCTTCATGGAAACCCCAGCCCACCCTATCCTGCCTGCTCTGTGTGTGTGGGGGGGGGGGGGGGTGGTCTCCATGGAAACTGGCCCCAGCACAGGCAGAGGCTCCTGGGAAATGGAGTCCACACCCAGGTGGAATTGGCCCACACGCCAGACTCACCTGCCCCTGCAGTAAAGGCATTGAAAAGCCAAATGGCAGCCGTATCACCCCCTCTCACTTCCCTAAATAACATTCTTCTAATATTTGGTGCTTTTTCCTTACTGTTCCTTGAACCATACCAAAACCCAGGCTATCGGGGCTTTTTTATTTATTTATTTTTTTTAATTACTAAAATAAGGACATTTTGATATCTTTTACCGGACCACCTGCCTAGATGGATCCAGGGGCAGGGCAGGGCAGGGCGGTGCATGCCCCTCCCCGACTCAGCCCGTGCAGCTAGGAAAGATGTTGGACAAGTTTTTGGACACAAAGCATCCTGGGGGGCGATTTAGGAGTAAGGGGCAGAGGCTGGGTACGGGCACAGCACAGCGCTGCCCACCCTCAGCTGTCATCTTTTTTGATGCTGGAAATACAGGCAGGGTTTTAACTTTATTTAAAAAAAAAAAAAAAAAAAAAAAAAAAGAGGGGAGAAAAAAAAACCCCAACCCTCCCCTTCCCCCATCGCGGGGACGAGAGAACGAGCCGGGTTTTAAGGCACCTTTGGGGCCGCTTGACACCTCACGGCGCCGCTGCAGACCGCCCGGGTCACAGCAACCGTGCATCAAGCATGGAGAAGGACGTGCGGCCTGGGCTCAGGGGCAGGAGGGGACCCCGGGCCCGCCGCCCGCACTCCCTCTCTCCCTCACTCACCCCGGTACTCCGCCGCCACCATCTTGCGCACAGCCTCGCGCTGTGCGACGCTCCCACCTATCACCACGCGGCATGGTGCGGGGCGGCCCCCGGCGCAGCCAATCGGCGTCCCCGTTGCTCCCCCCTCCTTGCCACTGGGGGCTTGAGCGCCCTCAGCGCGCCCGGAAGGAGAGCGGAAGGGACAGGGTCGCAGGCTCCGGGCCAATCAGCGCAGGGAGCCCGGCCGCTGCGCCCAATGGGCGCGGGGCGGAGGCGGGTCTTTCCCACGCTTCGGTTCCTGTCGCCTCCGAGGCCTGGTTTGAGCAGGCCGCGACCATGATCGAGCAGCAGAAGCGCAAGGCGCCGGGGCCGGGGCGGCCCCGGGGGCGCTGCTGCAGGCGGTGAGTGAGGGGGGCAGGGCCCGGCGCGGGGGCGGCGTTGCCAGGTCCTGGATAGGAAGTTGTCGTATTGGGAAGCCCAA
The DNA here is from genome assembly GCF_000455745.1 of Alligator sinensis. Lineage (NCBI taxonomy): Eukaryota > Metazoa > Chordata > Crocodylia > Alligatoridae > Alligator > Alligator sinensis. The sequence goes on from NW_005842465.1 coordinate 647,119, forward strand.
AATGATCGTATCTTCTGAAAAACTGCCATGCACCGAATAACAAGTGATTATAGTTTCTTTATACAACCAAAATGTGCTGGTGGTGTTTAAGGTTGTGCCGTGCGTGCAGTCCGTCAGGGTTTGGGAGCCGCTGGTCTGCAGGAAAACGCAATCGGGACTTGTAGTTGAGACGATATCTTTTTATTAGACTTTTTGCAGAGCATTTTTTGATTTTGCAAAAATCCTGTTGGTTAATACAAGGTGTCGTCTCGACTACAAGTCCTGATCATATATTTTAAATGCCTTTACTTTTATTTTCAGCAAATATGATCACTTTGAGCTGCCAATACTTTCACTGATCGTACGTCAGGCAAGGGTGGGAACTTTTGAACAATGCGATAATTTATGGTACATCTGACCGTGCTGGACAGGGCCACGAATCGCTTCCAGCTGCTGGTTGTTGAGAGTGTTTCTTCCCCCCCACCCCAGGTGCAAGGAGCGAGGGCAGAAGGCCCAGCCTCACGGCGCACTCATGGTAGGGGCTGTGGGTGGGGGTGGCAGCCTGCTCTGGCACTTTTCACAATGTGGGGGCTGCTTCCAGTGTCATAAAATCCTGGTTCCACTTCCATCCTGCGGAGTTGGGTATTTCCGCGCTCGTTGGGTCGTATCTGTGCTCCTCGGCCTGTCGTCCCCCCGCCCCGGTTTGCTTAGCTGGTGCACACAGCCAGCGAAAACCCCCACAGCTGCTTTCAGATGCTTCCTTACCCCTGCCTGCCTTCCCTGTCTTCTAGGGTCCTCCCAGGTGCTCCTCGCTGCAGGCTCCCATTATGCTGCTTTCAGGACACGAAGGGGAAGTTTACTGCTGCAAGTTTCACCCTAATGGAAACACCTTGGCCTCCGCAGGATTTGACAGGCTCATCTGTGAGTTGCTAGCTGGTAGCCGTGCTGTACAAATGAACTTCCTAATAGTGCAGGGTGGTGAGCAAAGATGCTGCCCGGGCCAGCAGTTTGAGGCATTGTACTTAACATTAGTTAATGTAAGGGCCTTTGAGCAGCACCCCTTTCAAAGTCTAATTTCTTTATTAGTGGTTGCCTTTTGTGGAGGAGGTGGGGCAGTGGTCAGACAGGGACCAGCCTGCACTTACCTTCTCACACCTTGTCACACCTTTCAAAAGATCTCATGGCACCCCAGGGTGTTCTGACACCCTGCTTGGGAACGACTGGATTATGCCTTCAAGCAGTTACGCGGCAGCTCACCTTGGCAGTAGAGCGAGCATGTCAGCACTCACATGGCAACTTAAACACATCAAAGACGAAATCAAGGTGTTGGTCACCAGTTGAATGTCATTAGTGATTGATCTGGGACCCTCCTATGACAAGGTGCATGGTGTGAGATGCTGTCACAGCGGTTAGGATTGGCTGAACTGATCTTCATGTCAGGTTCCACTACAGGAACTGTACTGAGGTAGTGGAAAGTAATTATGGTTTCTTAAGAAAGAATGTCCCCAAACATAATATATTAATGCTTAGTAGGGCAGTAGAGTCAGTTCTTCCTATGGCAGCTAATTCATACATTCTGCTTGGTCTAAGAACATAAATATAATTCAAGTCAGGGGTGTCACACTCCTCTGGCCGCACAAGCCGGATGAGTGGTGTGGAGCCAGTCCACAAACTGGATCCCCCCCTGCAGCTGCTGAGACTCGTGCTGCATGTAGCTGGAATGGATGCCACGTGCAGTCCAGTCCAGCGGGAGCAGCAGCTGCATTTCACACAGTTGCTGGACTGTATGCCAACCCCAACAGCTCTGGGACTGTGCTGCACACTGCATCTGCTCTGGCCAATTTGGGATCTGCGCTGCACATAGTACCTACAAGCACTGCATGCAGTGCAAGTCTTGGACCAGCTGACTGTACCATGTGCGGTGCCCACCCTGGGATCCATTCCATACATCATGGGTCCCAGACTGGAGCAGCCACCAGATCAGATATGCTTGTAGAGGTAGGAAGGGGAGGGGGTCCATAGGCCTGATCTGGCCCATGGACCAGCCTCATGCGATGTTCCCCACGTGCATCTGATTAGATCCAGGGGCGACCCTGGGAACAGCCCCAAAGCCAAATGGCAGGGCTCTGTGGGCTGCATGTTTGACACCCCTGACTTAAGTATAACTTAACATAAGAACCTTGTTGCGTCTCACACTGAGCCACAAGAATGTTGATCAGTGTTAGTGCTAGCTTGAATTTGGAGCAGTCACACTTCAGGCCAGCAAGGGCCTAGAGGGTTGAAAAGTAAGAATCTCTCCTCCCCTCCAATTCCAAGTTTGCCCCCAGGGCTCCCTCAGTTCACCACTGCCCATCAGAATTCCCTCCTGCCCCCATCTGCTTGAGGCTGCTTGGCTGACTGTCCCAAGGGAGCAGGCAGGAAAGGGTTAACCTACCTGCCTAGCATGCTGCTGCTGCTGCTGCTGCTCTCTATGCAGACTCAGCCCAGAGGCTCTAGGCAGAGCAGCAACCCAGGTAGCAGCAGCAACAGTGTACTGCTTCCCTTCCTGGTTAACCCTTCCTTGCTTGCTCCCCTGGGACTTAGCGTGGGTACATAGTCCAGGGTTTAAGAGCTTTAGAATATGCCCAAAATTACTATGCAACAAGGCCCTAAGTTTTCCACCCATCTCAGCCACATAGGGCTCACATTAAGCCTATGCATCATTTGAAGACTTTCTAGTTAAAAACTTGTATTTGTAGAGCTTGCCAATTATTGCAGATGCTATGTTTTAGTGAGTTCTGAGAGCATTGCTTTGGGGACTTCAGCAAACTGGTATTGATCTCTCTGATCATCAGGCTCAGAGAGTAGTAATTAATGTCTCCAATGTCTGGTTGGCAGCTGGTATCAAAGTGGAGTGCCACAGAAGTCAGTCCTGAGGCCGATTTTGTTCAATGTCTTCATCAGTGACTTGGAAGATAGCATAGAGTGCACCCTCAGCAAGTTTGCAGATGACACCAAGCTGGGGGGAGTAGTAGATATGCTGGAGGGTAGGGCTAGGATTCAGAGTGCCCTAGACAAATTGGAGGATTGGTCCAAAAGAAATCTCATGAGGTTCAACAAGGACAAGTGCAAAGCCCTGCACTTAAGACGGAATAGTCCTATGCACCGGTACAGGCTGGGGGCTGACTAGCTGGGCAGCATCTCTGCAGAGAACTATCTGGGGGTTACAGTGGACAGTAAGCTGAATATGAACCAGCAGTGTGACCCTGTGGCCAAGAAGGCTAACAGTATACTGGGCTGCATTGGTAGGTGTGTTGCCACCAGGTCAGGGGAAGTGATTCTTCCCCTCTCTTCAGCACCGGTGAGACCACAGCTGGTGTACTGCTTTCAGTTTTGGGCCTCCCACTGCAGAAGGGAAGAAGGGATGTGAACAAATTGGAGAGATTCCAGCAGAGGAAAATAAAATGATTTGGGGGCTGGGGCACATAGCTTATGAAGAAAAACTGAGGGAACTGGGCTTATTTAGTCTGGAGAAGAGAAGACTCAGACGGGATTTAATAGCAGCCTTCAAGTACCTGAAGTAGGGTTTGAAAGAAGATGGGGCTAGACTGTTCTTATTGGTAGCAGATGACAGAACAAGGAGCACCTGTCTCAAGGTACAGCAAGGGTAGGTTAGGTTAGATATTAGGAAGACTTTTCTCACTAGGAGGGTAGTAAAACACTGGAACAGGTTACCCAGTAAAGTGGCAGAAGCGCCATCCTTAGCTATTTTCAAATCCCAAAGCTTTGGCTGGGATGATTGGGATGATCTAGGTGGGGATGGTCCTGCTTTGCACTAGATGACCTCCTGAGGTCCCTTCTATCCGTAACTTTCCATGATTCTTTCTTGCTCTCTCTTTAGTGCTGTGGAATGTTTATGGAGATTGTGATAACTATGCTACTCTGAAAGGGCACAGTGGCGCAGTTATGGAGTTGCACTATAATACTGATGGCAGGTAAGTTGTATGGAACTGATTTGATTTATTATTTGCTTATTTAACTCCTGTTTTTTTTTAATTCTGCAAAATGTTTTAGGGGAGAGTTTTCATGAAAGATGCTGCCACTTGTACTTGTCCTTTTTCAGTCTTGGGCAGAGCTTGGGAAACACTTATCCCAGGCAAGTGGGAACTTGTTGCTAGTAAGTGTAAGCTATTGCATACCTCCTTGGCTACCTCTTCAGTAGCTATAAGCATGGGAGCTAGTTCCTCTGAATCAGAACTTCCTAGACTTTAAATGCTGGAGGCTGCAAGTGAGAGGAACAGTGGAAAAAATCTTAGTCGTACCCTGTTCACTTTCCTTTTTGGCATCTATTCTCTGCCACTGTGTGACACAGGATACTGGGCAAGATAGACCTATTGTCTGACCTAGTGAATGACAGTTCTTATGTCCTCTTTACTACCCCTGCAATTATTGAAGATATTAATTAATTTGGGAAGATGACTCCCATGATCAGACACTGTATCAGGTTACAAAAGATTCTTCCTTTCCACCATCAGACCAAGTCATGCTGGGAAGAGAAGAGCCAGTACATTCCCTTCTAGTAGGTGGAGAGGGGCATATTCAGAGTAGGCTTTTTCACCATCAGGCTAGCCCAGACCCTGCTAAAGTAACTTATAAGCCATCTTTTGTATTTGCCTCTGAGTATTGAACTTAGTCTTCTACACAGCAGCATTCCTGTTGGAGTTTGGGAGTAAGTGAAGAGTAGAGTTTCAGAACTTCATAGATATTCCTTTTCTTTCCCTTTCTCTCCCATAGCATGCTCTTCTCAGCATCCACAGATAAAACAGTAGCTGTATGGGATAGTGAGACGGGAGAAAGAGTGAAAAGGCTGAAGGGGCATACATCATTTGTTAACTCCTGTTACCCAGCCAGGAGGGGACCCCAGCTTGTCTGCACAGGCAGTGATGATGGGACAGTAAAGGTCAGTACTGTGTACGTTCTGATGGTTGCAGTGATGAAAAGCATACCAAGAAATAATGATTAAAAAATTAAATAAAAATTTTGAATAACACACTTGAACAGCAGTGATCTTTGCACAAATAATTGAAAGAAACACTCTTTCTTCTGACTTCTTTTATTCCAGAATGCTAAATTCCAACTTGATTCAGCTCAGGAACTTCCCTAATTATTCTCATGCGTTAGTTGTGAAATGATTTGGAGAAATAGGACTGAACTGTTTAAAAACACATATAGTAAAAGCTTTGTTATCCGGCACCCGTGGAGAATGGTGGGTGCCAGATAACAAAATATGCCAGTTAATGGAGAGGCCGTCCCTCCTGTGGGCCCCTGAGGGGCAGGGAGGTGGGTCCCGCGCAGGATGCTATGCCCTGGGCCATAGGGGCTTGGCAGCACAGGCTGCTTTGACCTGGGCCACGGGGGTTTGGTGAAACCGGAAGTGCCACGGTGGGCACTTATGGTTTCACTTTTACCTTACAAGCCAGCATGCCGGCTCATAAGGTGCCAGACAGCACTGCTTTTACTGTACTAGGAAAGAACATGAGAATACAATTGGAAAAAGGATTTCTATCTTTCCTTTTTTCCTAGAACAAAACAACTAGATAGGTCAAGTTCTGCCCGTAGTCTTGCTCTTATAGATTCATTAGTTAGCAGTTTAAATAGCAAGCATGTAAAATAGAAATATACAGTTCCTCATACATCCTGCAACTCATGTGCAAGTCTGAGGAGGAAGAAGAAAATGCTACAGAAAAGTGCATGTGATCCATTTAACTCAAGAAATTAATAATTTAAGGTTGTGTCTCTGAATCTGTACAGTGCCAATAATGTGTGTAGTGCTTTATAATGAGCTTTGTGCTAATAATACTAAATAAAGAAATGCATCCAAATTAGTTTCATGTTTATTTCTAAATGTGGCCCAAATCATGCTCCCCTCCCCCCTTTCAGAACATTTTCCCCCTTCCTCCCCCAAAAAAGAAAATACATTTTAAAAAGTCTAACATGATGTTAGGACCATAGGTTTTGTTGAGGTCCTCTCACCCAGATTAAATCTTGTAGCACTTTGGTTTGTGAGCATCTTACTGTAGTTGTATTATGAAATATGCATTATACTTATAATTTAAATTGTTGTTTCCCATGTTTTTTCAGCTGTGGGATATCAGGAAAAAAGCTGCTGTCCAGACATTTCAAAATACTTATCAGGTATTGGCAGTAACCTTCAATGACACCAGTGACCAAATTATCTCAGGAGGCATAGACAATGATATCAAGGTATGCTGTCTGTTTTATCATAATTGTCTACTGTAATCATCAAAAAATTAGATTCCCAAAACCTTTTAAGGAGAACATTCATATTATATTGGGTATAATGGATACAATTTGGTGGTGACTGAAGTCTGACAATTATAATCGTGTGGATTGGAGAACTAGGTTGACTTGTCCTCTGTATTTACACTGTTTCCAGGCTTTGCTTTAGTTTTTACAAGGATATGTTTTATCTTCAATTAAGTAAGAAAAGAGTTGATAGATGTTTAAGGTCAACTTCAGTGATTTCATTTTAAACTAATCGTCTACTCTTGAATCAGTAAAACAATTCTAACATGCTTATTTGGTCAGACAGCAGTACTGTCTCAGAAACTTAAGTTTCAGTCTCATCTGAGACTTGGGCACATTGGTTCTGGGCATGGGGAGTCCCACCCTTGTGAAATACATTGCTCAAAGGTAGTACTGAAATAACAACCCCTGCCTGACAAGTAAAAGCATAAAGGCTCCATGATAGCTATTTGAGTAAGAACAGAGCACAACACCTGGCTACCACCTCCTCTATGTCAAATGGTTTGCAGTATTCAGACAGCTGTAGGAGATCTAGCTTCTTACTACTGTATAGCCCTTAGTGCCTGAAATAGTTGCGTATCTTTGGTAAGAACCATGCTAAACTATATGTCCTTTTCTGCCTGGGACAAATGAGGAGCTTGTCTTGCAGTTCATGAGCTTAAGTCATCCCAGTAGTGACTGGAAGTTGTTTCAGTATTGTGACTGTTCTGTGATCTTTGTGAAATGATTTGGGGTAGTAGTTCCATTTGGTCCTTTGAATAGGAATCAATGGCATAAATTGTCCTAAGTGGATTTTGTTAACACTTCCAGCAAACAGGCCTAAGAAGTGTTCTCTCTAAGACAAACTTGAGCCAGATTGAGGTGGTGTGAAGAAGGTATTGCTGCCATATCCGTTTTGTGGATTCAGGCTCCAGAGCCATCAGGCTGCTCCTTCTACCAGTCTGTATTTACTTGCGCTTACTGCTGTTTTGCTCTCCATTAATGTAACATGTATGTATGCTTTCCCTAAAGGTATGGGATCTTCGCCAGAACAAACTAACATACACAATGAGAGGGCACGCAGACTCAGTAACTGGCCTCAGTCTCAGTTCAGAAGGCTCTTACTTGCTTTCCAATGCAATGGACAACACAGGTAATTTCCACTGTTTCTGTCTTGCAGTAAAAACGCAGGCAGGCAGGCAGATGTCACAGAGAAATTCAGCTGGTTTAGAAGTGGAATTGCATTATGTTCTGGGAGGAGTACTGTAACTTTATGCAACTGTCCAGATGAACACAGAAAGAGCTGGACTAGTCTTCTGATACACAGATGATGGCCTAGGGTCCTGCATGAGCTGTAGTTTCAGTGTTAGAGAATCTTTACGTACAGTTATGCTCTTTTGCAGCCAGTAAGGCTCATTATCTCTTCATCTCAAAGAGAAATGAAGGCAGCCCTTCAGAAGTTACTTTGGAGCAGATGAGAAAGTGCTTGGGAATGTTCGGTGGGGGAGTAACCCCACTTCTGTTCAGGTCAAAACAAATTTGTCTATCTCCCAGTTTCATGATTTTCAGTTTGGCAAAAGCCAGTTGTTTCAGCAACAACCCAAACACAATAAATCTGAATGCGAGTCTCGGGGTTTGGGATCAGAAATGCCCTCCTACTGAAGCGTTACAAGGTTCTCTAAAATATTTACTGAATGAAGGATGAAAATTCAAACTTAATTCCAATTTCCCTACTTGTGATAGGGGAGGAGGACAGGAAAGGGATTTGGCCCAGATAAAATTGCTTGAATATAACTGATCATTTTAATTCATTTTTGATAGTGTATACATACTTAAAGCAGAAAAGGGCTAAAAGCCCTCCCCAACAAAGATGGCTTACTTTGTGTAATAGTTTTTGAATTAGTAGTTTTGATATGGGGGTTTGGGTTGTAGCTGTGTTGGTCTAAGGACACAGGCAGACAAGGTTCCTTGGGTGAACTTGATATCTTTTATTAGGCCAACCCAAATGGTTGGAGAATAGTTATTAAGCAAGCTTTTGGGTTCAAAAACCCTTCGTCAGGCTAAGGAAGCTTCAGCACACACCAACTGCTGAAGCTTCCTTAGCCTGACGAAGGGTTTTTGAACCCAAAAGCTTGCTTAATAACTATTCTCCAACCATTTGGGTTGGTCTAATAAAAGATATCAAGTTCACCCAAGGAACCTTGTCTAGTTTTGATATGAGTTTTAATTTTAAAAAGAGCACTTAAATATTGCAGTTGTTCTATAACTCTCAGAGCACTTAACCAAGGTTTTTTAAAAGCAATTGCATACATGATTTGCCTGAAGTGATGTGGTAGGTCAGGGACAGAGCCGGCCATAGAACCCAGGAGTTCTGGCTTCCAGTAAAGTCTTGATTCATTAGAAAATGCCTATAAGAGAAAATAAATAATTTCTGGAGGCTTGCTAATCCCATCATCTCTGGTGTGCAGAGGCTGCTGGCACCCAGTTTTATGGTGGCCTTTAGCTAATTGCTGACAGCTGTGCTCTGTTACAGTTCGTATCTGGGATGTGCGTCCATTTGCCCCTAAAGAGAGGTGCGTAAAGATATTTCAGGGGAACGTACATAACTTTGAGAAGGTGAGTACGCTACTAAGTGTAGTAGTGCTTGTTTATGAAGCACTACCACTGTCCATTAACTTGTCTGTAAATTGTTTTTAAGCTCAAAATATAAACCAGAAAAGCTTTAATAAGGACGAAGGATAAGATTAATGTGTAAAGTGGGATTCCAATTAAAGTCACAGTAACAAGATTTCTTTGCTTGGTTCAGCTATAATTAGCTGTAAATTAAACATTTTCCACATTTAGTATCTAGTTTGTGTAAAATAACAAGACACTGGATATTTCCAGCAATAAAATACAACCTGTAATTACAGGCACGTCTTCCAAAGGGAGATCATTAAAGTGGGGTATGTGATATTTAAAGTCTCTTGTGGTGACTTTATTTCAAGTAAAAGGGAAAACTAAATCTTGTTTCATAAGTGGAAACATGTATTCTTGGTTTTGTTCAGAATCTTCTGAGATGTTCATGGTCACCAGATGGGAGTAAAATTGCAGGCGGGTCAGCAGACCGGTAAGTTAATCGTCCTGTGTCACCTTCCACCCCAAAGTATTTTAGAGGCATTGGCAAAGCTTAACCCTGGGAGTCCTATACTAGTAGACCAATTTTCCAAATGAGGAAGGAGAGGCACATACAGTTCACAAGGTCAGAGGCAGGGCTGGGAATGAAATTACTGGTCCTAACACAGCAGGCCATTAATGCAACCATATAGAGGTATTTTGTGTTGCCATGATATCTGTGACAGATTGATTTTTATGTTCTTTGCCTGTTAACCCTAAGGGTGGTAAGCCTTCAAGAATAAACAGAACCAGGTTTAGAAGCAACTTTATGGTGCCAGGTAAATGCGGTTGAAAAGGAATGTTCTGTAATATATCTGAATCTCTTGGAGCACTGGATGTGCACTGCACTAGAAGCACCATAATCAGATGGATTGTGTATTACTACATTCAGCTGATCTGAAAATGAACCAAAGGATCAGAAGCAGAGCTAGATTGCTGTGTGAGCAATGTTCAGTGGAGTACTCAAGGGGTCCCTGCTAGCTTTATTTCAATTTTATATTATTGCTAGTGATTTTGAAAGAGTAAAAAGGTGTATAAATTAGCTCCCTCTGGGATCTGAAATAGGAAGGTGCTGTAAACGAAGGACAACCAAGGAGGAGAACAGAGTAATCCAGAAACGTTGGATTGTAGCATGGGATAAGATGAAGCTGGATGCTGACACAGCTGGAAGGAACTCCTCTAAATGCACATCAAGTGGTATATAGCTCCTTGGCAAGCACAGATTCAAGATGGGCATATGGGCAGGTGCAGTCAGCAGAAAAACAAACTTATAATAATGTGTAAGGGGAGGAATTCTTGGTTTTGTTGTCTGGTTACTTAAGGACCAGCTGGTGGACCAAGTGACCTTGGTATGACACTTTCTCCAAATGCTGCTACATGTAATGGTAATTTGTTACTACTTATACAGTAGAGCTACTATTATTTGTTAGTGCTGTGGCTGGTCCTGAACTTGAGGACTCAGTATTAAAGTCAAAGGTATTAAGTTAGTTCCCAAGGTGCTGGGTGCAGTTCCACAACCTGTGGCAGTAGAGATGAGGCCAGTATCTAATATTTCTGCCTGTGTGTCTGCCAAGAGTCTTTTTGTTAAAGCCCTGTTAGGAAAGAAAAATTAAAATAATTGTTCTGCTTCTTTGAGGTGTAAAAGTTGGTTGCCAGCTATTGATTGGCTTCCTGCTGTATTGCATGGACCTTACACTGGCTAAATTTAGACAGAGTCTAATATGTGTAAAATAACTATCTGCTGAGCCTTGAAGAGCTTGTTGTGGTGAAAAGATCCAATTAAAAGTGCCATCCCTCTCCCCCACAGCATTAAAGAAAATATACAGCAGGAGGGAATGTTTCAGAGCAAAGATTTGTCACAGTTCTCACCTTCTGAGTTTAAATAGCCTGGCTCTGGTTTAAATAGATGCTCCATTAAGTAAGTGTTCACACCTAAGTCACATGTTTGTTTTCAGCATATATTTCCCTCTTACTTGTTTCATTAAAACAATTTATAGAGTGCTTCCAGCCTCAAAAGGGAGTACTTTTTACAGAGCAGATCTACTCTATGTACCTCTTCAAACGGACCTACTTGATTGACAGAGATGAGTTGGTCCAGTAGAGTCAGCAAGGAAAGAGCTGGATTCTGTTTCAGCTAAATGTTAACAAAATTTTAAATGCAGGAAAAATTCTACCTTCAGTTAGCTCTGTAAACCCCTACTGCAGACTGTAAGATTGAACAGGTGCTACTGGGCACATCAACACATGCATATTAATGTGACTCAGTAAATTCCAGTGCATATTGCACCAGAGTCTATTGCTCTCAGATGCTGTGGTCCTGGGTACATATATAAATGCAGCATGTTGAGCTGGGTCGGAGCAGCCCCAGCTGGTAGAGGGCTCAAGGGTCAACAGGGTAGGGCTGCTCCAACCTGGCTCAGTGTGCTGCGTAGAAGCTGGTTTAGGCATAAGGGTTTTCCACTGCAAGACTAGCTGCCAGGCAGCTCCTGCGCTGAACCACCCTTGTGCCCCAGCCAGCCATATCAGCGTCTGTATATGCAGTGCTGCAGAGTAAAAAAACTCTGGAACAGGCTAGTACTTGTATCTACAAGTACTACCGTGCTGCGGAATTTATTAGTTTCCTGCAGCCTAATAGGACCACACATGTAGACACCGACACATTTACTGCGGAGCTAATTAGCCACTCAGCAGTAAACGTCTCGTGTAGATGTGCCCACTGAGGAATTGGTCTGCAAAGTCTCAATTTCTGATAATAATGCATAAGTGAGATAAAACTGGCATTCAGATTTGTTGGCATAGCTGCTGAAAAAAGAGTTTAATGCAGAGGATGTTGGCTGCAAGGTTGAGACTAGAAACATGGAGCTGCCCAGCTCCATTTATAGAGACATCTTTTTTCAATAACACAGCATGGTAGCTAGCTTTTACTCGCTTCTTTTTTTGGTTGTTGTTCTTGTCTGATTATCTTTTGTGTTCCTGTTCTTTGCAGTGTCCCCTTTGGACCCAGCAATGCCTTTTGCCTTGAGTGCAGCAGATCCAGTATCCACAGTTAGACAAGCCAATTACTAGACTGTCAAAATTCTTTTCCTACCTAATAGAATTAGTCTTAGACACTGGTCACTTGCACGAACAATTCTTCTTTCTGCTAATGTTTCCAAGGCAAAGCAAAATGAGAAGGCAGTCTAAATGTAGTCCATAATTGGCAGCCTTCCTAAACCCATGTCACTGATTTTTTTTTTTTTTTTTTTTTTTTTTTTTTTTTTTTTTTTTTTTTTTTTTTTTTTAAGAGATGTGAACTTTGTTACAAGTAGTGTTTCATGTGGTAAAGCACTTGTGGTATATTTGAAAGGAAGTGGTTCAAGTAGGATATAATGTAGCCTTGCCTAGTTTATAATGCTTCTTTCAGAATAGCTCTTTCCATTCTGACTGACAAAAAGTACTCCTATAAAATCTCACTGCAGCTGAGGTCAAAACACCACCTTATTTTTCAGTAAAACATGCGTGTTAACGAATCAGCTAATGACATACAAAGTGAAGAGCATTTCCAACAAGGAAAAATGTTTCTGCACAAATTTGCATTCTGGAGTGTTGATATGTAATGGGTTTTTATCCCTTTTTAAATGCAGACTGTTTATAAACATAATGTCCTTAAAAGTTGAACTTCTCATAGTGTCAGCAGTTTATTTTCGAACCATTACATGAAGTGTTTGAGCATCTCTTTCACAGTGTCCTTTAAGCAAGGTGATGTAGCCAGGAAAGGTGGAAGCAGGAGAGGTAGAGGGAGATATGTGGAAGGGGTGATCAGATGGGCTTTGTGAAAATCTGGTCAACTCTCTAATAACTTTATAATGCTTAGTAGTAAATTGTGGCTTTGTCGCTGCATGGGAAATGGCCATTTTCTGTGAAAGTTGTATGTAGAGGAATTAAACTGGTTTTGGCTGGTTGTTTCTTGTCCTTCTCCTGTAAAAGATCTCTGACTCAGTAGATGTGCGTGTTCCCTGCCCACATATGTGAACTCAAACTGGTAAGGCTTGGTATTGTGCTCTTCTCAGTGTGGGAGTGACGCCTTCTGTTAGCCAGATTTAAGTCCCGCCTAGCCCCAGAAGCATGTAAAACCCAGTAGTTGTCTCTTGGTTTCTCCTGCGTATTTTTCTAGGTGCCTGTGATGTAATAACTTACCAGTTAGCAAATATGCAGGGAACAGGACACCTGGGCTCTAGGCTTTCCTCACCTAGGAGGGGTTCAGAGCTACATCTCCCAAGTCTCAGGAGAGCATGCTAACCACAAAGCTGTAGGCTAGGCTATGCATGAGCCACCTTCCCTACTTCCTTTTGAAGATGTGCTGCTGTTCAGCTAGGATTTCAAGATTCAGAGGCCAGGAAGACGGAGCACAAGGGGTAGCCTGACTCCAGTCTGGCATTAGGATACTGTCCTTTGCGGTTGGGGGAGTCCTGGGTTCATCATTCTAGGATTATTTCTGTAGGATTTTTAATTAAATTGAGTGATGGTAATGTGCAATAGTCCAAGGAACAGAACTAGAAGTCAGGATTCCCCCTTTCCAAATGAGTGTCCCAAGTTACAGTATCTGGGTCCCTTTCTGACCCTGTGAATATTGCATTTCCCTATTGCACAGTGGTAACTCCCACCTTATCTATAGCTGGGTGGTTAGGACATTCCTTGGAGGTTGGAATGTGATTTGACATCATCTTGCCTCCCAAGGCTGAGGACTTTTTCTCAAATTCAAGTTTCCCATGTCCTGGGCAGTTCTCTACCCATTAGAGCACAGGTATTAAGTCCCTGGCCCATGAGGCTCCCCATAGGCTGTGACTCTGTGCACTAGACTGGGGCAGCGTGCGGCCCCAGAGCCCAATCCCAAAACTCGGGGGCCGATCTGGCCCTGCACCATTAATCTGGATTAAGGGGCCAAAATGTTGAGCACCACTGCACTAAACTATATAACACGGTGACTTGTTCCTTCTCCTCCCTCTCCCCCAGCTGGGTCTTTAAAGGAAAACACTGTATGCTCATCTCCACTCCTGAAACAAACAGTTGTGGGTCCTTGGTCGGAGTCCAGAGTCCATCATACACTTGGGTTTCTCAGGAAATAAAGCTCCTGCTTGGAGCATGAGTTCCGAAGAGCTTCAAGGAGGGTATATGCGTTCATATAGACCCCTTGACTTAGCATTTCCTAAAGGCTAGGTTTAGGTGGCTTCCCATTAAGTGTGCATGTTTTGGATCACCCTTCTGGGGTGCTGAACCCTCCTTGTGCCCAGTGGATGGAACCTAACTTTTTGATCTTCATTACTGCATTATACTCTGGAAAACAGGTACCTGAAAGTTAGGCACTGCAGTTCCTCATTTGTAAGCACGTAAGTCTCTTTTTATTGGATTTAATCTTTACTTCCCTGCCTGAAAATTATACAGTCCTTGTGGTTACCTGAACCCAGTGATGTGGTTTAATTTGAGAAAATTCACAGTTCGTAAAGTTGGAAAACAGAATTGTAATTATTAAAGTGTAATTGGAGAAGTGTTACAAAATTCAGGCAGGTTAGGGGCAGTTGCTTTCCTTTTCGATGTCCTACCATTGGAAAGTTTCACACTCTTAACGATTATATCTTGCAGGTTTGTTTATGTGTGGGACACAACCTCCAGGAGAATTCTCTACAAATTGCCAGGCCATGCTGGCTCAGTAAATGAGGTGGCTTTCCATCCAGAGGAACCAATTAGTAAGTCATGTTGAATTGTCAATAAGCTGAAGGCTCCTGGGGAAATGGGACTAACTACTGAAACATTTCTGGGCCTAGTAGTACTGGAATGACTTCCCAAGAGCCCCAAAGAAGGGCTTTTTGTTGTAGGATTTGTACAAGCAGCAGTGCTGCGTTCAGCAAACAGCATAACTCAACCGTATTTACTTTCATTCATCTTACCTGGGATGAGTTGCATTGCTCTGGTGATGTTTGATTTCCCCCTAACATAAACCCATCACACCCGGAAGTTGTGCCCTCTTGATTTCAGGGTATGAGTGTGTTAGGAAGAGTTAGTTTTGACCTTGAGAGTTGTTGGTTCTTGAAACGCCCTGTTTCAAGAACTAGTAACAGAATTCACAATACTGGGATTCACATGAGGACAGGGGAAGATTTAACCCAGTCAGCATTGATAACATTTCCATAGCCATGTTAACCATGCTGTGCATTAGCTGAAACCATTCTGAACATCAGTTTCTTAGGACTATCTTCTGTAGTGCAGAGAGGGCTGCAGTGACATTTGTTTCCATGGAAACAAAGACTTGTTGGCTGTAGGATAGGTCACTACATTACGTTGGTTAGGAAGCTGACATAAGTTGCCCTTGTAAGAGTAATTGGAAGCTGCTTTTTTTCCCAAAAATGAAAATATGAGCAGAGCTTTGGGTGTATGATTTGAGTGCAATGAGTTATGAGTTTCTATCTTGGTTATTCACTGCTCTGCATTTGGATCACAGAGAGTGCTAAAGGCAAGCAATCTTGACCCTTTGGTGCAGAACAGGTAATTGTAATTGCAACCAGCTAAGCTCCTCTGTGAATCGTCATTCATCTCAAAAAAAAAAAAAAAAAAAAAATCCTCATTGCGCAGAGGTTTATACAGTCGACGCCTGGTAAATGTCAAAGGGAATTCATCTTGTAAATTGCTCCGCCTGCCCCAAAATTCAGACTTCTTCATAGTGAGGAGCTTAGTTTTTCCAAACCATAATGAGACTGTGGACCTAACTGTAAAGTCCATATGCAAAAAAAAACCCCATCTTCCATTGACTTGCCTGGAAGACTGGCCTTTGTATGGGTGGGGAGGTATCATGTCTGGATAGAGAGTTCTCAAATGTGATAATGCACTGAATCCAGAGAACATCCACTTCTGAATTAAAGGTAGAGCAGTGTTTCATTATGCTTGAATGATAGCTGCATTGTACTTTTATGACTTGTGGTAAACAAGAATAATGGCCCTTAGAGGCTTTTTTATATAAGCATTGCTCCCTCTAGTGGCCAGCAACCTGAATTATAGTGCTTAATTCTTACGATTTGAATGCTTTTTTCCAAAGAAAAATGACATTTTTGTGACATTTCATTGCTATTTTATTGCCTTTAAAAAAAAAAAAAAAAAGCAAGGAGATTAATACAAGCAGGCAATAACTGTATAAGCAGCATTGTAAGTTAATAGGAAATACACTTCCAAGTATACCTTGGGGTAGAAAAATAAGAATGGAAAACTTGGTTGGCTGCCAGTAAATTGATAATTCTGCCAAGCATTTCTGAGGAGAAAATGTTTGGTTCAAAATTTACTTTATGTAGTCAAGTGAAATAAGTGCTGAGGACCCACTTGTCTTTTAATTTAGTAGCTAAGCTCTCCTGTGACTCCTAACTTTCTGTGTTTCCTCCTCCCCAGTACTCTCTGCCTCCAGTGACAAAAGACTGTACATGGGAGAGATCCAGTGAAGTAGAAGAACAGATTCATGTCTGCCCTCAACACCTTTGGGTTGCAGTAGTAGAAACGTGTTGCCTCTAACCACTGCTGGCCCATTCAGACAATGCAGTAACCAAAAATATTGAGCCATCTTCATTTGCAGAGTGATATTTATTATCTCTTCGCCAGCAAGACATCAGATAAGCACTATTTGGATACTCCTACCACACAGAAAAATAGACTTCTTGGTGGAAAGAGAGTCAGAAAATGGAGTGTAGTCTAATCCTTTTACAATTTTCAAGACCTGTTTTTCAGTACCAGGTGCAGAAGATGCTGTTGGGCTGTTCCCAAATAACTTGAAATTTGTTGTAATATGTGTTAAAATTCAGTAAGTGACTTGTATATTTCCTGGCCAGGATTTCTTTGTTTTTATACAGAAAAACTAAATAGACAACTTTTTACAAGAATTGTATGATGGGATTTATTGCTATGTTTGTTTTCTATTGTGTAGCTCTAAACTGGGGAAACTCGCTTTAAGGTAACAGGAAGCTTTAGAGGAGCAGCTTCTTTTTTCAGAGCAATAAGAGTGACCGCGCTGGAAACAGCTCATTTCCACTCAAAATGAAAACAGGATTCAGCAGTTGCCAAATCACTATGTGCCATAAATAACCTTTACAAAGGACTGAAATATCTAGTAAAAGTGCAGAGGACTTAATAATCAGCAGTTAAAGGTGTCAGCCCAGTCACTCTTGCTCTCTCCCCATATGCTTGGTCTTTGAGAGTAGTGTCAAGCATCCTGAGCTGAATGAGAGTGACTAGTAGCAAGGTTTTCAAGCAGATTAGACTGTGCGTGTGTCAGTTTGGCTCACATCAGGGTTGTTACTGTTATATGTCAGCAGACTTTCTCTCAAGCTGATAAGAGTGCCTTCCCAACCAACTACTGCTCCTGTTGCTGGAAGTCTGCATCAGGGCAGCTATGGCCAAGGGGTGCAGTTAGAGCTCTCTTCCCTCTGGTCTCATCCTTGACTATGAGTTCAAATTTTGTCCATCACCCTCCTTTAGAGTTTAAAATAGCTCTCCCTAAGGTACAGTAAATGGGATTAGGGAGTGAAAGTGAGCCCATGGAAGCTTTCCAGGGATGCCTCTTGCCATTCTTCCTCCTCGGGCATTGCTTCTTGCCCGGGTTGCATTGGTAACGATCGTATAGGTGTTTGGGTGAAAGTCCTGTTCTGTTGTGGTTTCCTACTTCATTTGAATGGAAGGATTTTGTGTGTGCATGCTGGTCACAGATACTGTTGTAGCCTGCCTTACTGTCTTAGCTTATCCTTTCCTAAAAGTGTTGTCATCAGCTTTCTATAATGCTACTGACTCTTGCATGTCCAGATTTACTTGTCTGCTCCCCTGGGCTGCCTGATAGTGGTTATAGATAAGAAACTATAAAGATTGGCTTTATTTTTCTGGCAGGCATTTGGGTCTGTAAATCAAAAGTTAAGTTCTTCTCATTCCACACAACATAAGCTTGTCCTGTGGCCACAACATTCTTAAAGGAAGTGATGAAACCTAGGTTTTTGGTGACAAATGCCCCTGAATGTGCCCATGTGTTGGTAAAGCAACACTGGGCATCTTTAAGTTAGGCAGCTGGCCCTATTACTGTGACTTCTTGCGATTCCTCCAAAACAGCCAGTGTGTGGGAGCTTCTGCTGGTGCTTTCCCTTCAATGAGTTTGGTGAACTTCAGTGCGGCATCCTGTCATTGAAATCCCTACCAACTTCCAAGTCTCTCTCCCTTTACCCAAAGCATTGAAGGCCAGAAAGGACCATTATAATGAGCAATCTGATCTCCTGTGTTGCACTGAATTATACCCTGCTATTCCTGCACTGAACCCATAAGTTATGTTATGGGCTATAACATCTGCTTGAATCACAATTGAGGTATCATTTTGCTTTAAAGAATGCAAATAAGCAAATCCACCATGTCTCTTTGGTGGCTGATTACCAAAGGGTAAGCTTGGTAAATTGTTCCAATGGTTAAATACCTTCCTATTAGAAATCCAGGCATCAGTTGTACTCTGAATTTGTCCAGCTTCAGCTTCTAGCCATGAGATCTCCTTTATCTTCCTCTTCATTTTGTTTCCTGCCTGAGCTTGGAGGGTCTCAACTGTTTCTTATCTCTCCTGCTGTCTTGCTATGATTTCTCCCACATCCTTCCCACTAGCACGTGTGATCTTTGCTAGATCCCCAGGACCTCCTTTGGAGTCTTATCAATACTGAACTTTAATTGGGCGTAGCCACTTAGCGAGTTGTAGTTACATAATATGCGAAGGGCGTCAGGCTCTGGGGACTCTGTGCATTCAAAACTGGCACGTTTTCAGATGGGTGCAATCAGTTCCCGGCCATCAGGTGTTTAAGAGTCAGGAAAAGCTATAATTGATGCAATTTGTGCATCAGAAAGGGAAGGAAGGAAAATAACCCCCTTTTCCTTCAAAAGGTTTGCTGGCTGATTGCTTTAGCATCACTCTCTTCTGCAAAAGCTCTTTATGCCTCACTAGCTAAAGGCCCTGCTTTCCCTGTGAGCATTTCTTGCCTAGGGAAGTAAAAAGAGCTCAAGCAAACTACCCCAACATGAGCACTGCATTCCACACAATGAAACTGGACAATTAGTGTTCACATGGAGAGGGCAATTGCCTGGTTGCCATGTCACCAAGAATCAAGCCCTTCCCTGAGAATGGAGGCTTAACCATCAAATCTAACCTTCCTTCCCAGTGGACAGGTCTGAGGCAATCAGCAGACAGGCCTGCCAGCCCAGCCCCCCCATCTGCTTATCCCAGTCTGCAGAAACAGGATGCCTTACAGCACTTAGACTTGGTTACAAATTTTAATGGGAGTGTGTTTGAAAGGCACCTAAAATCCCTTGAAAAATACAGTACATCAAAGTCCTTACTGGGGTATTCTCTGGCAGTCAATGGAGTTAAAGGCAAGATAGGGCTTAGCTCAACAATCTAGGTCCTTTCATTCAAATCAAGCTGAAGCCTAGAAGAGAGCCTAGATGAGCTTAGGTGCATGAAAACAGAAAAGTTCAGTGCAGCTTTAACTGACTTCATTTTCAAGTAGCTTGGTGGAGTGGCTTATGCTATAATCATCAGGGTTTTTGTTTTTTGGGGGTTTTTTTGGGTTTTTTTTAAGACTTCTCTAGAAACCAGTTCTAATTTGAATCCAGGTTCAAATGTAGGAGGATCCCTTCTGTCTATCATTCTCCAGTAGGAAAGTGGATCTCAGTCTGATCCCTTACTGACTGCTGCAAATCTATCCACTTCTCCTAGAAAAGCTGGAAGTACTGAGGGTGCAAGCAAACTCTGTTAAGCGAGTCTTAGAAACCTACATTTTACCTGCATAGGAGAAGGGGCACTGGGGAGAGCACAGAGCGGATATTGGCTGTAATGCACATGGTAAATAAATAGTTCCCCTTGCATGCCCTTCTGCGCCACGCTGTGAACCTGACTTCACCTCAGAAGTGGGTGCATTCCCCTGCTGGCATGTGCATGGCCTTGAAAATTTCCCCCCTCACCCTGCAGTGAAAATCAAGTGCAACTTGTTTGAAATCTAGGATTTTGAAGGGGAGGGAGGGGAGAAGAGAATTTGGCCTGTAGTCATCTGAGTTTGTTGGTTTGAGATGAAATGTTCTATATAAAGTAAAACTAATAATCTGTCAACTGGAGGAATTGGAAGGGAGGGAAGCATGAGGTAAAGGCAAGGGAAGATTTATTTTTAACTCTGTGTAGTATTAAATAACTTGCCCTGAAATGCATGTAAATTAGGGTTATGAATCCATCTCGGGCATGTGGTGATTTCAGCCAGAAACCCTGGTCTGGAATTACAGCTGCATTATAGTCAGTGGCAGGGACATTCATCCCTGGGTGATGTACTTTGCAGATGCCTCTCACTTAATAGATTGTTGCAACAAGAAGAAGAATGCAAGCACTTGCATTTTAGTATTTAATAAGTCCTATTATAAGCTTCAGGGGATTATTGGTTTTTTTTTAATATATGTATTTCCAAGCATCAGGGGAAGAAAGAGACTCTCCTGAGCTGAGCTGCTACTTCTCCAGGCTTATCTGGGTGATGATATGATAATCCTCCAGGTTTCTGAATCATTGTGGGGAGCGGGGGCTAATAAAATATAGAACAAAAATTTGTCATGAATGCCCATGCAGGTGCCTGTGGAGCTTGCTGGAACTAAAGCAAATGGAGCTGAGCTGGGCAGTGCTGAAAGGTGAGACTCTCTCTCTGATGCTGTTGGCTTGGTGCTTTCATCATCCAGCTAGATTTTTTTCCCTAGTGAGTTCAT
Organism: Alligator sinensis; assembly: GCF_000455745.1. NCBI lineage: Eukaryota > Metazoa > Chordata > Crocodylia > Alligatoridae > Alligator > Alligator sinensis. The sequence continues at coordinate 667,810 of NW_005842465.1, forward strand.
AAGTGTTTCTTCCTTTTCTGTCTGGTGTCAGAAACTGCTGGTCCAGCGACCTTTCCCCCTGAGCAATTCAGAAGTTGTGTTTTGGCTTGACTGAGATGATACAGTCTGTTTCTTTTCTCTTCTGTCCCCATATCGGCAAGTCTATTTTAGTTGATGAGCTGAGAGAGAGTGAGGTATGGAATCTGGGGCACTCGACTCAGGAGGCACCTGAGGATGGATCGCACGGGAGAGAAATAACAGGGTCTGCTGCAGGCCAGGGCTGGGGGGACCCAGGACAGGCTGCAGGGCAGGAGGGAAGTACTGAATTTCGGCTGTGTACATGGAGCATAGGGAGCAGCTGGTCATACGGTAGCTGGAACTGAAGCTAGTTCTGCTTCCAAATAACACACATGGGTGAATATGTTGATCATAGAAGAGCAGCAAAAAGAAAAGCAGCCATAGCTCAAAGTGAAATGGGGCAAAGTCACTGTGTTTTATAGTTTGCTACTTAAGTCAGTATGGATCTGCAGCTCCATTGCTGTCCTGTCAGGAGAGAAGTGGCACTGAGCTTTGCTAAAGGACATTTGGAGAACACAAAGCACCCCTGCTTATTGCCCAGCAGCTGTAAGGGGTGGTGCAATGTGCTCGGATCCTTCCTTACCGTTTACTATATAGGCTCTGTGGCCCGTAGTGAAAATAAGCACGGATAGCTCTGATTCCTGAAGGTCCCAAATACACAGCATTGCTGAGGCAAGCAAAGGCAGACCAGTCTGGGAGGAGGGACCTCAATTTGTACCGGTCTCTACAAACTCCTGACAGTGTTTGTGGCTAGGTGGAGAGTCGGGTCTCCCAAATTCCTCAGGTGCTTTTGTACATGGCTGTGGACAAATTACTAGGTTTGGAGGAAGCTGAATAAGAATCAACTCTTCTTCCTCCTGTTCTGCAGGTTGCCTCTCCCTCTGCTCCTGCTATGCCGGTTATTCAGACCATAGGACCCTGGCTGGGAGGCAGTTTTAAGGCTTAGAAGCCAGCATAGATAGCATCCATGATCCTACATTTGAACCTTTATCAGCTCAAGTGTCCACTCTCTCCTCACACTGTCCTGCTGCCAAAACGTCCCTCACTTGAAACCCACTGAGCCCAAACCCAGGCTGGGCTGGTTATGGGGGGTACTTTTAAAGGTCCCATGTGAGAGGGGAAGGGATTAAGCTGCTAAAAGTTAGTTTTCCCATAGCAGAGTTTGTCCCCAGAGCAGGAACCGAGTCCTCTTCTGTCTCCCCATAACCCCTATCACATTTCATGTGAACTGCATGTTGCTCCTGGGGCTCAGCATGCCATCTGCCAAATCCTGCTGCTATTTGCTCTGGGAGATGGCCTTTATCAGGATGCATGTACCTTCTGCCAACCAGGACTAACAACCAGGAAGCAGGAGGTGCAGCAAGCAAGGCTGCAAATTGGCGATGCCCTGGCTACCTGTGTGGAGGAGTGCTGGGGAGGCAGCAAAGGAGGACAGCGGAAACTACTATTCTTCCCCACACACCACAGGCACTTGGGATGGGTGAGCCAATGAGCCAGAACAGCATGTCAGGAGGCTCTGCCTCCCAGGCTCTTGGGCTGCAAATAGGCCTGGGAGAAGTGCTAGCCTGCCTCAGATTTGAATCTTTGCCCCATCACAACTGGTACATTAACTTTCCCACCACATACTAGCCTTTTCATAATTTTTATATACCACTGATTCCAGGTTGAGTTGAGGTTGTGTTGTGTGCTATTTCATGACTTTAGTGACAGCATATTTGCTTGCTAGAGGCTGGTCTCTGCTGTCTTAGTTTCTGTTCTCAACTTTCCTACCAATTTCTTGTCTATCCTTGAGAACAGTTCAAGGCCTTGTGCCTCAGTTTCCCCATCTCTAACTGGGGATAATAATAATTTCCTACAGATGCAGAAAGGTGAGGTACATAAGGGAACATGAGCTGGATTCCTTGTAGGGAAGGAGCTGTACAAATGTAGTTATTCTATAGCCTCCAACCCCTCCCTGGTTCTGTGCTCTGAGACTGATACAAAGCCTGCTAGAAAAAAGCAGCAGGCTGCTTGTCCATGCTCTGGATGGAGCTGTCATGTCTGATGGGAAGCAGCATCTGAGCTTCAGATGTCCGTCGCTTGCTGAGATAAGTGATGGAGGGAGACATTATCCCTGCTGGGAGATGTGAAATCTGATCAAAGTTTATCAAAAGTGACTGCATTAGCTAGATGTGTCCAAATCCTGTGTGTCTGCTGGAGAAGCAGATGGTCATGTTAAGAGGAAAGTCTGGTGACAAGGAGAACACACCTTCCCTGTGATCTCTGTTGTTCCCCATTGTCCCTGCCACCTTGGGAACTGCTGCAAGGAGAGCATCTAGAGGAGAGGGAAGCCCCAATTTGGGAGATACGGGTTCATATCCTGCCTGCAGCTGGGCTAGATGAAATGAGCTGGTGAGTCTTATGCCAGACCCTAGCTGCCAGGTCAGCACAAGCCAAGAGCCCTCAATCCAAAGGTAAGGAGTGATCACCTCACTGAGAAACCTGCATCTTCTGTGCTGAGGAATTGAACTGAGGCTGATCACTCACCAGCTCCTGTGGGCACAAGTTGTAATTACTGTCCTAAAGCCCTAAGATCAGGGGTGGGCAAAATGCGGCCCGTGGTCCAGATGCGACCTGCCATGCCATTCTATCCAGCCCATGGGGACCCTAAAAATGTTTAAAAATTAATATTTATCTGCCCTTGGCTGCCTGTCATGTGGCCCTTGATGGCTTGCCAAAACTCAGTAAGCGGCCCTCCGCCCGCAATAATTGCCCATCCTGGCCTAAGATTCATTGCCCTGCAAGCTACAAGGAGCTCCCAAGGCAGAGAGAACAGTTCCTGGGCTCCCTTTGTATTATTATTTGCTTTGGTAGAATCTAGTGGCCCCAACCAATGTGCCTTGCACAAGCACATAGTGCCAGATAAGCCCAGCCTCAAATTGCTTACGGCGGTACTAAAGAAAGGCAGAAGCAGTTTTTGTATGCCACAGTGGGACAGGTGGGTAGGACTTGCCCAAGATCAGAGCAGAAGCCAGTGTCCGAGCTGCTAATTGAATGGACATCTCAGGCCTACCCTGCTGGTCGAGCCCACCCATCTCACAAAGGGAGGTGTCTGCAGCCCAGAGCCATCCACTCCCTCTCTTCCTGGCCAGTTCAGCACAGGAGGTCTTGTTTGCCCCTTCTTGCAGCTTGCCTCCCACTCCTAGCTCACAAATGCATGGCATGTCCTTCCCAGGCTCAGCCCTGAGCTGCCCTGAGGCACTGCATGTTTCCACAATTGATCAGCGGTCACATTAAAAGGGAAGAAAAAGAAGGGATTTTATAAAGCAATTGTATCTCAAGGAATGATCATGCTGCACCCACCAGGTCCCTTTACACACTCCTAGATTGGAGCTTAATCCAGTTGAAATATAAGCTCTGGTTGCAGCTCCACTGAGTTTTATTAGCCTTGCAAAAGGAAGAAGCCCTTGAGACTGAAGCCTTCATTTGCCAGGGTGCCCTTGCAAGCTGGCCGCCTCCACAGTAATTACCCAATATAAAAACACAACAGCCAAACGATAAACATGAACAATGTACGTCTTATTAATTAAGTCACACAGACAAGGACTGCAGAGTAATTAACTGTGCAGCAGCAGCAGCAGCAGTGGCTTCAGCTCCAGCAGCCTTGTGCTAGTTTATAAGAGGCTGACAGGGGAGGGTTGGATGAGAGCTCTCAAAGTCAGGACAGCCCTGGTATTGCACAGCCACAGGCATGATCATGTCAAGAGCCAGAGAGGCAACAAATGGAGATGATCCCAGCTGCCCTCTCCTCTGCAGAGGCTAGAGCTGTTGGCATCCAGGACAGCCTCTTAACCAAGCTGCTGCCCCTGGAATCTAAGGGGTTCTGCTCTGGAATAAGTTTTTTTGGCTTAGTGAATTTAGTGCTGGCAAAAGGAGCCACATGGCCACCACAGAGAGCGAGGGCTATGCTTTGCCAGACCCAGAAGGACCACCCCCACCAAGTAGCTTAGACTACATGACCCACTTGAGCCTTGCACTGTCTGCTCAACCCAGGCTCATCTGCAAAGTGCCACTTTACCAAGCAGGTGACCAAATCCTTCATAGTTTCATAGTAGCTACAGGTCAGAAGGGACCTAAAGAGATCGTCTAGTCTGCCCCCCTGCCACTGGCTGGGGCACATGCTGGGATCACATGACCCCAGGCAGGTGTTCATCCAAACTCTTTTTGAATTTACCCAAGGTAGGAGCGAGGACCACTTCCCTTGGAAGTTGGTTCCAGATCCTAGCCCCCCTAACAGTGAAATAGTGCCTCCTAATCTCTAACCTGAACCTATTCTCCAGCAGCTTCTGGCCATTGTTCCTCGTCGCCCCGGGTGCTGCTGGGGGAAATAGGACCCTTCCTATTTGCTGCTGATCTCCCCTAACGAGTTTGTAGGCAGTCACCAAATCCCCCCCCAGCCTCCGTTTGCTGAAACTGAACAGGTTCAGGTTCCTCAGCCTCTCCTCATAGGGCCTGCCCTGTTGCCCTCCAACCAAGCGGGTGGCCCTCCTCTGAACCCTCTCAAGGCAGGCCACATCCTTCTTAAAGTGTGGTGCCGACCTGGACGCAGTACTCCAATTGAGGCCAGACCAATGTCATGTAGAGGGGGAGTATCACCTCTCTGGACCGGCTTGAGATGTATCTTTGGATGCATGACAAGGTGCGGTTGGCTTTGCTAGCTGTGGTATGGCATTGGCGGCTCATGGTCATCTTGGAGTCAATAGTGACTCCAAGATCCCTTTCCCTTGCCCCACCAGGTCTCCAAGTAAGTCTTGCAGAGAGGTCCTGTGCATGGGTGAGATGTTCAGCATGAACAGATGGGCATGAGAGATTCTGGGAGCAGGTGGAGCCTGGTGCACAGAAGCGTTGGCTGGCATAACCCCACTGCTGAGTGGTGCACAGTTGAACACACCAGCCACTTCTGCCAGAAAAAGGTCCTTTTACCACAAGCTCTGTTTCCCTTTGGGGAACTGGTAATGGGTGGTATTAGCACTGAAGTGAACATGTGTTCATGAAAACTTGTGCTTTCTCTATATATCTTATCATATAGTCTACAAAGGTGCATTTCTACCCCACCTGTTGTATTATCTTATGCCATTTAGGAGGAAGGCTGGATGTGAGGCTTAACCATGAGACTCCTGGGTTCTGTTCTCTGCCCTGTCATTGCCTCCATGCATGACTTCATGATGCCAGGCTAAAACCTCTGGGGCTAGTAAGGGCCTTTGTGATCACTGATCGGGAGTGGGAAAATACTGGAGAAGAACAAGGCAGTACAACAGTGTGGCTACATGCTATGTTGGCCAGCTGCTTTGAGAGCCTCGTGTGACTTCCCCATTAAGGACTTCCTAGATAAATCTTAGGTCTCCAGGCTGCATTAGTGAACTTGCTGATCAAATAAACATTAAATGCCAATGAAGGGTGAAGATAAAGATGAGGCCATTCACAGCACTGAAATACTGCTGCTAATTACCATTTACAATTAGGGCCAGATTACTGCCAGGCTGCTTGGATCAGGGAAATGGGAGATAAAAAGGACTTTGTTCCCCCAACAGCCCTTTCTATAGAGACAGCAGGAAATTGATTGAAAGAGGGGTCCTTACCTGATCTCAATGAGGCATGTGATCAGTGATTCATAATTACTAACAATAGCTTAAAATTCCTAGTTTATTTAAACTAATTTATTATAATGTTTTAAATGGCTGGTTTCACGGCCATAGTCGCTTCTCCCCTCCCCTCCCCTGTCATCCAACCAGCTCCAGCTGCATATTCCAAGTCTCAGCAGCAGCTATGGTTTCAGTTCTGCTTACTATGCAGAGCTAGCCTGGCTATGGGGAATGAACTGGAGTTTATTCTGGCCAAACTACACATAAATGTTTTGCTAGCATGGCTATGCCAGCTAGAAGCAGCAGGAAAAAGAAGTCACAGCCCTAACAGATGCAGCTCTGCCAGCAAAAACCCTAATGCACATACAGGTAGACCAGTAGGGCTGGAAGGGATCCTGGAAGGTCATCTAGACCAAACCCTGCTTAAGGCAGGAGCATCCCAGTCAAAATCTCAGGCAAATGATTGTCACCTACATTTAAATACTTCTAATGACAAAGCTTCCACAGCCTCTTTAGGTGGTCTGTTCCAATGCTTAACCACCCTCTGAGTTAGGATGCTCTTCCTAATATCCAACCCTAATCTCCACTATTGCAATTTAAGTCTATTACTACTTGTCCTGTCCCCTGTGGGCACAGAGAACAGTTCATTGCCATCCACTTCATAACAACTATTTTATATTTGAAGACTGTTAACAAATCCCCCCCTCCCCCAGTCTTCTGTTCCATAGACTTAGTATTCCCAGTTCTTCCTCCTAGGTTGTTTTTTCTAGACCTTTAATCATTTTTGTTGTCTTCCAGATTTTTTCCAATTTGCTCACATCTTCAAGTGTGATGCGCAAAACAGAAAACAGCACTCCAGAAGAGTCCTCACCGGTGCTGACTAGAGTGGGACTATCTCTTGCCAGGACTTCCAAACAACACTCCTGTTAATATATACCACCAGGCTATTACCTTTTCTGCAGCAGTATTACATCATTGATTCCTAATCAGCTTGTGATCTACTCTAGCTCCTTGCTCCTTTTCTGCAATACTACAGCCTGGCCAGTCATTCCCCAATTCGTAGTTGTGTATTTAATTATTTCTAGAACTTTGCATTTGGTTTGACTGGATTGCATCACACTTATTTCTAACTATTTCTTTTTTTTTTTTCCTTCAATTTATCAAGGCCATTTTGAGTCCTAATCCTGTGCTCTAAATCCGTACAACCCCATCCAATTTGGTGTCCTCTGCTATTAATAAAGGTACACTCAATTCTAACATCCAACACATTACTGAAGATATTGAACGGTACTGGACCCAAGACAGATCCCTCACTTGATACTTCTTCCCAGTGTGGCAGGATGATTGAACCAGCTAAGTACTCACCTTATATAAATGTTATCCACACTATTTCCTTAAATTTATTTTTGACAATGTTATGGGGACTGTGTCAAAAGCCTTATTACATCCACTGCTCACTCTTGTCTGTAAGGCCCATTCCCTCATGATAGAAGAAAATTATGTTCATTAGACACAATTTGCTCTTGACAAATCCATGCCAATTGGTCCTTATCATCCTTATCCTTTAGGTACTTAGAAATTGATGGTATGTTTCAGTGTCTTTCTAAGTTTAAAAGTTAAAGCAACCTGTATACTCTGTTCTGAGGATGGGTACTACACTGGCAGCCTAAAGCCCTAACATCTCCAGTAGGACTTGAACCCATAACCTTTGAATAGTTTACTATTAGCAGGAGTCCAATGCACTAGCTATTGCACCACAGAGCCTCTTGTTAGTATTGATTCTGAGAAACTTGTTTAAATTATACTGGTGAAAACACTGTTTCATTATAAATTATGTTTCTACTGGGAGAAGGGAGCTGCAAGTACAGCCAACTGATACCGGAAGATACAGGCTGTATCAATCCATTTGGGAGCTGCAGGGGGGAAGAGAGACCCATGGGGTCTGTCAGTGACTGGCAGCCCAGAAAGGGAAACTACAACAGTATTATTGCAATCATTAAGGACCATGGCAGATATTACATTTGTAGTGCATTATATGCAAGTATGTCACAAATCATAACATGCTAAATGTTAAACCAGTTTATTTTTATTTATGGATAAAAATGATGGGTCAGCCACAAAGACCTTGCTTACTGAAGCAACAATTCCTTTGTAGCATGAAAGTATGCATGATAATTTTAACATGTTGGCATGTTATTGTTGTATGATACATGAAACAAGTGTAACATCTGCTGGGCCCTTATACAACTCTATTATGCTGTACACAAACAGGACAAAGAGAGGGAGACGTTTAGCAAGCAGAGTTCTTCTTTGGGCATTTCTGCCCCACCACAAGTCAAAAAACCTTGGGAATAAACCTTGTTATCTCTCAGTTCTTGGACATTCCGGACTAAAATCCATTCTCCCCTTGACACTTCTCTAGCCCTTCTCATCAGAGGATCTCAAAATGCTTCACAACCCAATCAAACCCCACACTCCTATTACACAGGCAGTTTCTTTTTACCTCTATTTTACAAAGGATGAAATGGGGCCAAAGTGTCTTGTACAAAGTTGCCTAACAAATGAGCAAGAAAGCTGGGAATAGAGCCTAGAAGTCCTGATTAGCAGGACTATATTTAAAACCCCCGTCGGTCCATCCTCATGGCCTAAAAGGGTTCAGCTGAGTTTTGAATGATTTTCTGGAGTTGCTCATATGAAAGGCAGCTTTCTGAAGTCCACCAAACTCTGCTTGCACTTACACCCCAAGCCTATGTTTATCAGTTCCCAGCTATGGTAACATCTTGTGTAAAGCTGGTACTGGAGAGCTATTGATGGAAATAACAGACACTGGGTGTTTTTACTCCAATTCTGTATTTTGTGAATGAAAGTGCCAAGGATAATAGTAAGAATAAGACTATTGCCTGCCTATTCCGAACAGCAGGTTCCTGGTTCCCCTGCTGAGCACACAGAAGAGGAAGAAAATGACTAATGAAGAGGGGACTAGCTCAGGGGAGGGACATGAGTCCCCTTGAAAGGCAGCCAGCCTGGCAGAACCAGCAATCACTTACCATATGCAGGTGCTTGGTGTGAAATGAGTTGAAGGGCTCAGGCTAGTTCTTTCTAAGGTGCATTACAGCCTCCACTCCCCTGCTTCCTGAGCATCTCTCAGTTCCCCATACAGGGTGGAAGTGCTGTTGTCCCCACTGTTCGGGGAAGCAGAAAAGCTTGGTCACACAAGGAGTCTGTGGTGGAGCAGGGAACTGAACACGTATTCCACCCCCTTTGTAAGCATCCTAGTAACTGGGCTTTTTGTTTCTGTGAAATATGTGCATCACAAAATCCGTCGTCACTGTTGGTGCTTATTGTACCCTTTAATTTCCCATGTTAGCAGTCTCACTTGAGAAGCCCAGGACCAAATGGGCCACTGAGACCGAGTCCCTTCTTGCCCCTGGGAGGAGGCTCTTCTGGGGAAGACTGGGGCATAGTACCTTGGGGCCAAGGGAGGAGTGGGACCTTGCAGTCCCTGGGCCGTGTCCCCACAAGCAGGAGCATGTGGTTGCTGCGGGGAAAAAAGCAGCAGCACAAATTCATGCCACTGCTTTTTGCCCCAGTGCATGCCCCTGCACATGGGGTTAGCATGTGAAAAAACACTCTCAGCAGAGGGCCAGGGGAGGCTGGGGCCAGCACCTGGGCTGGCCCAGGAGCCTTACCTGGGACCCCGGGGGCCTCCTGGGGCTCCAGCAGTGGAGCTCCAAGTGCGCAGAGCCTGGGCAGCAGCCAGAGTGTGGCCACTTGGCTCCTGTTTCGGATGGCACGTGGTGCCGCCACGTGTCCTGCCCTGTTTTTATTGGCACAGGTTTTTTGACACTAGGATCTATTGGTGTAAAAACCCTGTCACCCTGCAAATTAGCAGCGCAGTGAATGCCTGCATGTATGGTGTGCCATGCCACAGATGGGTCTGCGGCACCACAAACCACACGTGCGCTTGTCTGGATGTGGCCCCTGTGTTGTACTTGTTCTGAGGCCAGCACACAGCTTCTCCAGAGCTCCAAACCCTACCCTACCATTCATGTAAAAATGTTACAAACTCAATTAGTTAATTCAGATCTAAAATGGAATAAATGTTAACCAGATGGCAGGAGCCAGGGCAGCAGTTGGGCTACATTGCCCCTAGCTGGCATTGGTTACCTGAGTGGACCTAGATGCCAGTGGCCTAACCACCCCCAGCTGGCCCCAGTTGCCTGCATGGGTGTGCCTACTTGCTTGTAAGCAGCAGATCTTTCAGTGACCAGCAATTTATTCACTAGGACAGATGTCTATGAAGTTCTCTTAATTTCCTGTTGATTGATCCCTATTTTCCTGGTTCCTGGTGCCTGCTCCTAGTTTCCTGGGTCTGCTTGTTACCTTTCTGGCTTCACAGAATCATAGAAATTAAGGGCTGGAACGGACCTCAAAAGGTCATTGAGTCCAACTCCCCTGCTCTGGGCAGGAATACTGTTGAGATCAAATGATCCCAGCAGGTGTCTGTTCAATCTCCTCTTGAAGATTTCCAAGGTTGGGGACTGCACCACCCAAAGTCTGCACCACCCACTGGAAAGTCTGTTCCAGTTTCACCCGTACTAAAGAAGTTCTTCCTTTCATCCAACCTGAAGCCACCCTCTAACAGTTTATGGCCATTGTTCCTTGTCCTCCCCTAGTGAACGGTTTTCCCCCAGCTCCCAATGTTCATCCCTTACATGCTCATAGACAGCCACCAAGTCCCCCCTCAGTCTTCTCTCCCCCAGGCTGAACAATCCCAGATCCCTTAGTTTCTTCATAAGGTTTGTCCTCCAGGCCCTTGATCATTCTTGTGGCCCTTCTCTGCACCCTTTCAAGATTCTCCTCATATTTTTTGAAGTGTGGTGCCCAGAACTGGACACAGTCCTCAGCTGGGGTCTCACCAAAGCCAAGTAGAGAGGAAGTATCATTTCCTTAGCCCTGCTTGGCTAATGCATCCCAAGATGGTATTAGTCTGTTGACTACAATATCGCACCGACAGCTCATGCTCATCCTGTGATGATCAACCATAACCCCAAGGTCCCTTTCAGTCATCATGCCGGCCAGGACATCTCCTCCTATCCTATATTCATGTTGCTGGTTACTTATCCCCAGATGAAGCACTCTGCATTTATCCTTATTGAACTGCATCCAGTTCCACTCTGCCCGCCTTTCAAGCTTGTCAAGGGCTGCTTGGATCTACACCTCCTATCCCCTAGTGTGATTGCTTTTCCCCATAACTTAGTATTGTCTGCAAACTAGGCCACTGTGCTTTCCATGCCCTCATCAAAATTGTTGATAAAGATGCTGACCAGCACTGGGCCAAGAACCGAACCCTGTGGGACAGGGTTTCTGAGGCCTGAGGAGAAGCCTAAAGGGCAAGGCTTCCTGAGATTAAATGTGTTCTAGTTTTTAGGGGCATTTTGGCTTGGCTGGGGAAAGCCTAAAGGGCACAGGGGGAGTTTCTTCCCCCAACCTGCAAGGGCCATGGGAACTCAACCAAGGCTCCAGAATGGTGTGGGCCTTGGGGTTTTATAAACGTTAGCTATATTCAAAGGGGGCTGCACTTTATATTTTGTGAATGAGTGTCTTGTATTATATAGTTTATATTTTATGTTTTATGAGTGCAAGTTGATAAAGTCTAAAATGAAGAGGTATATTCAAATCATTAATCTGATATAATGAGGCTAAGTAATGATAGAGTATGTATATTTTGTATGCTTATATTTAATGTTTAAGTAGATTTGGATCTGATAGAATGTAAAGCTGTATGACAAGTATTGAAAATTAAATTTAATTCTTAGTGGGATTGTTAACTGTGTCCTGAGGGGAGGATATAGGCCTATGTAAATATTACCTATACTCTTGATAATCTAAACCAGGCTTGTCCAACATACGGCCCACGGGCCACCATGTAGCCTGCTAAGCCGTTTTCTGAGGCCCGAGGTGCTGCGATGGGAAATGAAAGTAAACCCTGTATTTTCGTTTCGGGGGGGTGATGTGATACCACTTCTTGTGAGGTCTTTGAATATGGCTTGCCAGCCCATTGGGTGATAAAAAGTTCATGCTCAGGCCCCACATTCAAAACGGTTGGACACCCCTGGTCTAAATGGTTTGTTATATATGTATATTCTAGTGACACCCTTGCTGATACTTATTTATGGTTCACCTTTACTTACCTGTTTGTTATTTGTTCTAGGGTAGTTAACTTCCTGTGTAGAGTGTGAGGCCCTTGAGATGCGATAATCTTCTAGGTCAGGGGTAGGCAACATTTTTTGGCCAGAGTGCTGAAAAAACCACAATGTCTACTGTGGAAGGTGCCGAAGTGCCAACATGCTGCAGCCTGGAGCAGCTGTTTGCAGCCTCCCGGCTGCAGCTGGCCCACAGAGCCCAGTCTGCTTGCAGCAGGGCTTGCAGCCTCCCAGCCGCCTGCTGGGAGCAGCCTGGGATCGGTGGCTGGCAGCAGCTGCTTAGAGCCCGGGTTGGCAGTGGTGTGCTGAGCAAGATAGCCTTGCGTGTCATGCTTGGCACATGTGCCGGGGGTTGCTGACCCCTGCTCTAGTTGCTATTAATAGAATATAGTATTGTATAAGTACTTATATCTTGTATATATGTTTATTAAGATTATTTTTCTGTAAATCTTATATATAGTAATAAATTTGTATATAGTTAAGATGTAAAGTATGGATCTGACTGTCTATAGGGTAGGGGAAGCTGCACGTAGCCAGCAGTTCTTCCACCACAGAACACCTGCCCTGCCAACATCTCCCTTCAGTGGAGAAGGGGGTACACAACCAGGTACACCTGGGTTACATACATATCCATACAACCACAAAGTTGTTTCATGCAGTCAGGGCTGTGCGCAGATATTCATTAACGTAGAGAGGTATTACCCATTCTTAATCTGCTTAACATTGCTCTGGTCAAACAGGACAAGCCACCTGGTAAATGCTGCCTGTCAAAACTAATCTATCATTTATATTGGGCAAAAGTCTGTGTCAATAAAATTAGGCCTTGCAGCAAGTTGGTGAAGTGGAGCGCTTTCAAAGCCAGGGGAAAAAAGCAAGTTGTAGAGCTATTCTTTGAGAGTGGGGTGAAGAGCTGCATAGGAAAGCAATAGCCGTAGGTGTGCATGGACATTTCGTTCAGATGTATCAGTTTCTCAATCCGTGCATTGCAACCCCTGGGGGAAGGGCTCCTGGAAGGCAATCAGGGGGGTTGTGAGGTGTTGAAAATTGTATTACAAGCTCATGCTCAGGAAATCTCAGTCCCTCACTGCCTGCGTAGCCTTATCCTTCAAGGTCAAGTGGTCCCTGTCAACCCCTAACATGCGCACACCAACTAATGGTGCATGGCTAGCATGGATTGGTTTTTTTTTTAATCTTATAGTTAAGGGGAAAGGGTAGGAGTTGTAAAAGAGAACAGAGGGGTTGCTAAACTGGGAAGGTTGAGGAACAGTAGTCAGTGTGGGGTTTGCTATGCTGTGGCATGTAGGAATAATAGTGACTGGTATTGCTGACAGCCGGGGCAAGGCTCTGGGGAACACTGCAAAAGTAGAGGGGAGTATCTCTCTCAGGTCAGAGAGGAGCCACAGAGCATTGCCAGAGTAACCTCTGCTGCCTCTGAGGACTGCTGATTCACCTCCCCAGGCCCAGTCCCTTTTCCTCTTGTCCCTGAAGCCTTCTGAGTACAAGGCAGGAGGGAGTTGCACAATGCAGGCCTGGCTATAGGCACTGTCTATTATTTTTGCTGGCAGGGGGCTAAGATGCTAGACATGTGGAAAGTTTTATGCATTTCAGGTGCATTTTATGCATTTCAGGTGACGTCTTCCCGAGGGGGGCCAGGGTGCTCAGACCCCCACATACTTGATACCTCTGGGCCTGTCTATCCTATATAAGGCCTCTCCATATCACCCTTATATGTTGGTGAGTGGGGAGCAGACAATGTGTCAGGCTGCAGCAGGGCCACAAAAAAGAGCAGCTTTCCAGCACCTGAAATGCAGATGTCAAGAGCCTTTCAGGAGGCCACCCAGGCTCCAAGCCTGCTGTGTTCCCATTTCATGGCATGCAACAGTCCCTCAGAGCTGACACACTTTGACAAAGATAAAGAAACTAAGTCACTGCCTGTCTGCATCCTGTCAGGCAGGAGGATCTCCTGCCAGGGCTGAGTGAAGATGTGCAGCATGTCTAAAGATTATGCAAATTAGAGCAGGGACTGCATCGGGGAGGAGGTAGCTGCCAGGGAAGGCATCACAACACCTGGCCTGCAAAACAACCTGAGCCCCCTTCATTGTTTTCAGGACTTGCAGCACTGCTGAGGTGGCTTAACAGGGGCTTATAGATAGTTCTTCAGCTCTCAAGGTGGGAAGAAGCCCAGGCCTTGGGGCTAGAAGTATCGGAGCTTGGTGACTTGGTTTGGGGGGCACCCTCCTTTTGACCAGTCTCTCCAACATGGAGTCAGGGTCACTGCTGCAGTAGATGAAACACAATACCCAGGGTCTAAAGCACTTGTAACTGCTAAAGATCCCTTGGGAACTTTGGTAAGAGCAGGGATGTTAACCTTTATGCATCAACTGAGGTCCAGGTTAGGCCATTCTAAGTTGCCCTTCTACATGCCATAGCAGATGCACCTAGCCACAGGATTCACATTCATGCCCTGGCTTCACCTAGTGTGTACTGCAGTTCTGCACCCTGGAACAATGGATGTGTTCCTTTTCTGAGACATTTGCATTTCCGAGAGGGGTGAACGCACTCAGTGCATCCTTCAGCTCAGTGGAGCCAGTGAGATTTAATTAGTCAGAGCCTGCAAGCATCTTTGAAATGTCATGCTTCAGTCTGGTGTCAGGGGTACAACCAGAATATGGACAATCAGGGCTTGACGCTAGCAGGGCACAGACCGTGGTTAAGACAAGGAACAGACAAGGTCAAGAAGCAGGGGTCCTAGCTAGATTCAGAGAATCAGGAGCAAAGGGGTCTAGGCTAGAACCTGAAACAGGGAGTCAGCGGGCAGGAACTAGGAACCAATGGTAGAGACCAGGAACAAAAATTTAATGTCATATACTTGGATTTTAGAAAGGTCTTCAATATGGTCTCCCCTGACACTTTCATTAAAAAAGTGGGGGATTGTGAGCTGGCAGAGTCCATGGTCAGGTGGGTTGGGAACTGGCTAAGGGATTGAACCCATAGAGTATTAGTGGACAGATCTATATCATCTTGGAGGGAGGTGGCCAGTGGTGGCAGGGGCAGGGCAGCCTCTCCTCCATCGCCTCCTGATTGGTGGGAAAGTCCTACCCTTTCAAGCTGGCAAGCTGGGCTGCTACCGGCGTGCCCACCACATGTATGCATGTGAGTGACACCAGAGCAGGAAGTTACTTGTGTGATGGTAGAGCATATAGGGTTTTAGTGAAAATATGCTTTTCAACATTTCCAGTGTATTTGCCTTACACTAGTACAGAGTTCCCAATTCTTAGGTTTCTACCATGAGATGACTGATAAGGGTTGATTCTCTTAAAGCCCCAGTCCTGGGGCCATGTGATGATACAAGAATCCATTTCATTCCTTCTCAAAAAGAAAGTTTCTCTCCCTTCTGGTCTAGGAGAGCTTGAAAATGTCACCCTCCAAAGGCTCAAAGATAGTGTCAGACAATAAAGACAGCCTCACATGATGAATCTTATGATTTTAGGCCCATCTTGTGCTTGTGAATGCTTGGAGTTGGCAGTGCTGCTACTGCAGCCCGAAAGCAATGTTCAGGTGGGGGAACCAGCTAGCATCAGGTCTTTCTACAAGTAAGAGAAAAAGAAAGGAAATGAAAGAAAGGGCACAAAGGCAGATATGCAGAGCTAACGAAATCCAGCAGTGGTTTGGATTTTGCAGAATCAAGCCGACTGGGGTTTACCTCTGCAAAGCCAAGGGAGAGGGGTAATGGGGTGGGAGAGAGGAAAGACACAGCCTCCCGGGTGCATCGCATCATATATATGCCTGCTTTCCGTTTCAGAAAAATGACCATTTGTCTGAAATGGACAATGGGGTGAGTTTGTGAGGGACCAGGTCCACCGCTGGCAGAAATCAATTAGGTCAGCTAGACCAGTGGTACTCATCCTTTTTCCCCAGCAGGCTGGATGGGCAGTGCCTGGTCTGACTCCAGGGCAGATGGTAGTTCCTATTCAGCACATGGGCCCAGCATAACAGGCACCATCCAGCTGCATAGAAGGGATTGGAGGCAGCCTGGCCTGAGCCCAGCCCCACAGGTGGGGAAGGGGGTTTCACCCAGCCCCATGGGGGAGAGGGATGTGACCCAGCCAGAAGAGTGAAGGGGGCAAGGTTCAGCCCCATGGCAGGGAGGGGGCATAGCATGACCCCAACCCAGCCCCACAGGCTGGAAGGGGGCATGGCCTGGCTTAAACCAGGTGCACCAGGCTTGGGGTTTGGGAATTTGGCAAGGGAGAAGATGGCTGTTTTAATGGCCACTGCTCCCCCACCACTACATTTCCTGAGCCATGGGAAGTCCCATGGTCCAGATGTGATGGGTTCACAGGCTGTATTTGGCCTGTGGGTCAGAGGTTGAGCATCCCTGAGCTAGATGGATTTATGCCAGCTCAAGGTTTATTCTTAGAACTGAGTGTCCCTTTCTGGTTTGCATCCAAGATGTTATCAGCCACACAGGAAAAACCAAGGGACCAAGTCCTGCACCAAGTTATTCCTAGGGACTCTCATTTAGTGGAGTGGCTTGGATGTAACAGAGGTCAGGATGATGCCCCTTCATTAATATTTCGTGTCTGATACCTCTCTTGCCCCAACTGGGAAGCACCCAAAGCCTCTCAATAATCGCCTCTCTTGCCCTGGGCTCATTTCCTTTTAAGTTCAGACTCCAACTGTGCTGGCCCCTAGACTTCTCTTTTGAGCAAAGCACCATACAGGAGCAGTTCTCCTCATATGCCTGTCTGGGAGCAGATATGTCTTGGCTGTCATCCCAAACAGCAGCAGAGAAATCTCCAGGGCATTACAGCAGAAAACTGTTAAACGCATAATCCTGGTACAGAGAAAATTGTTTTCTTAAACAGGTTTATTCCTTGAAGGGAGGTATTTGCTTAAGAGATTTTCCACTATAAATTAAATCTGTCCTGGGATCCAGATAAACTGCCTTTGTGAAACAGAGCTTGTCCCCTAAGAGGCTGCCTGCTGTTATCTCCTTGCTGCTTAAAGGGGCACCAGTTCTCTGCTTGGGGAGATATGGCCTTTCAAACCAAGCACCCCTTTCTCACTTTTCTTCCCCTTCCTTCAAGGAACTGAATACAAAGTCCTGCCATGGCTTTGCCTGCATGTGGGTCACTCTATCGGACTGCCTGGAGGCCGGCCGGCTTCTGCAGCTCTCCTGTTCTCCCAACTCCCAGGGCAGAGCCAAGAAGGGCTATAACTAGTCCACTCTTTATCCCAGCTCTGTGGGGCACAATGACTGAGTAGTGGCTGTCCTTTTCACCATAATCACCATGCAGTGATCATGTTCCCCACAGAATTGCCAGGCAGGGCCCATTATTTCAAATGGAGCTACTGCATATTGCTCATTGCTCCCACTGGAACCATGTGCAGCACTGAGCTGCAATGACCCTTTGGGGTCATTGTAGTGGCCTGTTGCAGTGCTCATGCAGTGTCCATTCTTTCCACTGGACCCACTGTGCATTTTTCGTGCTAGAGTCACTACATTGCCCATTGGAATCACAGTGCCGTGCCCACAACTCCCAGCCCCGCCAGACCTCCAGATTCTAATGCCAGGAGCCTGACGCATCAGGGCAACGCAGGAATTGCCAGGCCAGCTCAGAGCAGTGGCTCACAGAGGTGTAGCTGGATGTTTGAACACCCTGGGTGGCACCCAGCCACACAGCTGCTGCAGTTTTGGTGACCTCTCCAAGGGTCAGCACCTGGAACTGATCCCCCCAGTTACCTGCCCCCCAACCCCTTATTATGCTATGGATAGATGCATGTAGGTCTCTAATAGTATCCAGTCCCAGCTATTTCTGAGGAAGGTGCAAGAAGCTCCTGGTTTTCAGCTGTGGAACTACATGCCCTTAGAAGATGTATCTTTCTGACCCAAGCAGCTGCCACTGGCTTAAACCAGTGGTGCTCCACCCAGAGCCGGCCTTAGGGAAAATGGCAGGTTGGATGAACTTGCATTTTGGTGATCCTCCCTCCACCCCTGACACCGCTCCCCTGGTAGCCTTAGGCATCCACTTCCCCCAAGTCAGCACCACGGCTGCAGGCAGAGGCAGGTGGGCAGGAGCACAGGGTGCAGTCCAGCAGGGAGGCAGAACTGCCCACACTGCCCAGCTCCTACTGGGCACTGGCTGGGGTAGAGATCAGCCGAGGCAAGGCGGGGCAGGGGAGAGCACTGCTGCAAGTGTGTGCGTGTGTGTGTGTGTGTGTGTGTGTGTGTGTGTGTGTGTGCACGCAGCACCCCCCAACCAAGGCACCCTAAGAGGTTACCCATGTTGCCCATCCCTAAGGCCGTCCCTTGCTTCACGCATCTGGACCTGCAGGCCAGATAACTAACACAGGAATCAGCCCAGCGCATGGGGTCAGTCCACAGCAGGATCTGGCATGTGGTACCCATCTGTGGCTAAATCAGGTGACAGACTGACCCAAGGCATCCGATCCAGCCAGACTGACCCCATGCACAGGCCTGATTCAGTGCATGAGGCTATATCATCTGGTGCACAATACCCCCCAGAGGACTTCTGGGGTTTTCCTTCACCCTCCATGAGCAGCAGCACTAGCAGCTGGTCACCATCACAATACTGGGCTTGGATCTAGCCCAGAGGTACTCACATAATGGCCCCTACAGGAGCTCTCCTGTTCCAGCACCAGTGTTTGGGGACAGGGTCAGAGCTTGCCCTTCCTATCACAGAGTCCACCATGGGAAAGGCACTCACTTTCTTCTGCTCAGGTACACCAACCAGGACCCACCTTCCTTGCACTCCCGCTCCCTGAGACAACACCTAGGTGTGTGCAGGTGCCTGTTGCTGAGAACAATTCAGCACCAGCTCTGACAGTGTTTAGACACTTCGTCAGAGTCTGCTGTGTCTGTGCTTCATTCCTATGAGAAGATCCCGAGGAAAGGGCAGAATCCGATAATGCTGGGAACTGTGCCAGAGGGAGAGGAGTTCCTTGTTCGTAAAGCATGTTGTCTGTTGCCAGGATTTCTGCTGCAAGTAATTCACTGAAAAACAATACAAAGGAGATGACAGCAACAATTAGTATTTCTGCAGTAACCCCCATAACAGTCTTCCAGTACAGGGAAGGGATTAGTATAATTTCCATTAGACATATAAAGAAACGGAGGCAAAAAAGATTTGGCAACATCCCACAGGTAAGTTCAGTAACAGAGAGACAGCTAAAACCACCTGCTTGTCCCTTCTTCTACCCACTAGACCTTGCTGCCTCCCCATGAAGCTGCAAGAGGTCCAAAATGTCCTTTGAAGCACGAACAGCTGAAAAACCAGATGAGGTGCCTCTCAGGTTCAGATGGCATTGCAAAAGCAACGTAGGTTCCTAAAGCAGGAACTGATTCAGTGGCCAGATGGGGATAAGACAAAACACTGCCTCTTCAGAGATGTTGTCATATCTCTCCCTTTACAAGTCAAACAGAAAGTCTCTAGCCATTATAGCTGCAAAGAAAACCTTAAAAAATGAAGCAGGTATTTTCCAAGCAGTGGTGTTTGCATGAGCTTGAAGAGTCTGAAGCAATCACTCTGAACAGACACTGTGCTTTGCTCATCTCAGTGAGGGGTTAGTTCAGGTGCCAATGAACATTTGAATGTCCATATTACCAATCACTTCTCTGCTGATCACAGTGGGGGAGATGGGAGAGGAACAATTGGGCTATAAAGAAAGCTCATTTCAGCAGCATGACTGAGTGGTACTAGGGAGAAACATTATTGTTCAGCTCCTGTCAGTCAAGTCAGAGTCTAGCACTGTAGCTGAGCCCCAACCATAAAATGAGCCAAATGCCAGGAGCCTGAAAGTGATACAAATCCTGTTGTGAACATCTGTGCAATCTCTGGGCATATCTACATGAGACGTTTACTGTGCAGTAGGCTAATTAGCTGTGGAGTAAACATCTCAGCATCTACACGTGCGTCCCTATTAAGCTGGAGTTAACTAATTAAATCTGCAGCAGGGTAGTAAAAAACTCCACAGATGTGCATGTGTAGATCCTGACCTGGCTGCCTGCCGGCTAGCCTCGCACTGAAGCACCCTCATGCCCTAGGCAGCTCCTCTGCAGCACGTTGAACCAAGGGGAGCAGCCCTGGGCTGGCAGGCTACTCCCCCAGGCCCGCTGCCAGCTGGGGATGCTCCAGTCTGGCTCAATGTGCTGTGCCCATTCAAATGGCATGCCCAGGAGCAAAACTCCAGAGCAATAACCCCTGGTATTTATTGCTTCACAGTAACTGTATGTGTTGACATGCCATCTGTGAAAGCTCCCTTCAGTAGTGGAAGTGGGCCGCGTGTGCTTGGTGGGGGAAGCTTGAAGTGAACCACTCCCTTGCTCCCTCACTGGACACCGATCTCCCTAAGGTTTCACTCCAAATGGAAAAGCATGTGCCATTACTGGCGCAGAGCCAGGAGAAGGAAACTGCCTCTCTGTGCTCACCTGTATCAGCTCCCAGCTTCCACACAGCACCAACACAAACCTAATAAAAAAGCAGTTGCATGTGCTGACTCCAATGAGAGTAGATGTCAAGAGCCAGATGGGAACTCTGCTAACCTGCCCTGAACAAATCTCAGCTGCTCTGATTCAGGGCATAAATATTGCAGTACATGGCCTGAGCCTGCAACAGGCTGTTGAAGTGGATATGGCACATCCACGTAGAATCGTGGGCTCATAGAAAATGAGGGTTGGAAGGGACCTCAGGAGGTCATCTAGTCCACCCCCCTTCTCAAAGAAGGACCATCCCCAACTAGATCATCTCAGCCAAGGCTTTGTCTAGCCAGGTCTTAAAAACCTCCAAGGATGGAGATTCAACAGCCTCTCTGGGAAGCCTGTTTCAGTGCTTTACTACCCTCCAAGTGAGAAGGATTTTCCTGATATCTAACTTAAACTTCCCTTGCTGAACTTGAGCCCGTTGCTCCTTGTTCATGTCCATATGATCCCATGGCCTGCTGCCCCCACGCTCTAGTAACTCCCTCAGCACTAGCTCAGCACCGTGCTGAAACAGGCCGGGTGAGGAGAGAACCCACCAGTCCATCCGCAATGGCACTGCCTCACTCCTGCCACCTTCACCAGCTTCCCAGCTGCCTCCTCATCCCATGCTGCCTCTGTGTCTAGTTCAGGCTTGGCTACATGCCCTTGCTGCCCCTTCTCCCTTGCCCTTCACCTCCATCTGTTGCTGCTGTCCCCTTTTGGCCTTTCCTATCTCCTCTCCCAGTATGGCACCATTACAGAAGGAGAGTAGCCCCCACTTGTGTAAAAGCCTATCTAGCTGGAATCCTCTCCCCCAGGCTCTCTTTCTCTCCAGGTCTCCCCTCAAAGACCTTCCTTTGCTCTGTAGTTTATGACTGCTTTACCTGAAGTGTTTGCCCATAAAACAGGCGAAGGATGTTCTGAGAGCATAAACTGCATTTTGCTCTCTGTGATGGTGCTGGAGGATTTTTAGCAAGTGCAAACATTCAGGGATTTGGGCTTTCCACCTCCGCAAAGGAACGGTCTATTTAACGGCTCAGCTCCCAATATTCATTCAGGAAGGAGTACCAAATTCTTCCGATAAGCCTCTCATTCAACCTGCAACCCAAGCCTGACTGCTTAGTTTGCGGGTGCTAAAAGAACATGGTGGACTAGCTACTGACAGAGGAGTTTCTGTGCCTGCAGTGATCAGCTTGGCATCTTCTTGAATAATCCAACATACTGGTATTTGTTGACTTATAATCCCACAATATTTGGGAGAGTTTGGAGAGCCACAATTCCTGGGTCCCTGCAGTTATAGGATGAGGGCAGCCTTCATTTAAAAAGAAAAATAAGTTTTCTTATCCCCATGCTTCAGAGAAAGGCTGGACACATGGTGAGGAATGCCCCTGAAATGCTCTGAAGCCAGAAGGCAAATTAAAAAAGCATTTTTTCAACAACAAAAAATCGTGATTTTTTTAGTCCATCATGACTTTTTTGGTGCCTGACTCATGATGTTTGAATGCTCAGGCAAGACTGCACCATTCAAATATAAAGAGAAAAAAAAAAAGCCTGGGAGAGGAAAATAGAGCTTTGTGTGGAATGGGAGACTTGGAAGGGAAGCTGTCCAATATATTTAATCATATATGTTAATGTTCAGTTGTGTTTAATGCCTGTGTTGTAGTTTGGAAATAAACATGTCTTTTCTTGTTGGCTTGGCTATCTACTGATCTTCCCTCTGCTTCTCATGGAGTTTGTGTAACAGCTCCCACAGGGGCTGTCAGAGCTGTTTGAGCCTTGGACTTTCAGTCCTAGAAGCAGGGACTTTGTGACTTGAGTTGGTGGATTAATACCATTAATTATCAGCGGTAGTAAACCTTACACATTAACCAGTTCATATGTGACCTAGTAACTCCTCTGTAATGGGGAGAATTCCCTTAATAGGGGAGGGTTATTATGCCTTGTAGTTGTGAGACAGGGTTGATAATAGTTTTTAGGATAGCTTAGACAAAGATTTGTATGGGATGTTTGGACAGGGACAATCCTGCCTCCAGAAGGCGGTTGGACTAGCCCTCCAGAGATCCCTTCCAGCCCATCTTCTCTATAATTCTACCATAACAGAACCAGCAGGACTGGGAATGCTGGGCCTCCTGCTCTCCTCCAGGGCTGTGGCTATGAATGCGGCTGGTTTCATGTATCCTCTATTTTGGTGGGTATTTGTTGAGGACGGACAGTTGTAACCTCCCTGGTTATGCTACTGTTTTGCTGAAACAGGGCTCTCCCTTGTGCTGCAGGGACCAGTGAAGGGCTAGAGGGGGTGGGAGCAGACTGCTGCCACGAGTAGCAAATCTGCTGCTGCATCCCAGCATGTGTAGATGCCTGCCCAGGGTGGGTTTACTCTAGAGTAAACCCTGCTCTAATTAGGGAAGGAGTTATTTCTTATCAACAACAGTAAAAATCCCTGCAAACTCTCCCCGCTGTGAATGGAAAAGGGGAGAAGGGCCCTCTCCCTCTGTCACATGGAGCAGCCATGCTCCAAGCTTCTCGTGTCTGACGGGAAGAGGCGCAGGGGAAGATTGCCCTGTCTGAGGGCTGTGGTGTATGGCAAAGGAGGAAGGTTATCCTGTGCTGTCCCTGCTGGAGGGGGCAGTGGGTGCGTCAGGGAAGTTTCCCTATCTGCCCAAAATAAAGTGTGGGGGATGAGGGGATCCAGCTCTGGCTGGGGCGGGATGGCTGCTGCTGATGAGGGAGTGCAGTTAGCTTGTCAAGGATGGGGTGGAGTGGTGATATGCATTGGCTGGGAAGGGAGAAGTAACCCTCCGCTGTCCCTACCTGGTAGTGCAGTGGATGTGTGATGGGGGGAGTGCTGTGGAGGGTTGTATGTTGGGGCAGGGAGAGTGGTCCTGTGCTGTACTGGGTGAGGGAGATGGGGAGTGTGGAAGAGGGAAGGCAAGGAGGAGAGTTTGGGATGGGCAGTGCAGGGGGGTTGTGCATGTGGGGTGTTTTTGTGGGTGGGAGGGAGCTTGCACACCCCTGCCTGCACTGCCTGCTTTGTGCGTAGAGGCCTGCAGCCCCCAGGGCTGTCAATCCAGCAACACTCACAAACCCCCTGCTTGGAAACAGGTTCAAGGCCATGTCCATTAGTTACATGGCTTGCAACAAGCAGGATGAATTCAAGAGCAGAAACATCCATGCCCAGCTCTTCGCCTTGTGAGAAGCAGCCAAGAGCCTTGCTCTGGCCGGCTTTAATCATCGCAGAGACACTGCCGAGCTCCCGTTGCTCCGAGGCAGGCAGCTCCGTCTGTCAGGGAGGCTGCCAGATCAATAGCTCCAGCCTGAAGAATTTGTTTGGCCTTTAAGCTCAATAAGCAACATTTTCTCCCTGGCCAAGAGGTCTTGTAACCCACTGATAACAAGACACGATGGCTCATTATCGCCAGGCGCAAGGGCTCCCAGCCACAGCCCAGTGCGCGCAGCAGGGACGTGCTCTCTTCTCCTGGCAACAGCAGGAACCAGCCAGAGCCGCCTGTCTCACAACAGCCTAATCTCATGTTGAAGCAGAAGTTTCTCCCTCCCAAGTGCCCTTTCAGAGGGTATTGATTCCCTGCCTCAGGGGCTGAACCCCAGATGTGCTTCTCTAGAGCTGGACAGAAAAGCTACAGTCTCCAGTGGTTGCAGGGGGAGACCAGAAACAGGGAAAATACTTATATAGCAGCTTGACAGGCACCTTCTGCCACCTCCAGGGCCTGGCACAGGGTATGGCTGGGCACTGCAGGCAATGGTCAGGAGAGAAGACTTTGTGTACAGTACTCTACATTGCCATCTTTGCCTGCCATGGAGGGAGACAATTTGACCCCATTTCCAGAAGTGATGGTCTGTCTCATCTGATCTTCATTTTCGTGTGTGCAAGACAGACTGAAATACCCTGCTGCACAGACATTGTAAATGGAAGAAAGTTGGCCCAGCGCAGTAGCCTGCAACCTGGAGCCTAACTCAGTTCCTTGTTCTGTCACAGACTTGGTGTGTGGCCTTGAGTAAGTCACTTAGCTTCACTACACCTTGATTCCTCATCTCTAAAATGTTGGTGATAGCACTGCAGTGCCCCACAGGGTGCTTGCGGTAATGGAAAAAAAGGCTGTGAGGTGCTCTGGCACTGTGGGAGTTGTGTAAATACTGTAGTTCAGGGGTTGGCAGCCTTGCAGCTTGGCCCTAAGGCAGGTCATTGCTTGTAACCAGCTGCCACCTCTTTCTTTGCTGATTCCCCCCCCTCTCCCCTGCTGCTGAAAGCCAGATCATGGGCTGGATCAAATCTCTGCAGGCCATAAATTGCCAATCCCTGCTCTAGTTAGGTCACCAACCAGAACCTGTGTTTTTGAAATCCCCCCTGAGATGATTAGAAACAGATACAATGAATCCTGTCCCACACCTGGGGCAGCTCAGCCATTACCTATTTAGAGCCATATCCTGCCACTTGCCCACCAAGCAGCCTTTTTTCTTCTACCAAAACATTTCTACATTGGCCTTTCCACCTCTGGTCTCCTAACACCGTCCCTAGCCAGAGATTTAATTGCAAGCTTTCTGCTATTTTTGTTAGAGTACAGGGCTTATGAATTCTTCTGCATTTTACCAGGTACTAGCAACAGCTTGCTGCCCTACTTATGAGCCAGCTATTATTAAATAATAGCACACTTTCCAGCCCCTAACTCTTCAACAAACAACCAAAGATAGAGTCCACTGCTATAGGGACCACTGAAATTCAGCCACTGCTGGGATAGATCATGGGGGTAGTTAAAAAGTCCACAGAAACACTGCAGCAGTGCAAGGCAAAAAGGCAGATTGAATATCCACATCCAGTTGAAACTAGAGAAGAGGAAGACAGATGTAATTATGCAACCTGGAATCTAGCCAGGGGTCAAGACTTTAAACCCTCCTCTTGCCAATGTGCCGGGTATAGATTCATAGATATCAGGGTCGGAAGGGACCTCAGCAGATCATTGAGTCCGACCCCCTGCCCCGGGCAGGAAAGAGCACTGGGGTCAGATGACCCAAGCCAGGTGCTTGTCCAGTCTCCTCTTAAAGACCCCCAAGGTAGGGGAGAGCACTACCTCCCTTGGAAGCCCATTTCAGATTCTGGCAACCCTTACCGTATAGAAGTTCTTCCTGATGTCTAACCTGAACCTGCTCTCTGTCAGTTTGTGGCTGTTATTTCTAGTTACTCCAAGGGGTGTCCCGGGAAACAGAGCATCTCCTATCCCTTGCTGTCCCCCGCTGTGAGTTTGTAGACAGCCACAGGATCACCTCTCAGCCTTCTCTTGCAGAGGCTGTATCTTTAATGACTACACATTAGCAGGGCCTTGGCTTTCAATCCCTATATTTTCTGTGGCACTGTCAGTGCTGAGGGACTGATCCAGCATCCACACAGGGGAGAAATGTCACCCACTGGGGTGCATCTACATGTGCAATTAATGAGACTAAATGTACTCTGGCTCAATCTGAGCCTGAGTAAACTAATCCTGATGTCACTGTCTACACATGTATTTAAGCACGGTAATTTATTGCTGCATAGGATACTACCTGTGTCTGACGGGACTATCCTATGCTAGAGTAAATTAATCTACTGCACACTAATTACAGAGCATGTGTAGACAGTGATGCTTTACTGTGCATTAAATTAATCTAACATGCAGTAAAGCGTATGTGTAGATGCACTCACTAGGCATGTTTACATGTGCAAAGGCTGCAGGGTGGGTTTACATGAGAGTAAAACCACCCTGGGCAGGTGTCTACATGTGCAAGGATGTGGGAGCAGATTTGCTGCTCCTGGCAGCAGTCCTGCCCACTCTAGCCTTGCACCAGCCCCTGAAGCAGCCAGG
Organism: Alligator sinensis; assembly: GCF_000455745.1. Taxonomy (NCBI): domain Eukaryota; kingdom Metazoa; phylum Chordata; order Crocodylia; family Alligatoridae; genus Alligator; species Alligator sinensis. Next base: position 694,028 of record NW_005842465.1, read on the forward strand.
GGAAGCTCTAGGCTCCTCTTGGGCTGGCTGGCAGGGAACACAGGGCCAGGAGACAGCTGTCTTCTGGGCAGGGGTGAGGGATTGCTCCCTGCCCCAAGAGCTGTCTGCTGCTGGGGCAAGTTCTGGTGGCAGACCCCGGGCAGGGACAATGTCCTGCTGCCCCAGCAGCAGGGAGCTTCCAGCCTCAGCTCCCTGATTGGGGGCAGGGGGCTTGGAAAGAGCAGCAGGGGAGGGGCAGGTCCCAGTCCCCTGCCCCAATTGGCCAGTGGGGCAGCTAGCAGTGAGCCCCAGCTGTGAACGGATTCCCTACCCATCCAGGGGCTTGCTGCTAGCTGCCCCACTGGCAGATCAGGGCAGGAGGCTGGGACCTTCCCCTACCCTGCAGCTCTCTCCAAGCCCTATGCCTCAATTGCCTGATTGGGGCACAGGGCTGGGACCTGCCCCTGGCCAGGACAGTTCCCAGCCAGCAGGGAAGTCTGCATGTGCAGCCTGGAGGTGGCTGGGCACTGCCCAAAACAGAACAGTCTCTAGCCACCTTCAGGCTGCATATGCAGACTTCCACATGCAGCCCAGGGCTGGCTGGGAACTGTCCGAGTCAGGGGCAGGTCCCTGCCAGCTCCAGGCTGGGCAGGGAACTCTCCCCATGCAGGGAGCTCCCAGCCCCAACTCCACAATTGCAGAGTGAGGACTGGGAGCTCCCTGCTGCTGGGGCAGGGAGACATTGTCCCTGCCCCGACTTGGATGAGGAAGTCTGCACCGGCAGCAGGCAGCTCCTGGGGCAATCTCCTGCCTCCTGCTGCCCAGCTGACTGGGAGCAAATTTGCTCCTGATCAGCTGTCTGCACATGCCGTACCACGCAGTAATTACTCCCGAGTAAATTCGCTACTTGTATTTACAGGTAGCAAATTTACTCACGATTAGAGCAAATTACCGTGCATTGCGTCAGCACATGTAGACGGTGATGCTTATTTTGCAGTAATTTGCTCTAATCTCAAGTAAAACATCTCATGTAGATGCACCCCCTGAGTCTCTACTACTAGCAATACCTCACCATTCCTTAAAGGCCTCTGATCCATGCAGTGACCTAAGCTGGTAGCATTTAGCATGCGAGAGCTGACAGGCTCCTACCGGCAAGCTGGCACAGTTACACCACTGTCTTGTTTAGTGTAATTAGTGAACTGCAGCAGGAACAGCAGCTTGCACTTCGTCAGTAGGAGTGCAGTATTTTATGATCTTTATATTTTATTTTGCAAAATAAAATGTGGCCATAAGGCTGTCCCAATAAATGCTTTGCCGGGCAGTAAAAGAGCTGGGAAATGGCATTTTAATTCCTCAGGTTTATGGGAACGGAGGTGGTACTCAGGCCCTTTATAAAGTTGGGAGCAGCTTATTGTCCAAAATTAAAAGACTGTAGCAACCACTCTGGCTGTTAGACATGCTCTGAGGCTGCATTGTTCCTCTCTTCCTTCCTCTTTTGCAGTATCAATAAGCTCAGCAAGATGGTCTCTGTAGCTTGAAGATGGAGCTTTCTGTCTCTTGCTGCTGTTTTTCTAGGCTGCCAGAGTGACAGCATTTAAATTGTTATGGGTGATCACTGTTTTCAGTCTTTCTAGGCTTTTCACCTCACTGCAGCAGTGAACTGCTCTAAGAAAGAAGTGATCAGATGTGTAGTTCAATGAATAATGCAAGCCCTTCCTGAAGTGACCAGTTGGAAGCAGACACATGAGCAGCCTCTTGGCTCTCCTTCTTAACGCACCAAGCCAAAGAGGGGGAAAGATATCTTTCACGTCCTTAGTGAGCTATATTATTCAAACAAAGGCTCACGGCACTCTAGCAGACTGCATGGCATTTCCTCAAACCTCACGTAACATAGCAGAAAGCCAAAAAGAAATCCGCACAAATGAGTGGTTAGGAAAGCAGAGAATGAGCCAGGATGCCTGGGTTTGGACATTGTGCCATTGGGCCCCATAACCTTCCAGGGCCCCAGTTTACTAATATGTTAAATGGTTTTAAGAATAAGTGCCTGCCTCGTGGGCTAAATTGGATCACTGGGCTCAGTGGATGAAATATGCAGAAGCAGCACAAAATATTACTTTTAAAAGTCCCAACAAAATGAAGTCACAGAGTATTTAGGTTCCAATTTGAATGTATCTAAGAAGACTCCATGCTAGCTAAGTAGCACATGAAAATCCCCAGTGCCCTTCATGTTATAATCCTTTGACTGATATGAACTAGACACAGGATGAGAAAACTCAGAGCTAATGAGATACCCCATGAAAGGCACATTTTACTAAGCGCTTTGCATTAAGCAGGCCCCACTGTATACCACTGCCTTTTCCGTGTTCCCTTTGTTGTGGAGAAAGCTGCTGGGGTGTGCATGGCTTGATTATATATTGCACTTGTCATCAGCCAAGCTGTTTTTGCCAGGAAGCTGTTACAAACCACTTTAGGCTTCAAAGCCTTCTGCAGAGCAAGCCTCCATTTTGTGAACCCCAGGGGCAGAGAGAGACGGCAGGCGCTGAACCGTGATGCAGGAGATCCAGGTTCTACTCACGGCACTGCCACTGGCTTTCTAGGTGGCCTTGGGCAGATCACATCTGTGCTTCAGATGGCTTTAAGATAGTGGTCTCCTTCATCAAATACATTGAAGCCGGCTTACAGACAGCACTACAGAAGAGCTCGGTATTGATAACACAGCAGCACTTCCCTTCAACTGTTGGGGCTGTGTGATGGCTGGGCTCCCTGTAAGGGTTGAAATCAAAACTCTGGACGGATAAACATACAATTCTACTGCTTCTGCCAAAGACCAGCTCCATGATAACACATGCAGTAGCAGACTCAGTCTATATGTGTATATCAGGGACTGGCAAACTTTTGCCAGGGCAGAGGGAGCCCCTGCTTTTCCACATGCAAAGGAGACATGCTTCAAGGTATGAAGCCTTGGGGATATCCCTTGTGCAAGGACAAGGGGGACCTTTACTGTATCCTGTCTGCAGTTGTGGTGCTGCCACTCTGGTGGGCCAGCAGCTGCAGCTTCATGGTAGCCACTCTGCCAGGCTGGACTATAGCAGGGTGCCCCATCCTGCTGCAGCCACCTCCAAGCCCAGAGCCATGTGGCATCTCCTGGAAACAGAGGCGAAGGGTGAGGCAGTTCTACCTGATGGCAGGCTGACACCCTTGAAAGGATCTTACCGACCCCAGGACATGGCAGCATCCCTGTAGAGAATCACGGGTGTGAGCTTTAGAGTGTGAGAGTCTCCTGCTCAGTTCCTGTGGGTCCTGAGTGCCCATCCACTGGGGCAGCACCACCCATAGTAGCAATAGTGCAAACAGGTGTTCAAGTCCCTGAAACTCCATTCATGCAACTGCTTGTGTCACATACTATTATCTTGCCCTTAAGGATGAGTCCCAATGGAGTAACGAGGAAGAGGAGGACCCACCAGCCCAGGTTTTGTAGTAACTGTTTTTAGCCTAGAGCAGGAGGGAATGCAATTACACTTGACACTTAGGTGAACTAGATGTCTCTAACTGTAGTTCTCTGTATGACTACCAAGGCAACTAGCTACATTGCCAGGCTGCTGGTACAATGCATCTCTGTCATTCAGAGCTACCCTGGCTAGCGCTGAGTGATCTAGCTCATGCACCAGGAAGAGTATAACCTTGTTAGTATAGCACTCTGCCCAGGGTAACTAGCTGAGTTGAGGAGCAAGGTGTATTGACAGGGGCAGAGCAGTGCCCTGATGTGGCTGTACTTCTTTCAGGTCCCTTGGGTTTCTTGACATGGCACTACATTGTGCCATGTAGGCATACCAGAAGGCAGAGCATGTGGAGGTCTTGTCTTTCCTGTACAAGACTATGGCCCCCATGTAAACTGGGATGTATTTCTTGCTAATGCACCATCAGTAATGGAGCGTGTGCTGGGACTAGAGCCTTTATGCCTGCATAGGTTTTTTCTCTGCAATCTGTGTGTTGGAGAGATGTATGGGAGTGTCTCACAAAGGGGAGTGGCATCTGTGATAGGTGTGTGGGTGTGCAAACATGCAGTTGCATCTGTGAGTGGGAGGGAGAGTCTATCTGGGTCTCTGTAGGTAGGAGGATCTGCATGGGTAATGGAGTGTGTGTGTGTATGCGTGTGTATGTGTGTCCTAACTTTTCAGCAGGCCTGCATGGGAGGAATCTGTGTGTGTACATGCATGATCAGAGTACATATCAGGGGTACTTGTGCCTTTATTTGATGTGTGTGTACATGTGAATGTCTTATCTATGAGTTTGGGAGGGAGGCAGAGCTCCTCTGTTTCCAGGGAGGGGAAGCTGTATTCTTTATATACAGGAAGAGAAAAGAGCCTGCTCTTCCAGTGCCCCTTGAGGTGTATCATTCTAATCCTGGTGTTTCTGAAGGCTGGCTTCTTTAAGTAGGATGGTTGATGCACATTATCTTCCACAAGCACATTCAGGGGCATCATTAGATTAAAACACATTACAGCATCACCTTCCATCTAAGCTGCCCCTGTTCATTCTATTATGACTTCCTGGGAAATATCCTTGGGTACAAGGAAAGCTATTTCTTACATGTTCCTCGCCCACATTAGGGAGAGTCTGCAATGCTAGAGGAGGATAATCAGCATATGGTCACCAGAAAAATTCAGGAAATGCTTGATATGTGCAGCCTGAGAGCACTTCTTAGTACCTGCAAACAAAGACCCCCAGGCAAATAGGGTGTCAGTGTGCACTACCAGCACCCCTTGCCCCTACTTAGAGTTTTTATACTCCATTCATCCTCTTCTCCCTCCTCCCCCAGTTCTTACACTGAGAAACTTTGTACCGAGGCTTTGGGCTAAGCAGGCACTGGATCATATAAAGCAGCAGGGCCATTCCTGAGGAAAGTCCTGTCTTTGATGGCAATAGCCTGGGAATGAGTGTGGTATCCTTTCTCTTGGCCTTGTAGAGATCTCTACAGACCCTCTCCCCTGCCCGTTTTGATTTGTCTGAAGGGACAGTTTTGCTTCCAAGGGGAGTTTTGAATAAAGCTTCTCTCTGCCCCAGAGCCTTGTAGATGATGATGAGACAGCCCTCTGGCTCCAGGTCCCTGTGGATGAGGTAGCTTACACATCCTTCCACCACAACCTTTTGCTGTTTGGAGAGGCCACTGTGGTGAGCATGTTTCATCACCTCCCCTTACCTGCTTAGGGAGTCAAGCATGTTGGGAACCTTCTGATTTCAAGATTCCTCACCCTTATTAAATGCTTTTTATCCAGAGACCTCAGAACACCGGCCAAATGGGGGTCAGCTGGTGTTATCTTTGGGGAAAACCAAGGCATGGGGTTGGAATCTGTGATTTATTCCTCCTAACGTCTCACAGGAAGTCAGTGACAGAGCCAGAAGCAGAGGCTGGATCTCCTGATGTTTAAGCCAGTCCATGCCAGTGTGGGGAGCTGGGAGCTCTACAGGCTTCCCATTACTCAGGCTTCGCATTATTATCGAGTCAAGACCCTGCAGTTTATTGTTTTCAATTAATTAATTCTGGGGAGCGGAGGCAAACCGATAGCAGAGATGCAGTGTGGATGCTTAAGTGTTGTAGTATAATGACTTCACAAAGTCACGATTGCACCTGAGCCCGTAATGCACATCCACACTCCAAACACCTGGGCAGCACATTGGCATTACCCCTGCTGGATCGCCTGCAGCAGGACACTTGTGCTAGCCAAAGTGTCTGCTTTTAATGCTGCCATGCTGTGAATCCAGTTTCTATTTTCTCAGTTCCTTGAAATGAAGGCCACATCAGGCAGAAAAACTATTCCACCCCCTTGGCAGAGTAAGTGATGCAGAACAGCCCCCTCAGATATGAAGACACTTGCCAGATGGATGGATACATGCATGTCCCTGCACAGAGCTCCGCTAATGTAAAGGGCAGAAAGCAGACACTCACAAATCCCAACACCACACTGCTACTGGATGCTCCCTGGAGAACAAGTTTCCAAGACCCCATGAAATCAGGTTGGCAGCTTATGAAAGATGTAACGCTGCTCCCACAGGGTCTCATGCAAGCACCATAGAAAATTGCACCCCGTCCCTTCTTTGCAGCACTCAGAAACTAACAAAGGCTCATCATTCAGCCTGGGGAAGCTGCAAGTCAGATGACTTGCCTTCATCTTTTACAAACACCAAAAAGACCCTGGGATCTGTTAACCTCTGAGGAACATCACAGGCTAAGGAAAGCACTGAATTCTAACTCCATCCACAGCATGACAGCTTCCAGCAAGGCAACCCACACAATGAAAGCAGGCAACCACTGAGCATTACCTGCTTCCCGAGTTGGGACGTACAGATCTGCTCACCATCCCAAATGACAGGAATGTTACTTCTGGGGTGAAGAGACTCCCCCAAAGTCACTCAAGGCATCTGCAATGTGGCCAGCAGCAGAATCTAGGACTCCGGGCTCCTGGCCCCATCCACTCTTTAAGCAGATGTGCTTATTTTCCAATTGTCTAGAAATAAGGGGCGGGCCAGGGGGTGGAATGATTTTCTGGCTAAACAGAGAACTACAGCTGACATTCTCCCCTGATCTTGCTGGGGACTTCAGCTCGAAGTCTGAGCTGTTGAACAAGGGCTACATTTAGTTGCATTTTGGGGGAGGAGGTTCAGAGTGATTAAAGCATTTTCCTACAGCCCCAGGGGCATTAATTTTAACCTTACTCCATATATCTACAGAAGGCAGCCTCCCTCTTGCTGGGTGAATTTACCTGGTGCACATAGGTACCTGCTCATTTTGGTTGGTAACTCAAAGGCAGCCAAGAGCAATGCCAGCCACATGTGGTGCTGGCTCTAGAAAGTGGTGGTCCTTAACCATGCCACAGTTGGAGTACTGTGTCCAGTTCTGGGCGCTGCACTTCAGAAGGGATGTGGCCAGCATCGAGAGGGTTCAGAGGAGGGCCACTCACATGATCCAGTGACAGCAGGGCAGACCCTAAGAGGAGAGGCTATGGGACCTGAACCTGTTCAGCCTTCATAGGAGAAGGCTGAGAGGGGATCCGGTGGCCGTCTACAAACTTACCGGGGGGGCCAGCGGGGAATGGGAGAGACCCTGCTCACCCATGCACCTCCCAGAGTAACAAGGAATAACAGCCACGAGTTGATTGAGAGTAGGTTCAGGCTGGACATTAGACACTATTTCACAGTCAGGGCAGCTAGGATATGGAACCAACTTCCAAGGGAAGTGGTGTTGGCTCCTACCTTGGGGGTCTTTAAGAGGAGGCTTGACAATCACCCAGCTGGGGTCATATGAGCCCAGTATTCTCTCCTGCCCAGGGCAGGGGGTCAGACTTGTTGATCTACTTAGGTCCCTTCCTACCCTACATCTATGAATCTATGCTAGTCGGGTGGGTCCCTAAGCTCAGATAAACAGTTGACCTTTTCTGACATCAGTAACAATGCTGAGGAAATTGAAAGGATGTACCATATTCTTTCAAATAGAGTGTACCCCAGAATAAATTGCACACCTTGTTTTTGAAAAGCAGAATGAAATAACCCCCCATCCTTCCTTGTAGTAAGTAACTGAGTAGCAGCAGCGAGTGAGCTGAGCCTTCTCACTGTTCTGTTACCTGTGGACTGCCTGCATATTTTACTTGCACATTTGCCTGGTAAGCGAAAGAACCTGCTCTTACCATATATAACATGCACTCCAATTTCCAGCAGCTGTTTTTTGAAAAAACAATGCATGTTGTATGCATACAGATATGGTATTACTGTCATCACTAGGACACAAAGCCCAAAAGTATCAGCAGGAGTTTGGTGCTTACATACCTTTGAAGATGTAGATCAGCAAGAAAAGCTGCGCTCCTGGAGGTCACCAAAGGACAACCCAGCTCTTCCTATTCCCACTTGAGTGCCCTATGTGCCAGGATCCCTACCTCTGACTTTTATCTTCCTCTTTCCTACTTCCCCTTGTCATACATTGCTAATTATCACCAAGTCCCACTCCATGTGCACTTTCTGCCCTCTTTTTGGGTATTGCTTGGAAGGTTCATAATGAATTTTGATAACTACAATGGACTACTGATAATTACTAAAATAATGGAAAACAATTATTTGCTCTGTTCCAGAATTGGATTATAGTTAGTCACCATTTAACTGGAAACTAATTAAATTACATGAAAAACTGAATAGAAATTTTTGTTAATTATGAATTTTGCAAGCTACAAAGGCAAAATGATGATGGATTTTGTAATCTGCAGTGCATTTCAGTATATGCTGTGATAAGATGACAACTGAAAAAGAATGGAATGAATGCTTTTTAATTTTTTATATCGATTCAATAAGGGCCTGCTGAATAATGATCCATTAATGGTGAACTACTAAAATCCACATTGATTGGCAGTTTGATAGCTAATTGTATTACAATCAGTGAAATATTATTGTAAATATACGTGTGCTTTGAAAACTGCAGAGCTCTATATAGTTTAATCAAACACTCAGCCAGTGTTTGAAGCATTAATGGAGATGTTAGCAGAAATATACACTCATTCCCTTCAGCGCAGCTACCATTCTCCAGCTTCTCTATTCCCATCTCATCCTGGGCTGAGATTCAGGGCTGCAATGCCAGGAGTTGCAGAAAAAAAGTGCAGCCCAGGAGACAAAGATGGTTTTAAGCTGCCTTTGCATCTTTGGGATTCTGGCCTGATCCAGGGGCCAAAATGATTTCTGGTGGAAATTAAAAAACACTACAGGTGTAAATTAGAGCAGAATTATGGACTGCTGTGCAGCCCAGAGCTGTTCCAAATCTTTGCTGTGGTGCTATCTCCCCTGTCCCTTGTGCGGAGGCTGGGCACAAGGCCATTAGGATGCTGATTGTGGTTTGCATTTTAAGGGTACCAGGGGAATCTCACCCTGCTCCTTGCAGGTCAGCGCTAGGCTCTGCTTACTGCCAGAGCAGCATATCAGGACCTGGGAAAGGGACACATAACCCATCCCCTGCTATTTGCTCCTTTGATGGCTTCTCTAATCCTGGCAAGGGCCCTGCCCAGAAGCTGTGTTTGTACTGGCCAAGGTCAGGGCTATGCTGGACCTCCTTAACCTACTGTCTTTTGGGGGCTGGTTGTAATGACAGCACTGCGTCTTGCTGTCATTGCTGTCCTGTAGAGTGTACTGTCTGATTCAGAGACGTAGAAGGTGAGTTCTGTGAACCAGATCTTTTCCTCATTAAAGCAGGGGCATTTGTAACAATACCGCAATTGTGGACCAGGGCATCTTAAGACATAGGCCTCCATCACTTGTCCTAAAGGGCCGGATATTATCTTTAAGGCAGCAACAGATTTATAACTTTCCTAGTGGACTAACAGCTAGAATGAAGACAGATTTAGCTTGGATTAAACACTCTTCTCATCTGTGGGAGATAAAACTAAGCAGCGTGGCAGATCTATGCCATGTGTATGTGTCCATCAAACATCCATGAATGGTTAATAGGAAATATCGTGACAGCACTTTATTTATTCCAACCTAAATGGCACCCATCACAGTCTCTTAATCACTAACCACTAACCAAATATCTATAGAGATTCACTAACCCTCTCCCCTACTCAGTCAAGAACAGTCAGTATGGTCTTGTTGCTCAGCTGGGATGTCCCACTCACTGCAGTACATAGAACATGGTTCCTGGGGTACCAGGGACACAGTTCAAGGAGAGGGCACTGCTCAGCAGAAGAGAGTTCGGCAGAAGTAGGCTGTAAACACATAAACACTCCTTGGGTTATGAGAGGGCTCTGAATGAGCTGTGTCAAAAGATAGGTAGGTAGGTAGGTAAGAAGGGAGCCCTGTGCTGGCACATAGGAGGGGGTAGGTAGCATTGTCTGTAAGTTAGCAGGTTCAACGAAGCTACTGTGATGCACTGCAACACGTCAGCTCCTACTTCCTGCCACCAGGTTTGAGAAGTCAACAAATTTGAGCTTTGGTGGATTCAAATGGGACAGACCTTAAAGAAAAGCCCTGCCACCAGCAGTATCCTCCATCGTGTGTACACCGGAGCAGACTATCATGGACTGTGCTAGTGGACACAAATCTGGAGCATCTCTGTGTCCTCTGCTGTCTTGGCAAACATAGTTGCCCTCAGCTACCTAGGATGTCAGCCAGATTCACAGACCAAGGAAAGACTTAAACCAGGGCTTTCAGAATTATTAGCAGCTGGGAGCCACACCAGGCAGGGCCATGTCCCCCCTCCCTTACCACCTAGCTTCAAACTCCCCAGCATTGCATGGGGGCAGCTCTAGTCCCTCCCCACCACTGCACCACGTACATGGGTGGGTGGGTGGCCCCCTTTCACCTCCCCATGTGGCTGCAGGCTCTCCCACTACACAATACCAGGGGCTCCTCTGGCACTGTAGGCTGTACTGAGCCATAAAGCTTGCCCCCATCCCCAGGCGGGGGCAGGAAATGATAACTAGAGAGGGGAGGTTAAGCTTGGAGACCCCAGCTGCAACAGTAGCCAGAGCAATAAGAGCAGTGGAGATGCAGGGGAGTCCAGGGACTGCAAATAAACCCCTGGTGGGCTGCATGCAGCTTGGGGGCCTCCAGCTGGATAGCTCTGACTTAGAGGTTGTTGTAGGATGAGGAGCAACGGAGCGCCACACAGGTCCGGCCTTCTCAGGAGCGAGCTGAGGGCAGTCCCTCTTCTTGTTCCCTTGAAGTTCTAGCCATAGACTCATTTTCTCTCTAGACAGCATACTGCTGCCGTGTTCAATCCTGCTAGCGATGGCAGCTGAGATAATAAAGAGATATTTCTTTTCCCAGTTCCCCTAAGAATTTCAGGTACTGGAAGGGTTACAGAATTACCCGACCATTTTAATTGCTTTCGACTTCTGCTTACATTTAAGTGGCAGGATGATTTGCATATGTTTACTTCATGCTGATTTGCATAATGGATCGGAATAAATATCTTTTTGCCATCACCGTAACCCAGATAGATGGTTCCCCGTTGAAGATTTGTTTGCCAATAAAAAAGCCAAAATGATCATTTCATCTTGTTCTGATAGGCCATTTAATGCCGTAAATTACCGCCCATGTTACTAAAATGCCCTGTTCCAGCTACTAAACACTATTTGGCTATTGTCTTTCCAGACAGTTTCTTGATTGTTGTCACATCAGAACAGGCATACTTGGTGCTGCGTCCAAGGCTTTCTGCGGGCTGGCTTCCAGCTGTCCGACTGACCACTTGGAGGTGAGGGAAAGGGGCAGCCAGTTAGAGCTGTGTGGAAACGTTTGCTTTAATATTTTAATCAATGAAAAATACCCTTTCAGGCAGACCAAAACTTTTTGCAAATTCATGTGAAATTCATCCAACACGTCTGGCCAAAAAATAAAAAAGTGTTTGGATTTGATATATGCAAAAGGAAACCTTTTGGGTTTTTTTTTCCTTTTCAATGCATTTTTGCTTCAGACTTTGTGTAAAGTTGATAATCAAATCAGCTAATAAACTCCCCCAGTGGCTGCATGACACACTTTATTTCAGTTTGAATTAAATGTTTCAGCCAGCCGGAAACAAATGGCTCCAAAGTGTTTTCTTTCCTGAGAATCATAGAAAATAAGGATTGGAAGGGACTTCAGGAGGTCATCCAGTCCAACTCCCTGCTCAAATCCCCAACTAGATCATCCCAGCCAAGGCTTTGCCTAGCTGGATCTTAAAAACCTCCAATGATGGAGAGTCCAAAACCTCTTTGGGTAATCTGTTCCAGTGTTTTACTATCCTCCTAGTGAGAAAGTTTTTCCTAATATCCAACCTAAACTTCTCTTGCTACAACTTGAGACCGTTGCTCCTTGTTCTGTCATCTGCCACCACTGAGAACAGTCCAGCTTCATCCTCTTTGCAACACCCCTTCAGGTAGTTGAAGGCTGCTATGAAATCCCACCTCTGTCTTCTCTTCTCCAGACTAAATAAGCCCAGTTCTCTCAGCCTCTCCTCACAAGTCATGTGTCCCAGGCCCCTAACCATTTTCATTGCCCTCCACTGGACTTTCTCCAATTTGTCCACATGTTTTCTGTAGTGGGGGGTCCAAAACTGCATATAGTACTCCAGATGTGACCTCACCAGTGCCGAATATAGGGGAAGAATCATTTCCCTTGATCTACATGCAATGCTCCTACTAATGCAGCCCAGGAGGCCGTTAGCCTTCTCCACAACAAAGGCACACTGTTGGCTCATATTCAGCTTACACTGTAACCTCTAAGTCCTTTTCTGCTTAGCCAATCAGTCCCCAGCTTCTACTGGTGCATGGGATTGTTCTGGCCTATGTACAGGACTTAGTACTTGTTCTTATTGAACCTCATGAGATTTCTTTTGGTCCAACCCTCCAATTTGTTGAGCTCTCTCTGAATCCTAGCCCTACCCTGCAGCATATTGACTACTCCCCCCAGCTTGGTGTCATCTGCAAACTTTCTGAGGCTGCACTCCATCACATCTTCCAGGTCATCGATGAAAATATTGAACAAGCCCAGCTCCAGGACTGACCCCTGGGGCACCCTGCTTGATACCAACTGCCAACTAGATGCCAAACCATTGACTACTACCCTCTGAGCCCGATGCTCCAGCCAGTTTTCTATCCACCTTACAGTCCATTCATCCAGCCCATACTTCCTTGGCTTGCTTGCAAGAATGTTGTGGGAGACAGTATCAAAAGCCTTGCTAAAGTCAAGGTACATCGTGTCCAGTGCTCCTCCTGCATCCACAGAGACATTTATCTCATCATAGAAGGCAATCAGGTTGGTCAGGCATGACTTGCCCTTGGTGAATCCATGCTGACTATTCCTAATCACCTTCTTCTCCTCCAAGTGCTTAGAAATGGTCTATCCCATCTTCAGGACCTGCTCCATGATTTTTTCCAGGGACTGAGGTGAATCTGACTGGTCTGTAGTTCTCTGGATTCTCCTTTTTCTCTTTCTTAAGGGTGGGCACTATATTTGCCCTTTTCCAGTCGGCTGGGATCTCTCCTGGTCATCATGAGTTTTCAAAGATAATGGCCAATAGCTCTGCAATCACATCAGCCAACTCCCTCAGCACCCTCAGGTGCATACCCTCCAGCCCCATGGACCTGTAGACATCCAGCTTTTCTAAATAGTTCCTTACCTGTTTTTTTGCCACTGTTGGCTGCTCACCTCCTCTCCAAACTGTGCTGCCTGGTGCAGTAGTCTGGGAGATAACCTTGCCTGTGAAGACTGAGCTGAAAAGGCATTGAGCATGTCAGCCTTTTCCAGCTCATCTGTCCCTAGGTTGCCTCCCCCATTTCGTAAAGGACCCACACTTTCCCTGATCCTCCTTTTGTTGCTGACATACTTGTAGAAACCTTTCTTGTTACCCTTCACGTCCCCTGCTAGCTGCAACTCCAATTGTGCTTTTTGACTTACTGATTTCATCCCTGCATGCCCAAGCAATGCTCTTATAGTCTTCCCTAGTTGTATGTCCAAGTTTTCACTTTTTATAAGCTTCCTTTTTGTGTTTTAGCTCACTGAAGAGTTCCCTGCTAAACCTAGCTGGTCTTCTGCCAGACTTACTTGTCTTCCTTTACATCGGGATGGTTTGTTCCTGCTCCCTCAGTAACATTTCTTTAATGTACAGCCAGCTCTCCTGGATTCCTCTCCCCCTCAGTCTGTTCTCCCAGGGGATCCTGCCCATCAGTTCCCTGAGTGAGTTGAAATCTGTTTTCTGAAGTCTAGGGTCCTTGCTCTGCTGCTCTCCATCCTTCCTTTCCTCAAGATCCTGAACTCAATCATCTCATGGTCACAGCTACCCAAGTTGCCATCCACTACTACACTCTTCACCAATTCTTCCCTGTTTGTGAGCAGCTGGTCAAAAAGAACATGCCTCTTCGTTGGCTTCTCCAGCACTTGCACTAGGGAGTTGTCCTCAACACTCCCCCAAAACTTCCTGGATTGCCCGCGCACTGCTGTATTCCTCTCCCAGCAGATATCAGGGTGATTGAAGGCCCTCTTGAGAACTAGGGCCTGTGATCAAGAAACTTCTGCTAGCTGTTTGAAGAAAGGACCAAATGTTTTAATTTGGAATGGACCTCAAACAATTCCCCCTGCCTTTTTCCATACAGTAATGAACCAAAATATCATTGATTTGTACAACTCTTTAGCCACCTGGTGATGATGGGGTGCTGGATTTAAGGGTCAGCGAGGATTTGGCACAACATTGTTAGTGTTTATGGGTGCTACAGGGAAACGGTATTATAAGGCTGTATCTGAGGTGCACAGTACTTGGAAAGTCCCTCTGTGTCCATCTAAGGATTCTCTGTGTCGGCACTTGCAGGGGCACAGAGAGTATTTGGATGTGTGGACACAGAAAATCCTCAGGTGCTAGGACTGTGCCCACCAGCATGGCTAGAGCTGTCTGTGCAGGGTAGGCAGAGCAACCCAAGTCCAATGCAAAGCTCAGGATACACGTGGGTGTCAGGTATGAGCACAGTGTAGCCTTGGAAGGGCACTTGGCCGAACAAGAGCAGACTCCTATCCAGTGAGTGGACTGGGAGGACTAATCCTCACCACCAGGCCATGGTCACCAGCACTCAGCCTGACTATTCAGCTGGGACGTGGTGGAAGAACTGCATTTCTGTGGCGCTTCTGTCTCCTCTTCCTGGAATGAGTAAAGTTTGGCAGAGTGGGGCTTTACAGACTGACCTTCAAGAGGCCCCGCCACCCCACTGCAGGAAAACCATCTCTTGTCGTTAGCTAACTGCACTGCCCCTGATTGATTCCTCTTGGACAAAGTGACTGAGAAGGTAGAGGTGGAGCAGCTCAGATGTCATGCAAAGTCCTGTTTCCTTTCGAACTGCTGTGGGCCTGGGTGTGACAGAGACTGCCCCAGTCCCCTTAGCCAGTGATCCCTCATTAGCCACTGACAAAGGTCAGGTGTCTGCCCTGTTCCTTTTAGATCTGTCAGCGGCTGTCAATACTATTGACCACATATCCCTGATGATCAGGCCCAGGAGGTCTGACAGGAATGGGCAGGGTGGTGTGCTGAGGACTCCCTTCCTTCCTTCCTGGCAATGCTCATGGAAGGATCCTGGGATATCTCTGCCGAAAAGTTTTTCTCATGGAGACCCAGCAGGGCTCTATCAAGTGACAGAGTCAAGGCTTGGGAACTGTTTGGTCAGCCCCATCTCTCCCTTCTTTTCTCAGGGTTGTTTTCTTGCAGGTCTCTGTTTCCCTGATCCCTGACTGCTTCAGAAGACATGTGAGAGCACACAGACTGGGGAGGATGGTGATGCTGGGTCCAGAAAATCCAAAAGGGATTTACCTGCCCAAAATCCTGGTGGAAGCAAAAATGTAATTGTCCAACTTTGTACATTTTTTGACTGTCATTACAAAAAAACAAAACAAAACATGGGGGGAGGTTCTTTCAATGGAAAATGGACAATTTTCTATGCCATTCAAAAAATGTTCTGTTGAGAAAATATTTAATGTCTGAAAAGTTTTCAGCTGGCTCAACTGCTGAGTAGAGAGAGACTCTGGGGCAGGGACTATATGGAAGGACATGATTGCAGTGACTCAGGAGAAAAGCTCCTATCACTTGCTATTTTTGCTGGCCTTATTGAATGCCTAAGGACATGTACAGCAACAGTGGCAGCAATGGAAATTGAACTCAGGAGCCCCAGTTTTCTGCTCTGAGCACTCAGTAAATGGGTGATTCCACAAACCAGGCCACAGTGATTGTCTAGGGCAGCTTAAAACATGTGACACAGGTTTTAACTTTTTGCTTTTTCCAGGTTGTCTAGACTTTTACAGTCACATGTGAATTGCTCTCTGGAGCCCTGAGCTGGATGCCCATGAGCTGGCAGTGAGGGTATGGGGTGGGGCACTGCCATATACACAAGCCATAGTAAAGGGAAGGTGTTTTCTATACAGAAGTACCTTGATTCTAATAAGCTATAAGTGCTTGTGCCATGGAGAGACACGTCCAGCCTGGTGTAAATCAACAGAGCTACACATCAATGCTTCCTAAACACAGGGCCTGTCAGGCCTGTAGCCTCAAACCCAGGGCTTTAGCCTGACCAGCACTGCAGCCTACTCCAACCTCCCACCCTCGCTGCTGCTCCCAGGGTCTGGAAATGGCACACCTAAGAACAGCATTAATTCCCAAGTTACTCTCTTGTCCCTGGGGCATTAAGCAGCTGCTTTATAATGTATAAGCAGCCACTTTCACTCTTTAAGAAAAGGGAAAAGCATAGAAAATGTTTGGGCAACAGGGTTCTTCCTGCTTCTAGGCTGTGTGCTGGCAACATTGCTTAGCTCTTGATGCCCAATTTGGCCTGCACCTGGACTCTGTGTGCCTGCTCTGACTCTGACTTTGACAATAAGACCCCCCCAATGTGATAACCCCAATCGGCCCCAAGGTCTGGCTGCCCATGTCCTGGTGCTGATGGGACCTGCCTGAGCTGAGCACAGGAATTTCCCCTGGTTCTGTTCTACAGACACAGCCCTAAGGGACAAATCCTGGGATCCGTAGGCTGCAAGTGAGGGCAGAGACATATCCTATCCCAGGCCCATGTATACTTGTGCCCTAGCAGACAGACTAATGCCAGAGCTGTGTGTTGCAGAATATATTGGGGAGCCTGCAGGCCCAGGCTAGTATAACTTACCCTTGTTCTGCTGGAAGACAGGGCTGAGTCGACAAAGGTTTTGGACCAGGAGATCTGGGTGCCTTGCTGTTGACCCAATAGCACCAAAATAGGCAAGTCAACAAGTAATTTTTTTAACTATTTGTATAAAAACTTGACATGCCATCATCATTATGTCATTATGAGTTTCATGATCTCTGGGCAGCAAGTGATGGTATCACGTATTGTTGAATCTACTTGCTAATGATGTCATCAGTGTCTGTCAACGAAACGGCATTCTGAATTCAGATTCTGGGAGGAGGAAGTGATTTGCAAAGACTTGATTTAAATATAAGGAAAAAATATGCCCCTCTCCCCATGCCTACATGTTGCAGGGCACTGTGAAATTAAATTTGATTAAGTGATGTGTAGCTTTGAGTTGACTCTATGCACAGAATTGCATATCACCTTCATTACATTCATCCTGGGGACCAGCCCTGATGCCGAGGTAAGTCAGGGGGCTGCCACTGAATTCAAAGGAGTTGTACAGATTTGCCCCAGTTAGGCATCTGGCTCCTGGAACTGTGTTCACTCCTAGGCATGTTGTTACCGGGAAGAAATATTCAAACTGGAGAGAGACTAGGGAAATTCAGTAAAAAAACCCCAACTTGGACCATGTAAGGGCTATGTTCTGAGGAAGGATTCAGGGCCTGATCTTAACCTGGTTGAAATAATGGGAGCTTTGCTCTTGCCTGGGATGGATTAGGCTTTAAATGAGCAAAATACAGATTGTTTGGCAAAGCATGCAATTTGCAAAACCCACAAGTCCCAGAAACCAAGAAGGAAAAGAGATTTCCCAGGTCTGTAGCTGGGAACAATGGGATTATATTAAAGGACAGGAGATATATCATCCATACTGTGAAATCTATGAGGCGGTGGAATCATCTCCCCAGGGAAGTTCAGGAAAGCTGAACACCCAAGACCTTTAAGCGTAGGACTAGCTCAAACTCTAGACAGTAACCGTAGTAGTGGTCTGTGGGGCATGGTGCAAGGCTGCCTAGTGGGGATACTTCCACTTCCTTGTTCCCAGCTGCAAAAAATATAGTCCAGGACTTTTCCCTTGGTACTTCTCCATGGAAGCATCACTGCAGATGGCTCCAGGACATGGTGTGGCTGTGAATGGGAAGGGAAGCACACAGTGGTCTGTCAGCTAAGATTGTATACATGCTAGGGAATGGTCTGAGCCTCCATGCTGTAGGAGACAGTATTGCCTTTGCAGGGCCGGTTGTGAGCAAAGAAGCCTCCTTCATTTATAACTTCTATATTCCTTTCATTCTTCCCCTGATTTGGGGCTTGAAAGCAAGTTTTTTGATCAGAGCATTTAAGTTCACCTTTACAATCCCCCTCCCCTTGCTGGCTGGCACTGCACGTTTGTCACTGCTCCCCCTCCATGAGTGCTTTGCACTGGTTTCCAGGCTAGAACATGGCCAGGTACTGTATGAGCATCAGCAAAACTGAGGCACACCCGGTGGGTAAACTTCTCCTTTTCAATCACCAGAGGTCACTAATGCTACTGTACAGCTCAGCTCGTTGTACTCATGTTGCCAGCCGAACAGATGCTGAGTGATGCCCTTATACTGAGAAACTGCATGCATGCAGAATATTGCATCTGCCCTGGCTTCAGCTCCTTAGAAAGGAAAACAGACTGAGCAACCTGCAGTCCTATTCACACATCCTGTGCTTCGGGTTCCCACAAGCTTGCAGGAAGCAGAACTAAAGAAACACCCCGGTGTGGGGAAGAAGTTACTTAAGAAAGGCAGGAAAGTGTCCTGGAATAAATGTGTTTTCTTTGTGCGCTGGGACGATCTGCAATGTGGCTGCTATTCCTGGGCTTCATCACATCCACCCACAGGTTCGTTCAGGGAAGAATTCACCTCCTTTTCTTTCATCTGTGAGACAGGCTCAGCTACACACCCTGTTTAACCAGCAAGAAAGATTGAATCCAGGGAATGTATTTTCCTTCAAAATGGAAGGCAATGGAGCAAAGCGATATGCATATTTCCTGGAGAAGGGCTTTGAAACAAGGTTCCAAAGCTGCTGCCTTTTATTGGTTTAGCTAACTGCTTAGTTAACTAAGCAGTTACCCTTTCAGCAGTCAAACAGTTACCCTTTAAGAGTACCCTTTGCAATCCTTTAAGCAGTCAAGAGAAATAAGCAAGGGAAATTTAAATAAATGTCAAGAATATCGGGTAGAAAGACAAATGTCCTATGGACTAACAAGGCATCTTTTCCCGGATGGTATCCAGCTCTCACTTCTCACATTCATTGAAGTCACAGCTGTTAGGCTGCTGCCTTGTTACTTTGCCTTTGTCATAATACCTCAGTACCTCCTATGGCCCCTTCCATACCTAGACTGCCAGATGTTTGCGGCAGGGACTGTCTTTTTATTCTGTTTGTACAGCACCTAGCAAAATGGGGAGCTGGGCCCATGACATGACAGGGGCTTATTGGGGCAAGCATAGTACAAGTAACTAATAAGGACCTAACAGTTTGACTGCTTCTCTGTTGTTCCCTGGTGTCCCCATTTTAGAGCATGAGATAATGAGGTCCAGGGACGGGATGGGTGGGTTTCTTGAGACTCCAAGGGGTGCCTCGTCTGCCTTTACCACTGGCTGGAATGACGTGTATTTGTAATGAACTCCCACACCAGCCTCTGACCTACCTTGGACTCATTGCTGGGTCCTCTCTTTTTCTGAACCAGGTCTAGAGCCTGATGTGACACAGGCCACTTCAACTTGCAGCATTCGGAGATCTGCCCCAGGTCACACTGAGCAAGTAGAATGAGGTGCAGGACTCAGAAGTCCAACTCTTGCAGCTGTGGCCCCTTTGTCACCCTTCCAGCAGGTTCATGCAGGTGCTCAGGCAGTCAATACAGACACACATGGTTCCTTCAGAACCTCATGAAAACAAGCTTTATTGCCTGACCACCATAATTGCTGAGCAGGGGAGAAGGGGGTTGTGCACCAAGGCCTTGGCCCTGTAAGGCACCAAATACCTACAGTGACTTCTTTGGCATCATTGACATCTTTGGGAAATGCACCTAGCAGCATCTGGTCCCAAAGGAGGTCTTCTTCTGCCACCTGATCAGTTGACTGCAGTCATGTTATGTGATCACAGTACACGGAATGAGAAAGGGAGGAAGTGTGTGTTCAATTAGAGGTGTTAATCTTACTGTGTGAGCCAAAAACTAAGCTGGGTCAGTCAGCCTAAAATTCCCCTCCAGCAGTCATGGGTATGAGAATATTCCTACAATTTTGTATGCAGCATTGTTGTGAGCTGTTAAATAGCAGCAGTGCTCCACCCCAGAGGTGATTGCATGTCAATCATTGTAGAGGTAACCAATTTATAAAGCATTTAGGCTGTGGGCTGAAATGCAAGATATGGTTCCCTGCTACACTCTTCTTAAACGAACCAATTAAACAAGGAAAAGTGCCCTGTTACAAATACAAGCAAAAAAAATTAATCTGAAGGTTTGATTTTAATTTAGTGCTTTATGAACCAGACATTCCCAAGGCCTTCTGGAAACAAAGCATTCTTGTTTGCTATTATTATCTGTGTTTGCATCACCCCCTTGCCCCCAGAAGGACACGGACTTGAAATCCTAGGGTTCCTTTGGCGCTGGTGCACAACTGTTCCCCTAATGAGCGGACAGCTGGGAGCGGTGCTGTCATCTCCTGTGCAATGCATTACCATTTGAAAAAGAAAGCCATATTAAAAAAGAATGGCTTTCCACGAACAATGTGTCTTGTGTACATCAAAGCACTTATCTTCACAGCTTCTTCCCATCTCCATGAATGAATAATGTGACCCTGATTTAATTTCCTCCTATTATTTCCCCCATAATTTGTGTGTTATCCGTTTTCTTCTTAAACTCTACATATAGATACAGGTTCTGGAAGAGGGTGGGGGCTGGAAGTGGAACGAGTGACAAAATCCTGAGCCCTCCTTTACCCATTTACAAATAAAGTTATCTCCTCGCCTGCTACTTAAGTAGCTTGACATGGTATATTGACCTTTTTAATCTAAAATTGATTCCCTGCAAAACTTCTTTTTCCCTCCACCTGGTTGAGATCCAGGCAGAAACTAGATCGCCATTGTGTTGGATTTATCACTTTCATTATTTTATATCAGGGTGCTTTTTTTTTTATTAGAACCTTTTGTAACCTCCTATTGACAGAAAGGGGCTGAGTCGGGATGGGCTGTCTGGCAATCACTGAGGATACTGCAAGGAAGGCATAAGTGCATGGGGCTGGATTCTTCAATCATTTTTCACCTGCTGGGTGACTTTTACCTCCATACACTGTGCTTATGCATCACTTAAATCTCATGGGGATCCATAGCCCTGGCACTGATCCTGTGCATGTGAGTGAATTTGCTATCATGAACCGTGCCTTTGAAATCCAGAGGAGTGTTTGTGTGAGTGCTGCTCCTGGGAATAAGGGTTGCAGAATCAAGCTTATAATATTTAGCCTCTCTCAGGCATCTGATGATGTGGCAGGCTGGTGGGAGAGGGGAATGTGGTTTTGTGGATGGGTTGCTGCTATTAAGGGTGATAGCCTTATTATTAGATGTATCAGCAGTCCATTAAAGGACTAACCCTGAAAGCTCTTCATCATGTCCATAGTCCTCACTCATGCAAGCAGTTTTGTTTAGGTCAGTGGGGCTTTTTACATACATCTGGAAGGATTAACCCTTCCATGGACCTCAGTGGAATTACACAGGCTCACCCCTGAGGTCTGATTCAGAGCCTGTGGGAGTCAGGCCTGTTTGATGTGCCAAAGGGATCATGGGCTTAGGTCCACCAAGAAAAACTAGAAGCCTCCCTTAAAAAGGGATTCGTTAACTAACTCCTGTGGACAAATAAAAAGAAAACAGGAAATGGGGTGAGGGTTACAGGTTAATAACAAGAGATATGGAAGGGGACATTGAGCAGAGCACACTGGCCAATGCCTATAGCTGACCAGTCGTCTGTGGATGCTGACCAGTGAAACTCTGCCCAAAGACACGAGTGGAGGACTAAGAGGAAGACAGCTCCACACTCGCTCGGCTTCCTCCCAGCAAGAGACTTCTTCCTAGTCTGGTAGATGGTCATCTTGGCCAGAGCTAGGAAGAGGTTGACCAGGAGGTCCTGGAGCTTGGTAGGGCCATGAACAAGGAGTACATAAAGGAAAAGGTGCAGAGAGAGGTGCAGCCAGAACCTCAGCAGGAGGCTGTGGAGGAGGCAGAAGAGAAGCTGCAACCTGGCACACTTGAGGTAAGTGTGCGCCAGGGTTTCCCTCTGTTGGCAGAAGGGGCAGGTGTTGGAGATGTCCATAAAGCACGCCAGATACATGCCCATGAAGATGGCTCCATACAGGAGCTGCCAGCTGAGGTTCCTGGTGGCTTGTGGGATGAGGGTAGAGCAGGGCCGGGCAATTATTTTGGCTGGAGGGCCGCTTAACAAGTTTTGGTGAGCTGTTGAGGGCCGCAAGGGTAGCTCTACCCTTTGATAGGTGCCCCACCCCCTGTTCACCACCTTGGGGCCAGAAGTCCCACCCTGCCCTGGTAGAGTATAGGCTTGTCCACTGGGCTTTGGGAGTCAGGCACCTGTGGGAGTCAGCACTAACAGTGGTGGTTCCAGCTGTGCTTCTGGCCTGTGTGTGTTATTTGTTGTGTAATAGCTGGGACAGATAGAGGTGAAGGGTGTTCATTAAAAAATCTGTGAAATGGACTGAAATAATCCTGGGACAAAAGGTACATTGCTAACAACTAATTAATTATTTCCCACTTTCCATTCAGTGGGAAGTAAATGGAAAAAGCCACCATTTTAAAAATAGCCAGTAAAGCTGGCCCATTTTGGTGCCTGCAGTTCAGAGTACTTAGGTGTATACCCCCGTGGTATGTCTATGGCCACATTTTTGCTCATGCAGAAGCCAAGACTCTTCCATGCAAACTGCATTTGGCTCCACACAATGGGCCACTAAAATGCTCTCTTTACACAGACAAAAACCTACCTGCATGTAATGACTCTCTGAATGGGTAGTCAGTAGAATACGACTCCCAGACCTCCAGCAATGACCGGAGCTAGAAAAACATTAGATAACAGTGGTTATAGGCTGTCATACTCCAGCAGATCAGCCGCTCCAGGGGTGACAGAAGACACACTGGCTTCCTCTAACGCCCTGCCACCTCACATGTGAAACACTTGAAGTCACAGGCCCTGAACATACAAACACTTATTCACCCAAATAAGCATATGTGGCTATTGTGCTCAGAAGTTCTCAAGAGCAGGAACCTGGCCAGGACTGATGCCTGGTTGATGTGCCTTGAAAATACAGGGAAAGTGCTTGTGAGCTGAAAAACCAGAATGCAAACCAGCATGAAGGCTTTCCATTGCAGAATGCAGAAAAGGGAGATTTTTAAAAGCACCAGAGGGATTGGAAGCACAGTCCCATTTATTCCCCAGGAGACTTGTACTTATAAACCCTTTGTTGGGGGGGGGGGGTGTAAATATCCCCCAAAGCTCTTCCTTTTAACCAGGACAGAGCATTGTAGAACTGGCTATCAAACCAATCAGCACTGTGCTTCTCTCTCCTGTTTGCATGAGTCTTAGCACCTAGATCTGGCAAATTTGTTTTTTTTCCCCCCAAACATACCGCTGCAGTTTGTAAGAAGAAAATAATAAAAATCGAGAACATTTTTGCAAACAGTTGCTCAGTGACCTTTGTGAGCAGCCTCTCTCC